>NW_006921544.1:154598-484324 GCF_000340215.1 Pseudocercospora fijiensis CIRAD86
ATATTAATGTATAACGTATTATTCTACTATATGCGGCCTCCGCGGGAGTCCCTAAGATATTACGTTATGCGGCTAAATAGGCGGCTAACTAGGCGGCCTAGGCGACCTAGGCGACTTAGGCGACCTAGGCGACCTAGGCGACCCGGGCGACTTAAGCGACCTAGGCGACCTAGGCTAACTAGGCGACCTGCTTCGCTAGGGGCCCCTACTACTAAGGCAACTCAAATCCGATATTACTTTATAGTATAGCGGCTAGCTTATAGGACTTGTCGGTGTTTTCTAGGTAGCTACTATAATAGTAGCCTCCCCCTCGTTCTACGCGGAGTTCCTACGACGCTAAAGGAGGTCCGTATATAATAGGTACTAGTGTTCTTGTCCTAGTTCGGGTCGGAGACCTTAATCTAAATTCTATTCGTACGCTTCTCGGAGAAAATGTTTTAGGATAGCTCCTTCTATTATCGTATAGTCGGTATAGTCTCGTAGGAATTCCTCGATTACTTCGCGGGCGAAGATAATATAGCGTAGAGGTTCCTAGGTCGTATCCTCGTCTAAGTATCCCTCCTATTATACCTCTCCCTACGGCCCGGGAGGGTTGAGATTTCCGAAGTTTATATTACTAAAGCTCTATCCGATAATCGCCCGCACTGTGCCTAAGGTAGATTCCGGCTCGTCTTCGGCCTAATCGGTAGCCTCGGTAGCTTCCGGTATCGGCGGGATATCTTTAGGGTCCGCGATTTCTCCGGCGGTTCTTAGGTTAATAACGTGTTTAACTAGGTAAATATTAAGATTTTCTAGGAGATCTAGTTCGTATACGTGTATGCCGATTTTCTTTATAATTCGGAAGGGTCCTAGATTTTTCTAGTCGAGCTTTTTCGAAGGTCGGTTAGTTCTAATATATCGTAAGTCGAGGTAGACGTAATCTCCGACCTAGTAATCTAGCGCGGCGCGTCTACGCTAATTAGCGTAGTGCTCGTATACTTCTTAGGCATACCTTATCTCGTCTTAGAGCTCTTAGTAGGTCTAGGCTATTTAAAGAGCGAAGGCATCGGCGTCTCTTTCTAGATCGTTTGCCGGGGGCTCTAGTTCGATCTCTATTAGTTCTATACTAGTTCGGGGGTAAAATCTAGTAGAGGCGTAGAACGGCGTAGTCTAAGTCGTAGCCGACTCCTAATTGTTAATAGTAAATTTAATAGAAGGCGTCAATCTTAGCTAGTCGTTTTAGTAGTAATTGTAGAAGCACCTAATAATTTGCTCGATCTGCGCGTTAGCCCGTTCGGTTTGCCCGTCGGTCTACGGGTAGTAAGCCGTTAAAAGGCGCGCTTAAATTTTCAATCGTTCGTAGAGGCGCTTCTAGAAACGGGCAACGAAATTCGGGCCGCGATTAGATACAATTGATTTAGGTAGGCCTGTATCTTTCTATATATCCCGGTAGAAGACCTAAGCCGTATTCTTTGCGGTTAGGCTACGGGCATTTAATACCTTCTTACGTTTCGTAAGGCGGCAAACTACGACTAGTATGTTTTAAAACTAGAGGCCGTTAAAGTCGGATCCTTTCGGTAGGCCTATAATAAAATCTATTGAAATGTATTACTATAGTCGTAGAGGGACTTTAAGAGGTTTTAGTAGCCCTTGCGGCTTACGCGTATCTGCTTTCGCTCTACGGTATACTACGTAGTTCTTAACGAATCGGTCGATATCTCGGTATAGATTAGGCTAGTAGTACTACTTCCGGAGCTAAGATAATATCTTAGCTCGACCGGGATATACTATTCCGAGAGGGTTGTAAGCGGAACGCATAATCTAGTCGCGTAAATCTTCGAAATCCGGGACGTAGAGGGCATTTCTAAATGTTATACGGGGTGCTCGCGGTAGAGTTCTACGGAGCTCGTACTCCGAGAGAGAAACATTCTCGTATAACCGCTCCTCGTTCTATAAAGCTTAAATTAGACCTTTAGTAAAAGCGTCTTCGGCGTATACTATCGTAAGCTACTATTCGAGCTAGGTAGGTTCGAGGAGGTCCTATACTTCCTCTTCGCTTTCCTAGTCGCTATCTAAGCTTTCTAAACTCGTATCTTCGTCGTCCGAGCTATCGTCGTCTCCGAGAAAGGCGGGAGCGGCTATTAGTATAAAGGATGCTACGAGAGGCTCTAGGCCGGTAAAGTCGTCTCCGAGGAGCTCGTACAGTTCCTAGCTAAGGTTATACTCCTTAAGGATAGACTATTCTTTACGCTACGGACCTCGATCTAAAGGCGAGTCTCCGTTATATCTCGTAAGTACGTCGGCCTATAAGTTTGCTTTGCCGGGCGTATACTAAATAACGAAGTTAAACCGGGAAAGAAACTCACTCTAGCGTACCTGCCTACGGCTAAGGATTTTGCTCTTAAGAAAGTAGATAAGGTTCTTATAATCCGAGCTAACCTAGATCGGTAACTTAGAACCTTCGAGTTCCGGACGCTATTCTTCGAAAGCCTTAACGATTGCGAGGAGCTCCTTATCGTAGATATCGTAATTGTATTCCGCGGAGGACATTTTCTTAGAGAGGTAGGCTACGGGTAGCTATATATCTTCCGGGGTCGTTCGTTAAAGGAGAACGGCGCTAGTTATACCGTCGGAAGTATCGGTTTCTAGGCGCGTTTCTTTATCGAAGTCGAAGTACTATAGGATCGGTGCGGTCGTAAAACTTTACCGTAACTAGTCGAAGGCTTCTTAATAGGCCGGTAACTATTCAAATTTAACGTCTTTCCGCGTAAGTGCCGTAAGTAGACGGGCGATTCCGCTAAAATTCCGTATAAATCTCCGGTAGAAGTTAGCAAAACCGAGGAAGCCCTAGACTTCTTTTACGTTTCGTAGCACTCCCTAGTTTAGAACGGCTTCGATCTTACCGGGATCTATTCGAATACCTTCTAAAGAGACAATAAGGCCGAGGAATTTTACCTCTTACTTATAGAATTCGCACTTGTTAATGTCGATATATAGTCTAGCTTCTACGAGTTTCTTAAGTACCTTTTCGATATATTCGTAGTGTTCCGCTTTCGTTTTACTATAAATTAGGATGTCGTCTATATACGCCGAGACGAAGGCGTCTAGGAATTCTTTAAGCGTATCGTTAATATATAATTAGAACGTACTAGGTCCGTTATAGAGCCCGAACGGTAAGACTAGGTATTCAAAAAGGCTGTAACGGGTTCGGAAGGCTATTAACTATTCGTCTCCCTCGGCAATACGAATCGCGTTAAAGGTAGCGATTACGTCGAGCTTAGTAAACTAGCGAGCCTTCGAAAGGCGTTCGAGCGTTTCGTTTACGAGAGGGATTAGGTAGCGGTTCTTTTTCGTTAACGCGTTAAGGCCCTAGTAGTCTACGTAGAAACGGAGACCTCCGCCGGGTTTCCGGGCAAACATAACTAGTACGGCTACTTCGGAGGAACTAGGGCGGATAAAGCCCTTTTATAGGTTGTCTTCCAGGTATTTCTTTAGTACGAGGAGCTTATCTCGAGACATCGAGTAGAGAGGGCCGTACGGCGGCGGCTTACCGTCGATTAGCTCGATTTTATAGTCGATACCTAGCCGGTACGGTAGCAGAATATCGGCGTTCTTCTTCGAAAACTAGTAGAGTCGGTACTAATGCTCCTTCGGTAGTTTTGTTCTTAGATCCGTTAGTTCTTCGTCGAACTTTCGGATAGCCTTCTCGATATCCTATATTATTATAGCGAAGATCTAAGTACGTTTATCGCGGGCAAGACGAGAGAAGGCAGCCGCGCTAATAGCGAACACGATACGATCTCGGGGAGTATCGGAGGTAGAACTAGATTCGTTAAAGCAGTGCTTAGCGTAATGCTTGCTCGTAAAGGATAGAGATTCGGAGGCCTAGTCGATAACCGGGTTATACTTTTTAAGCTAAGGAAGACTAAGAATAACGGGATAAGTCTTCGGGAGTTTCGTAAGGAAAAATATAATATATTCGGTATACGGGCCGATAGTAATAGATAAGTAGTAGATCTAGGTTACCTTGCCGGCGGCCGCGGTCGTACCGTTAAACATTTCTAACTCCCGAGCGTACGTAAGGTCTTAGAACGTTAAGCCGAGCTCTCTCGTATAGTCGTAATCTATAAACGAGTAGCCGGTTGCGCTGTTATTAATAAGAGCTATAGTTTTCAATAATTTCTTTTAATTTCCTATTAACGTTTCTACTACGAAAGGCTAGTAGACTAACTCTTTCTCTATAGCCGAGCTAGGGAAAGGGAAGGTAGTAGCAGATACTCTTAGTTTTAGAACGAATAAACCTTGTAAGCGACTATATATAAGGTTTAAGCTTTTCCCTAGCCGCTCGGAGCAGCGCTAGCCGGTAAAGGCGTATCTAGAGTCGTAACATTCGCGGCGGCGACTTGCTATATTATTAGCGTGTTTAGCCGGCCGACGAGAGACGGGTAGAGGCGAGCAATATATCCTTTTACTTTGTAGTAGATATATTCTCCTACTGTACGGCGACGCTACTTCTCTTCTTCCGAAAGCTTGCTATTTACTAGGGGCGCGCGTAGACGGGCGCCGAGCGAGGTAGCGCTTAAATCTATCGGATCGGCGGTAGGCTAGGCGCCTAGCGGTGTTAGGGCTATAGCCGGAGCTAGTACTAAAGCCGGCGTCTAAGCTGTCTATAACTTCGACGGTAGCGTAGCGAACGGCGACGTAAAGCGACCGGCATTCGTACGGGCGCCTCCGCGGTTAGCGATAATTTTCGCGAAGTTTCGAGTCGTATTATCGATACGCGTAAGCAAGGCGTATAGTTCGGTAATGTTTAGATTCTCCGTATCCTTATCGCGGACTTATAGTATTATTTCTTCGCTAAGGCTACGTACTAAGATCTACTTAGCGACGTCCGGGGGGTATTCGGCGTACCTAATCTCCGTATTAGAAGGCGGTATAGTATTCTTAGTAGGTCTGGTTTGCTTGCTTAAGTTTGTCTAAGTTTAGGCGCGTAGTTTGCTTATAGTCGGGGTCGCCGAAACTAGCGTCGAGGGCCTTCTAGATAGTAGCCGTTATAGTTGTTTCTACATTTTCTAAGAGGCTACGGTAGGAATCGAGGGCAGAGCTACCGAGTAGAGAAAACATAAATCCGGTCTTTAAGGCTTTAGTCGGATAGTAGTCGGCGTTAGCGAGAAAGCGGATCTTAACCTATATCTTAAATTCTTCGTATACTTTACGCTTACCGGTAAAGCGTTCGGGGTCGCTTAGCTTCTTACTCTTATTCGAAGTAGGTATAAATAGGTAAGAGGCAGGTACCGCGGCGCCTAGGCGAGTAGAGGCGAGCTACGACTAGAGGCGGCCTACCTCGTCTTCTTTTTCCGCGATAGAAGCATTCGCGTTACTAAGAGCCGTACTAAGGCTAGTACGGGAGACCGAGAGGAAACGAGTAGTATCTTTGTAAGCCTTAAGTAGGTTAACGAGCAGTTCCGGGTCGGTAGCGTAGGCGTAGTCTAGCTGTTCGCGCGTAGCGGGGATTTTATTCTATACTAAGCTTAAAAAATCGGGTACTTCGTTAGGTCTTGTATTTTAAATCTATTCGTCGGGCGTATCTATCTTAATAGAGGCGTTTTTTAAGGCAGTTCGTAATATAAGGGTTAGTAGCTAAGCAGTGAGAATGTATACGAAACTTTAAACTAAACTAAAGGGAGCACTAAATTAATATAGCTACTATCTATATAAGACGAACTATAAAGAAAGGAAGAAAGGTGCCTTAGAGGGAGAGCCCCTTCCTTAGTATTCTGCCTTGCGGCCGTCTAGCGCGTCCGACGCGTAAGCGTAAGTACGTATATCCTACTTGTCCGCTATCTCGTAGCGCCTTTATCTCCTAGCTAACTAGCGTAGCGCGCGTATACGAACTCGTTTAACCGCTCTTAAGCAAATATGTTTCTCCTAGCTCTTCCCTACCTTCCGGTTCCTTCCTACTACTCGGATCTGTCCTACGACTCTATATATCTCGCTTGCTATCGTCCGTATATATATACGCGTAGTTTAGTATAGTCCCGTCGTTCGTGTATTAATGTATAACGTGTTATTCTACTATATACGGCCTCCGCGGGAGTCCCTAAGATGTTACGTTATACGGCTAAATAGGCGGCTAACTAGGCGGCCTAGGCGACCCGGGCGACCTAGGCGACTCGAGCGACCTAGGCGACTCGGGCGACCTAGGCGACCTAGGCGACCTAGGCTAACTAGGCGACCTGCTTCGCTAGGGGCCCCTACTACTAAGGCAACTCAAATCCGACATTACTTTATAATATAGCGGCTAGCTTATAGGACTTGTCGGTGTTTTCTAGGCAGCTACTATAATAGTATTTACTTAATAGTAGTCGGATTATAGAGATTTATAGTATATATAAAAGCGGTAGAAGCGCTCTTTAGTCTAATATAGAGATTATATCCTATATCGTACTAGAAGCTATATAATACGTATAGGCTTACTCGAAGCTAAACTACTAGCTTTCTTACTTAGAGATACTATAATATCTTACTTAGGCGGTTACTTAAAGACAATACGCTAGGGGGGATTCTTTGCCTTCCTAATAACCTTCTATAGGTTAGTATTTAGCTATCTATCGGCCTATTTATTTACCTTCTTTATCTCCTTCTTACAGGCTTTCCTAGTAAGCCTTGCCTTCTTTTCTTTAGCCTTTAGCTATTTAATACTAAGTATATATTACTTCTTAAGTGCCTTCTATACCTTCTCGTCTTATTTACTAGCCGCCTCCGCCTATTTCTATTATTCCTTAGCTC
Organism: Pseudocercospora fijiensis CIRAD86; assembly: GCF_000340215.1. NCBI lineage: Eukaryota > Fungi > Ascomycota > Dothideomycetes > Mycosphaerellales > Mycosphaerellaceae > Pseudocercospora > Pseudocercospora fijiensis. Next base: position 161,367 of record NW_006921544.1, read on the forward strand.
TTAGTAGCTTAGGAGGGCTATAGAAAATAGAAGTAGAGCCTTCTTCTACCCTTACTTGTTTAAACAACTTCTTGCCTCGTTTACGGCGCTTCTACCTATTATATAGGGCCTATCTAAGGCTATAAACTTAAGTAAGAAATAATAAAATCTTAGCTGCTAGAGAACTAACTTTACTATATAGGCTAAATATAAAGGACTACGCCCTAGGTAGAAAGTACTAGCCTTAGGCTTTCGGCCTACGCGATTCTAACCTACTACTTAGCGCTTAGCGTACTGTATAAAAATAGAAAACGCTAAGGTTCGTTAGGAACCCGAGTAAGATAGCTAAGAGAACGATACCCCTACTACGCTAGAGATAACTAGGGATAAGATTTATCGTACCTTCGAGAGTCTCTATACTAGGCAATAAACAATAGAAGCCTAGCTATAAGCTACGCGCTCCGCGCTCTAATACGCGGAAGCCTCTCGCTAGGCCGGGTCTACCGACGCTAATATAATATAAGACTAGTCTACGAACGAGATTCTAAAAGGACTCCTAGAAACCCTCTCGGCTACCGGCTAAAATATAACGGCGTCTCGCGAATAGAAACTACTATCGTAGAACGGAAAGGCTAAGTCGTTCTAGGACTACCTACTACGATTAAGAAGCTCGTACCGAGTTCGCTCTAGACTAAAACCGAAGCTCTCTAAGGATTACTACTAGGATACTATTTATAATATCCTACCGGTAAAAGAACGCGCTCGGATACGCTACTTCTAGGAAAGAGGAAGCCCTATAAAAGGTAAGGATCCCGAGTCTTTCTCCTAGTAACTCGAAGACGTCTTTATAGATAGTAATAAAGCCGCGAAGGCGCTAAGAGTAACTCTAAGCCCTAAGGTATTCCTAGGGATAACCTTAGTACGACTACTAGCTAAAACTCGACGGCCTTCTACTAAGTATAAGCGGAGACCGTTAGACCGACGATACTAAGATCGGGTACTTAAAGAATACTTTCTCGAACGCGGCTAAGACTTATACCGCCGCCGTACCTAAGATTAAGGATTACTACCTCTATATAGAGGAAGTCGAGCGAATTATAACGAACCTCGAGACGATAGACTAGTTTAAGTAGGCCGCTAGACGCTAGTAAGAAAGGGAGAAAGACGCCGTAAACCCTATAGTCGTTATCCTACCCTATACGGCTCCTATAGCGAACTCGAAGGTCGACTCCGATAGGGATATAGTTATAAACCCTGTCTAAACGAACGCTTTCCGTAAAAAGAACCGTAGAGGCTAACTAGGAATAGTAGAGAAGCCTAGAGCTAAATAGGTCGACTCTATAGAAAGAGAGAAACGTAAGGAGAAAAGGCTCTAATTCCGCTATAGAGCGAGCGGATACTGTATTCGCGATTGCCTATACGTACCGACGGTTTAGCCTACTAAGATTAGTATCGCCTCTATAAAGCCTATACTAGAGAACGCGGAAGAACCGTCGGATTTAGATAATTCCGACTCGGGAAAAGAGTAACTCTCGCTTATAGTTAGGAGTCGAGAGTAGATAAGGTATAGATAAAGAAATAGGAAGAAGTTAAAAAGGATATAAACGGGAACCTTATATATACCGATATAGTTCTCGAAAATAACGTCGGAACTTCTACTCTTATCGACGAAGGATACTAGTACTACGCTATAATTAACGCTAGCCTAGCTAAAGGCCTCGGGCTTAGCTATATTAGCCGTAAATCCTAAGAAGTAAAGGGTGCGTTATCTATAATATAGGACGCGAAATTTATTAGAGTCGTCGCCTTCCGAATAGAAATTAATAGGTTCCTATAGATAGTATACGCTTACGTCGTACTAGGATTAGCTTTCCTACTTATCTTAGGGAACCTATAGAAGATATATAATAAGGTTAGGACCGCGCCCGAGAAGCAATAGTACTACTACGGAAGGGCTCGGTATTAGGTTAAAGAAGAGCGCTATTACCGAGACTTCGACGAGTATAGAAATATCGCTACGATCGACGCTATAAGAAGCCTACTTACTACGACAATTACTAAAGATATTAAGAAGGCCCTAAAGACGAAGGAATACCTAACGATCGAGGAGCTAAAGAAAAAACTATCTACTAAGAGTCGTAATATAGCTACGCTACTTTATTAAAGGAAAGCCGATAAGTTAGCGCCTTATTATCCTAGTATCGATTATACGATAGAACTCTATAAGAAACTAGACGGGTCCTAGCTATAGCTCCCCTAAGGACCGCTTTATAGTATATCGAAATAAGAGCTCCTAGTCTTATAAAAGTTACTCGACGAGCTCTTATAGAAGGGGCTTATAAGATCCGCAAACTCCGAAGCGATAGCGCCTATACTATTCGTTAAGAAACCCGGAGGAGGACTCCGGTTCTACTACGACTATAAGGCGCTTAACGCTCTTACGAAATACGATAGACATCCCCTTCTACTAATTCTAGATACTATAAGAAACCTAATAGAAGCCCGATAGTTAACTAGGGTTAACTTAGTCTCGGCCTTTTATAAGATAGGGATAGTAAAAGGATATAAGTATAAAACGGCCTTCCGTACTAGGCTTAGTTTATCCGGAGCCCCGGTAACGTTTAAACGGTATATTAATACTCTTCTATAGGAGTATCTAGACGATTTCGAGTTAGCGTATATAGACAATATAGTAATCTACTCGAGCGGTATAAGGGAAGACTATTTCTATAAGGTAAGGACCGTTCTTAAGAAGCTTTAGGACGGAGGCCTTTATCTAGATTTAAAAGAGAGCGAGTTCGCCTAGAAAAAGATTAAGTATCTAGGGTTTATCGTCTATACCGATAGAGGAGGGGTATTAGCCGACCCTAAAAAGGTAGAAGCTATATAAAAGTAGATAGTACCTAAGACCTAGAAGGAAGTTCGTTAATTCTTAGGATTTACGAAGTACTACCGTATATTCGTACCGAATTACTCTAAGATCTCTATACTATTAACCGCGCTTACTAGGAAAGGTATCCCGTTCTCCTAGAGAGAGGAGTAGGATAAGGCGTTCGAGATACTAAAAGATAAATTCTACTATACTCTAGTACTTACCTAGTAGGACCCGTCCTTTCCGACCTTCCTCGAAACGGATTATAGCGGATTCGCGATTTAAGGCACCCTTATCTAAGAAAAGGCCGGGATCCGACGACTAGTAGGCTTCTTTTCGAAGAAACTAAATAAGGCGGAGATTAACTACGATATCTATAATAAAGAAATACTCGTAGTTATATCTAGTATTAAGTTTTAGGATTCCGAGCTAAAGTCGTATAGTCCCTTTACGATTTAGACGGACTATAAGAACCTAGAGTACTTTATAGTAAAGGGCTAACTATCCGAGAAATAGATCCGATAGTAGGAAGAACTAGCTAAATACTAGTTTACCCTAGTCTACTATCTAGGAGTTAAGGTAATCCTTCTAAATACCTTATCGAAGAGAGAATACGATACGTAAGGCTAAGACGATAAGCTTTCGAGGTTCCGAAGATTTCTAGAACCGGATCTCTTTCTAAACTAGCTAGAAAATATATAAATCTCTAGCGCTATAATTCGAAACTTCCTACGTATATCCGAGGCGAGCCCGTTACCCTACTCGCGAACGAGACGAAGCCGCCTAATACCCGCCGGAAGGCGCTAAAATATTCTAGGACCTAGAAATAAACGAACTATAGAAAAGTATAGTCGAGAACGATACGTTATACTAGACGGTACTACGGAAAGTATAGGAGGAATCTAGAATATTATAGCCGGAAATTAAAGCGAAGATTTAAATTAGAGACTATATAATAGACCCTAAGGGACTCCTCTACTACTATAGTAAGCTCTAGGTTCTAGGAGTACTAGCTATAACGGAGGCCGAATAGAAGGATATAGGAACCGTAGAACTCTAGTAGGATATATTACGTACGAAGATTATCTAGTCGATCTACGACTTACCGCTTTACGGCTACCTAGGCCGGGATTCTACCGCTTTTATACTAGGTCGCGACTTTTACTAGCCGCTATAGTTAAAATAGGTACGACAATTCCTACGAAACTATAACTATTACGGACGTAATAAGGTATAGAGAGAATATAAATATAGTCTTCTAAAACTACTACCGGTTTCCGACCGTTTCTTCTAGGAGATCTTAATAGACTTTATAACTAACCTGCCCGAATCCGACGGAAACTACTACCTCTAGGTAATTAAGGACCGCCTTAGTAAGTAGATTACCCTAATCGGTATCCCCTTTATAAAAGCGGAGGAGTACGTAGTTTTATTTCTAAAGTACTAGGTTATATATTATAGACTACCCCGAGCGATTACTAGCAATAGAGGTACGAATTAGACGAGTATATTCTAGAAAGAAATATATCGACTCCTTAGCGTAAAATAGAGGCTAAGCTCCGCTTACTATATATAAACTAATAGAGGTCTAGAACGCGTAAACTAGGATATATAAGCTTACCTTTAGAACTATATAAACTAAATATAGTCTAACTAGAACTAATAGCTACCTATAGCGGAACTTACGTTTAACGGGAGATACTAAGCGGGATTTAGAAATAAGCTTTTTCTTCGCGACTTACGGTTATAAGTCTACGTCCCCTATAGCGCTAGAAGAGGACCTAGCTATCGACCGGCAATTAAACGCGGCGAAACGAGCGGAGGAATTTAAAGACAAAATTAAGAAAATCTCGTACCTTTATTAAATATAAATAGCGGAAGTAGCGTAAAAATAGAAGAATAACGCGAATAAAACTAGGACTATAGCTCCGGTATATCGAGTCGGAGATAAGGTCTAGCTCGATCTAAGAAACTACTAAACCGATAGGCCTAAGACGAGCCTTAACGCGAAATACGCTAAGTATATAGTCGAAGGAGTACTATTACCGGTATTAGTACGACTTTCTAGGATTCCTAGTAATATTTACCCGGTATTCTATACCGACCTTCTAAGACTAGCGAGTAGAGACCCCCTACTAGATTACGGAATTAACGACGATTAGCCGGACCCTATTTTGTTCGAGATATATAAGGAATAGAAAGTCGAAGAAATCCTATAGATCCGGAAGAAGAGATAGGGTAGAGAACGAGAAGCGCTTATAAAATAGAGTAGTTATTATAAACCTACGTAGGAATCCCTAGAGAATATCGCAGATACTATAGCGCTAGACGATTTCGAAGCGAAATCTAGATAAATCGAGACGAACGATAGACCTTTAGGAGATTAGGAGAAGAGAGGAAAGCGAAGAAAATAAGGTAGTAACCTAGAGTTTTTCCGCGGCGCGACGATTATCGGGTTATAGATTTTACGGATTTTACTAACCTTTTAGGTTTTACTAATATATTAGTTTTAGGATTCTTTTCGTTTACTTAAGGGATTTAGAAAGGAAGATATAATTTAGGAGTAGAAAAAGATTTTATTTAGGTATTTATAAGTAAGTATCGGGTCTCTACCTATAAATAAGAGGTCCTTTTAGGATAGAAAGATAAAAATAATAATATCTCCGAAGCTATATAGAGCCTACTCGAAAACCTACGGAAACCTTTAATTAGTAGCTTCTTATACCTCCGGACCGTTACGATTAGTTCTAAGCCTAAAAGCGGTAGGAACCCTTCTAAAAGAAGAGGTTAGTACGAGAAAAGGGACGGATATCTATGAAACACTTACGTCTAGGTCTACTAAGCTACGATATTAGCGACCGTATTCGTTACCTCCGCGGCCACTATCCTAAAAGAAAAGGTTAGCGATAGTTTTATCGCGGAAACCGAAGAAAATATACCTAGATAACAAACACTATAGCTAGAGAGACTTTAAGGCCTTCTATACCTTAGGAACCTTAAGGAGGTCGGCGTACTTAGCGGCGACATTACTATAAGTCGCGCGAGTATAGCTAGTATAGGCTACGTAGGCTATTTAAGGACTAAATAGTTAGCGAGAGTTTTAGTATAGGAATAAGAGAAACTTATAGTAGGACGTAAGCAATTCTCTTACGGGAACAATTAGTATAAGCCCTAGAGCCGGCGGGCTTAGGGAAAGCTAGTAGATCCCGCAACGAATAAGGCGGATACCTTATAGATTAATCGGCGTAATCCTCCCTAGAGTTATAGTAGCTAATATAGTAAATTCGACGAGGAGCTATCTAGAATAGTTAATTTTATAAAGGAAGTCGCAAAAGGATAGGATAGGAACTTACTATAGTAGTAGTAGTAGTAGTAGCAGTAGCAGTAGTAGGGGTATAGAAAGAAAAAGAAAAGGAAGAAGGAAGAAGGAAAAGGGGAAAATATTAATACTCCTAGAAAGCTATATAGAAGTAAAGGTCGTAAAAGCAAGGGAAGGCGCTACTATAAGCAAAGCGTTTAAAGAAGCAGTTACGGCGCGTTTTAGAGGGCGGTTAGTAGGTAAAAGAGCGCGGCTTAGAAGTCGCGAAGAAAGTAATAGTCTCTAAAACTTAAGATAAAGTAACCCCGATTAGAAAGTAGCGGAAACCCTAGCCGCGCGGAAGGAAACTACGAGCGCGTTACTTTAGAAAGCTTAGATAAGTGCCGATCTAATGTCTAAAGTAATATCGCTAGAAACTACGAAGGGCGTTCTATCCCTCCGAAGGAGGGGGAGGAGGACGGAGGTAATATAAAGGGCTACGCCCTAGGTAGAAAGTACTAGCCTTAGGTATTCGGCCTACGTAACTCTAACCTATTACTTAGCGCTTAGCGAACCGTATAAAACTATCCGGATTTACGTAGATATACTTAGCTCTTTATCGAACCTATTAAGTCTTATATCTAGTATCTGCGTACGCGTTACTTACCTATAATACTAAGGACCTTATTAGTATCCTTATACTTTACCTCCTTACGGATTAACGTACTTGTCTTCCGCTAGTCTTATATAGTAAGTAAGCTACTCGTAGAAAGCCTAGAGCCTATAGAAGCCCTTAATAGTGGGTTTAAATAGTCGCTATATAGCTTCGGTAATAGTAGCTTAGATAGGACTACTTCCGGATTAAATAGATAGATACTAGTCTCCCAAAAAGTAGACTTAATTTTATAAGGTATTAGTACTAGTCTCTAGGCTTACTAGAAGAGTATAAAGAAGGCCCTCTTTATAACGCCTTGTATTGCTTGTAACCTATATAGATAGGCGTTTAAGGCGGTTAAATACTACGAGGTAAGGGGTACGAATATAGCTGTATCTAGTAGTTATAGCTAGCAAGTTAAATAAGGCGGATATACGCCGACTTATATCTTCCTTTTAAGAGCCTAGTTAAGAAACTTTATAGTAAGATAAGAGCCGAATCTACTAACTAAAACTAGGCCCTAATCGCGACTGTTACGAGCCTTCTTCTTTATAAAACGATCGTATACTTTAGTTCACTATTTAAAGCTAAGTTTATCTAAAGTCTAGCCTATTAGAGAGTCTATAAAGAAGGCCGTATGCCTCTCTAGGTCTATATCTTCTACCTAGGTGTCCTTAAGATTGCTAGATTAAGCCTTATAGATTAGTATAGGCGGAAGGCTCGTAAGGTTAGCGGAAATAGCTGTAATATGGGTTATCTACTCTCTATTACTTTTCTATAGGAATCCTATAAGCTATCTACTCTTAACTACGTTCTTTAAGAAGTATCTTAATACCTAACTTAAGACCCTAATTATAAAGCCCTTCTCGTTTATGTTTATAATATCCTTTAGCTTAATATCGTACTTATTAATAGCCGGTTATAACTTCCGAGTCTCGAAGTAGTAAGTACAAGAGAGATAGCTATCCGCCTTCTTACAAGCATTGTCTAAGTTGCTAACACACACTAAATCTAGGTATTCCCTCTACCGGTATTTAAGGCGAGTAGGCTAGTTTTCTCTAAGTATATTACTACAGATTTCGTAGACGAAGTTACGTATTATTACGGCAGTCGGAGGGAAGGCTAGCTTAGTAAGAAGATTAATATAATTGTCGAGGGTTTGTTCTTATTATAGCGTTAGTAATTACTATTCCCTATACTACTACTACCTAGTTCTAGCTTTCCTATTCTATAGCTTACTTAACTTCGTACGCTATACGGAATACTTCCTAATAGTAGTAGAACTATTCCGGCTTCTTCTACTCTTTTAAATTAGCTATTATACGCCTATATTACTAGTCTATATCTATATTTGTAGTTATTAGAAGATAGAAGGCCGATCTTCGAGAAAGTTAAATCGAGGTATACGATAGGCGGGACTATACGGCAGATAGAGAAGACTTCTACCGCTAGGAATAAGTAAGACTTCTCTTTCGTAATAACTATATACCTAGAGTATATTTCTTATAAGTATAAGTAGGTTCTAGCTAACCCTATCCTATAACCTACTTCCTAATAATAGCGAATTCGTATTATTAGAGTATATTCTTATAAGTATAAGCTAACTCTCGCTAGCCCCTATACGATAACTTACTTACTAAAAATAACGAATTTTTATTACCGAACTACGTAATAGAATCCCTAGTTCTAGCTCCTTCGCGGTCTTATATACTATATCCGCCTTAATAGTAGCTATATAGATCCTATCGTAGAATAATTAGACGTATTATTAATAGCTATAATTAAATTGCCTCGTCGCGTAGATATCGCTTAACTTTACTACTTACTACCGTCTAACTTTAGAATCGAGTACTTTCTCTAATATCTTATCCTTTACCTACCTATCGATTAACGAAGGTAGATTTTATTAGAATACTCGAGAATATATAAGTCTAGTTAGATTTATAAGTAAAAGGAAGAAGAAGGAATCTTTAGGATTACTTACTTATAGTCTAAAAATAGCTTATAATTCTTAGCGGTAGGGTATATAAGTAGCTAGTAAGTCCTTTATTTAAAAAGTAAGCAATTCTATCGATTTATCGCTTATCTATAATAATTACAATAGTTATAAGCCCGGGACGCAAGTAAAGAAACGAGAAAGTTTAAGAAATTACCCGATTAGGCAATCCGCTTACGCAAGCTTAAACCTTATCCGACGTTACTCTATAAATCGAAGAAAGCGACTAACTTCGAATAATAATAAGATAACGGTTATTGCTCCGCTATAGGCGCCGGTCTAGAGGCGAAAAGGACCGATTAATACGAATAAAACGATTTAAAAACATTAACGATATAACTACTACGAGTCGACAAATCTAACGATAGAGATATCTACTACTAAAACGACTATCCGCGCGGTAAAGGGAATTCCGTAGCTTACTACCGAGAACTATACTATCTAGATCGATCTAATTTAAGACTATCTATCTAGATAAGGCCTTTAGAAGTATAGGAGCGGTATACCGGAATCTATAAGCTAAGATTAGGTTAAGGTAAGAGAAGCTAAAGAAGAAGACGTAAAAGCGGTTACGTTTATTAAGTTTACGGCCGAGGACAAGCGTATATACCTCCTAGGACTATATACGACTAAGGGGGTAATTAAAAAGATAAAGGAAGTAGGCGAGGTATCGACTAAGGAACGGGGTTCGACGCTACTCTCCCGTTTCTATTCCTTTAAAGCTCTTAATAATATCGATACTACGGCTTTAGCTCCTAGGCAAATTTAATCCGAGATTAAGGCCGCGGATAAAGACGAAGTTCCCTTAGAGGCTTCTAAGAAGGTAGTCCTTATCTCGTCCTTAGGAGAAGAGTATTCGTCTATCGTATTCGCTTTAAATGCGGCCGGTTTATCTACTCTTTCCTATAAGGAACTAGTTTAACGACTACGGAACGTTAAATATACTATTACTACTTCTAAAAGCGATAAAGTAGTAGCCCGATATACTAAGGAAGCGGCGAAAGATAAGGCCGGTAACGGAAAGAAGGGAAATACGCCTAATACGCCTAATACGCCTAATAAAGCTAAAGGAAAGACGTATTACTATTACTAAAAGATTAGGTACCTTAGACGGGACTATAGGAAGTATAAGTAGGACTAAAAGAACGGAAAAGTCTAAGAGAATAATAAGGAGGAATTAAAGATCGCGGTATAGACGGCTATCGATTCTACGACTCGACTATCTAATAAAGGGGATTAGATCCTAGACTCCGTATATACTAGATCTTTAGAGACTATAAGGAAATAACCGGAAAAGTTACTCTAGCGAACAGTAAAACAATAAAGGTTACAGGGTCCGGTATAATCCTCGTCCGGTTTAAGGGAATTCCGACTACGATTCTAGACGTTATATACGTATCCGAGATCGGTTATAACCTACTTTCGATAAGCCAACTCTCGGAACGAGATATTACGACTCTATTTATAAAAGAAGAGGCTATATTTCGAAGAGGAAACGAAGAGCTAGTAAAAGGAGTACGCGTCGGAAGGTCCTATATTCTAAAGGAATTAGGATTTATCGGGACTTTAAGAGTAGCTACTACTACGACTAGAGGTACTACGCTACTTTAGTACTAACGCCTAGGATATCTAGGAGACGAAAAACAACGAAACGTATATAAAGTACTACTAGGAGTCCCGGAGCTTTCGACGTTAAATAAGTCTTACGAGACTTATATTACTACGAAGTCCGATAGATAATAAAGTCGAGAAGAACTCGAAAGGGCAGATTATTACCTAGATAGGGTATATATCGATTTTTAGGATCTATATAAGTATAGTACCCTAGAAGGAAATAGGTATATACTAACGATTACGGACGACGCTACGAGACGGTTAGATATCCGTCTTACTCGCTATAGAAGCGACGTATACGAAGCATTTAAGACTTAGAAAAACGAGGCCGAACTCGAAACCGTAAGGGAACTAAAGGCCGTAAGAATCGATAACGCTCCGGAGCTTATTAAAGCTCTTAAGGCCTATCTAGGACTACGAATCGAAACAACTACGCCCTATATACCGGAATAAAACGGGGTAGTAAAGAGACAAAACCGTACTATTATAACTAAGGCACGGTTAGCTTTAGAAGGGTCCTAATTACCTAAACGATTTTAGGGCGAAGCGGCCTATACGGTTACCTATTTATATAATAGGGTACCTATTAAAGGAAGAGATATAACTCCCGAGGAGCTCTATACTAGAAGAAAGCCTAGCGGGGAATACTTACGATTATTCGGTTATCTAGCCTATCCGCTTATTACTAAAGAGAAAAGGAAAGATAAGCTAGAAAAGACGGTATTTCCGGGAATCTTCGTCGGATATACGAAGTCTACGAAATAATAAGGATCTATAATCCTAAGACGAACGCTATCGGAATCTATACTAGCGTTAAATTCAACAAATTAACTAAGAGAAGTAGCCTACTATCCGGAGAAGAGCTACCTACCCTACGGCATATTAGGGATAACGATAACGGAGATATCGATCTCCTAAATAAAGGAGAGTCTCGAGAAGTAGAGGGAGACTCCGAAGCCGAAGATAATACTCTAAAACCGTAAGACGAAGACGACGGTTTAAATAACAGCGATAAAAGAATAACTCGAAAACCGTCTCCTATAGATTCGAATATAAACGAAGGAGAACTACGAAGGTCTATAAGGGTCCCTAAAGTACCGAAGAGACTAAGGGACGAGATAGGGCTAGCGGCTCTAAAGGTCGACTATCGAAAGGCTTTCGAAATACCTATCCCCGAGACCTATATAGAAGCTATTAGCGGCCCTTACTCCCGATAATAGTAAGACGCTATTAAAGAATATATCGAGTCCTTAACGGCTAATAATACCTACGAGATTGTCGACTATTCTAAGCTAAAGGACGGAAAAGGGCAAAAAAACACTATAACTCCGAAATAGGTTTTTAAAGTAAAAATACTACCGAACGGATAAATCGACAAATTTAAGGCGAGATTAGTAGGAAAGGGCTTTATATAACGCTACGGAATCAATAACTTTAACACGTTCTCTCCGGTAATACGTCTTAAAAGCCTACGCCTTCTCCTAGCTATCGCCGCTATTAAAAGACTTGCTATATTCTATATAGACGTAGTAAGTGCCTACCTACTAGGAGAACTAATAGATAAAGTCTACCTAGCTATCCCGGAAGGCCTAGATATTCTCGAAACTAATAAGGTACTTAAGCTCCTAAAAGGAGTACCGGGATTAAAATAATCCGGACGAGTTTAGAATAAGACTATTACGGCTTTTATCGAAGAATACGACCTCTACGCTATATCCGCGGATTAATCGGTCTTCGTTAATAGCTACTATACGATAATAGTCGCGCTATACGTCGACGATCTTATTATACTAGCGAAGATAGAAGGGGAGATTAAACCGCTAAAAGACGGGCTTACGAAGAGGTTCGAAAAAAAAAAAGATCTAGGGCCCGCTAAGTTTATACTAGGCGTACGAATTAAGAGATAAGCCGACGGGTCTATACTACTAGACTAAAAGCACTATATCGAAAATACACTTAGGGAAGAAGGCCTAGATCTAGACGAAACGTTCCGAGTATCTGCTCCGATAAACGGATATATAAATCTACTAATATTACGAAGGACGACGAGGTAGTAGATGTCCGAAAATACTAACGACTTATCGGGAAACTAAATTAGACCGTACGAGCTACTAGGCCGGATATATCTTTTCTAACGTAACGACTAAGCCAATCCTCGGTAAGTCCGGCTAGGAGATATTACGACGGAGGTATCTACGGCCTTAGATACCTAGGGAACACTCGGGACTACTATATAAAGTATAGTCCTATCCTAAAGAACGAAAACGATATAAGTACTTTAGTTACTCGTCTACCGGTTATCTATACTAATTCGGACTACGTAGCGGACTTAACTAGGAAGTTAACAATAGGATAGATATCTCTATTAGCTAGAGGACCTATATCTTAGTCTACTAAACTATAAAGGTCCGTAACGACTAGTACTACGGAAGCCGAATACTTAGCACTATCCTACGCTATAAAAGAAGCTATTTAGATCCGGCATTTCCTCGAGTAAGTCGGATACCTTATAGAAGACGACTATAAAGAACCTACGACTATCTACGGTAATAATAAGGCGGCTATCGCTTTAGTACGAAATCCGGAATTTTATTCTAAAACGAAATATATCGACGTAGCGGTATACTACGTACGGGAACTAGTCGAGGATAAGCTAGTCGATATAAAGTATATTCTAATAAAGGACTAGCTCGCGCACTTCCTTACTAAACCCCTAACGAAGGGGAAGTTCGAAGAAAACGTAAAAAGAGGCCTAGGGACAAAAAACGATTAAGAAGGATTAGGACTTAGCTATTTAGTATACGACTAGATAGCTAAGTAGAGGGAGTATTAGATTACTTAAGAATATACGAGGCTAGTTAGAGATTTATAAGTAAGAGAAGGGGAAGGAAGTTAAAAGATTATTTACTTATAGCTTATAATTCTTAGCGCTAGGGTATATAGATAGATAGATAGATATTTCATTTGCCTATTGTAGTGCCTTTCGGCCTATGTAGGTCTGTTTCTATATATTGTTTTAGGTAGGAAACCAACTTGGTTAGTAAAAACCTCCCTCCTATCCTATTTATAAGTATTGATCTTCCTCGTTTCCCTGTTTTCCTTCCTCTAGGGTACACTAGTATTATAGTTGTTACCCTCTAACTACCTTGCCTACTGCCTTGCCCTTCTTTCCCCCTCTTCTTCCCTCCTTCTTATCTACTCCTTAGTTTCCCTTATTAGTGCGAATTGTTGTACAAATCCCTATTTAATAATCTACTTTACTATCCTCTTTAGGTCTTCTTTGCTCTAGATTAGCTTGTCGTATTCCTTTTCTATTGCTTTTAGTCTCCAATCACTTCTACCTTCTAACTATTAAGGGCAGACTAGTAGTATATACTTAGGGTTCTAAGATTGGTAGCTATATTAGTAAGCTCTGCTTTCAATTCCTAGGACGTTTCTTCTAAACAGGTAAGATCTAAGTCTAATATGTTTAGATCTGATTTAGATAGCTAGGCTTGCCTCGGCCCTGTTTAGGTCCTTATAGAGCTAGTAGTTGTATTAACTAAATTTGATTAGTGCCTTTAGGGTTCCTAGTCTAACTTATATTTTGTTCTATTCCTGCTCCTATAGGTGTCTAGCAATTGATTCTGCTAGGCTTTGTTTCCCTCCCTTTAGCTTGTCTTCCTTCGGCCTTATATTTAGTCCCTAAAGCTCTTTCTCTAGCATTTCTCTTATTAAGACTCTATATTGCTCTAGGTCTTTGACTTTCTAGGGAGTTATTTATAGTCTGTCTCGCCTCCTAGTCCTAATGTATTAGGCTTTTATCTTGTCTAGTGCCTTTTAAATAGTCTGTTAGGCTAGGTATTCTATTATCTTTGCTATATATTAGTGTCTTAGTCCCTTGAAGTATTGTTTAACTAGTAGGATCCCTAATTCCATTTCTACTACCCTTATTAGTATAGTTTTATATACTCCTAGGATTTTCTTTAGGCTTTAGGTTTAGGACCTACTAACTAGTTGCTTAATCCTCTTTAGTGTTTTCTCCTAGGCTGTCTATATCTATACTCTATATAGTATTGCTAGCTTAATAATTGCTTTGTATATAATTTTAGCTTTCTCGAATATAGCCCCCTATATAGAGGCTATAAGCCTATTAATGGATTGTATATTAGCATCTGCCCTCTGCTTTGCCTTCTTTACTTGTAGTCCCTAATTTAGTTTTAGATCTAGCTAGATCCCTAGTACCCTAAGCTCTACTAATGGTTGGGTTTTAAAGCCTTAGATAGTAATTGATTGCTTTATATTGTAGGTTGATTTGGCCTTGCTAAAGTAGATAAGCTAGTACTTTTCTAGGGCGAATTTTGCTCTATACCTCCTTGCCTATTTTTTATACTCTTAGTGCTTCTCTTCTAGGATCCTATAGTTGGTTTCTATTATCTTAGACTAGGCTAGGATGTTTGTATTATCTACAAACCCTAATACTAATGTGTTTTTTGATTCTAGGAGTGGGAGTAGGTCTACTATAAAGATAAGGAAGAGGATTAGGGAGAGTATTAATCCTTAGGGGATTCCCTTCTTAGTTAGTATTAGGTCTAATTTGAATTTGCCTAGAATAAGCTATATTAATCTTTCCTATAGGAAGGACTAGATAAATTGGACTATCTAGTTTGGTATAGCTTTCTGTTTAAGTATATATAGGAGCCTTTTATAGGAGACATTATTAAAGGCTCCTAAGATATTAAGGGAGAGGAGGGTTACTACCTAGTTTTAACTATAGTACTAGATATGCTTGATCTGTTCTGTAATTAGTTCTATAGCTATTAGTGTTAACCTCTTCTTTCTTCCTCCTATCTAGCCTTTAGGAAGGATGTTCCTTTCCTCGGTAAAGGTTGTTAGCCTTTCGGCGACAATTTTTTCTAGTACCTTGCCTATTATATTAAGTAGGGCTATTAGTCTATAGGCCTTAAGCTGTGTATAGTCTTCCTTCTAGGGCTTCCTTAGTACTACTGTTAGGGACTTCCTAAATAGTCTTAGGTAGTGTCCTAGTACTAGGCTTTATAAAAAGATATTAGCTAGTACTAGGGCTAGCCCCTTCCTATATGCTTTTAGGAGTTTGTTATAGATCTTGTCTTCTCCTAGTGCCTTGTTGCCTAGAATTTTCTTTAGGATCCTTTTAATAGTTTCGGGTTTGACCTAGGTGTCTCTTAGTGTGCCTAGTAGTAGAGTCTCTTATTCTTTCTCCTTTATGTCTAATAGGTCTGCTTATACTTCTCTATAGAAGAAGTAGTAGCCTAGGGCTCTTGCTTTCCCTTCTATTATAGTCTATATTTGTCCTTATTAGTCTATAATGTCCGGGAATTGTAGTAGTATGTCCTTATCCTATTTAGGTCTCTTTGCCTATTTAGCTATCCTCTATATCTCCTCTAGTTTCTTTATAATCATTCCTATTGTAGATCTCTATTCTTGTATCTTATCTTTCTTAATCTAGATCTTCTTTTCCTAGTAGGCTTTATTGTAGTTGTCCTATGCTTCCTAGGTATAAATTTATATCTACTGTCTCCTTGCCTTCCTTACTACTTTAACCTTCCTTGTATACTTACTAGTCTAGTATAGTTGCTAGTATAGTGAATGTTTCTTTACTAGGGTATGCTTTCTAGCTACCTATTTTAGGATTCCTATTAGTTCTTCTACTGCCTTATCAATATCCTCTAGCCTTAGTAGGTGCTTTGTTAAGAGTTCCTCTAGTTTTAGGTCCCTTTCTAGTTCCTCCCTAATCCTGCCCTATTAAGTACCTTTCTAGTTAAGCTTCTCTTCTAGTTCCCTTTCCTAATTAGCTTAGACATTCAGCTCAATCTATACCGGGAAGTAGTCTAATAATTCTTCTAGTTCCTAGTTAACCCTGTATCTTATAATCCTATTCCTAATCTAATGTAATACAAAGCATAGGTCTAGTGTGCTACTGCTTCCTCTTGCCTCCTAAGTAATTAGTCCCTTTAGGGTAACAATTTCTATTCCTTCCCTCTCTAATATATCAATTAGTCTTCCTACTAGGAAGTAGTAAGCTAGGGTAAAGTCTGAGCCCTAGAGGGGGTAGTAGAGGTTGAAATCTCTAAGTAGGATTTGGTAGGTGTTCCCCTAGATAACTCTAGGTAGTCTTTCTAGGGTTTTTAGTTAGGTACTGCTTCTTAAGTCTAGTAGTAGGTTGTATATATAGTAGACTTAGAGTATACCTTAGGATATCTCTACTTGAACTAATGTTAGGTCCCTATCCTCCTATAGTATAGCCTGCTAGGTTTCTGTATCTATCTCCTTACTAATATAGATATATATCCTTAGGGCTCCCTAGTTGTAGATAATTAGGTAGTATTTTGGGTCTTTAACTGTTGCTAGTCTCTTTATATATAAGTTGAGCTAGGGCTCTTAGATTGCAATAATATAATGTTCTTTTAGGTTTAGTGCTTAAAGGAAGCTCCTCTATACCTTATCTTTACTCTTGTTGATATTGTACTATATAATGTTTAGTAATGTTGCAATGTTTATTAGGTTTTATCTATATCATTTCCCTATAAGTTTTCCTTTAGTCTTCCCTTACTTTAGACTAACATTTAGCTAAGCTTTATCTACCCTGCTTCCTTTCCTGTAATATTAAGGTATCTTAGTCTCCCTAGTTGCTAGTGACTCTCTTATACTAGTGAGGCCCTAAATGTGAACCTATTATCTTGCCTAGACCTCTTTTATAGCACTTAGCTAGGTTGCTTCTATACCTAGCTGCCCTAGCTTGTTGTATATCTTTTTAGTGTATTAATTCTAGCTTCCTTCGCTTTCCTAGCTACCTGTATTCTTACTAGGCATTCCTTCGCCTAAGAGGGGTGTCTTTTAGTATAGTATATATATCTTGCTTCTCCCTTGTATACTTTGCATTCTTTAACCTAGTACTCCCCTATATAATAGGAGCAGGTATTAGTTGTCTTTATACATTTAGCTACTAAGTGTCTATAGTGTTGATATTTAAAGCACTATATTATCCTAGAGTTGCTTCTATATATCTCTGTTTCCAATCTTTTAAAGTCTTAGAACAACCCCTAGTCTAGCACTATATTAGCCTGCTCTGCACTCCCTACCTAGATAATTAGAGAAGACTGCTTCTTAGTCTCTTCGATTTTCCTTTTGATCTATACTACTTTTGTAATCTTTAGGCCTAGGTATATAGCTTGGTTTTATCTCTATAGGCTCTTAATATCCTATTCTTCCTTAAAGCTTCTTATTATACTATAGGCTATAATTATAAATTGCTGTTAGGAGACCTTTGCCGTTTTCCCTATCTTAGTTGTCTATTCTTTTTGTGTTTCTAGCTTCTTTTTGTCTTACTCTTATACTATAAATAGCTTGATTACCCCTTTACCTTCGTTCCTAGCCCTAATTACCTCTTTAACTGCAATTCTTTCTATAATCTCTTTCCCTATAAGTCCTTAGATTTCCTTTTGCTCCTATAGGTCCGTAACGTAGACTCGAACTACTACCCTCGGGGGCTTTAGCGCCTCCTAACTAGCTACTGCTACCTAGGTGCGGTAGTTTAGGCTTGTCTCCTATTGTTTCTTCGTAATCTTTGCTACGACTGTATTAGCTACCTTTGTAATTACGTGGCTTGCCTAGTTGTAGATTGCTTTCAGTCCTCTAAGGAGTTCTAAAATTATTATCCTATATACCCTCTTAGGGGTTCGTCTATCTTCTGCCTTTAGCACCTCCTCTGCCCTAGTATATAGTGCTTTCTATTCGTCCTCCCTTCCCTCTTAACTGTCTTCCCTTCGTCTCTAATTGTTCGCTGCTATCGTTTAACTGAATCGCGCTAGGGTATATAAGTAGCTAGTAAGTCCTTTATTTAAAGAGTAAGTAATTCTATCGGTTTACCGCTTATCTATAATAAAGACTATAGCTAAGATAAAAGCCGATACTAGTAAGGTACGAAAGATACCTACTACTTACTACCTATATATATTTATATAATATAGACTTATTCGTAGGATCGAATTAACGTAAGGAGTAGGAGGAAGTATCTATTAATAAGAAGCAAAAGTTACCGCCTTAAAACCTAACTACCTTAAGGAGTTTATCGCGAGTAGCCGATACTCTAGGGTTATCTAGCGTAGTAGGCCGTCTACTATAAGGAACGTAGGCTCTCTAGGAACTAGATCTTAGTAATTAAGCTAATTAAGAGACGGGTCGTAGATTCTACTACTAAATATCTTAGAGAGAAGGCTAGCGACTCCTAGAGATACTAGTAGTATATTTATAAATTAGTTACCTTACTAATCTCGTTGCCTATCCCGACCTTAGATAAGATAGAGTAGCTCTCTCCCTAACTCCTAGCGCGGGAGATAACTATATTAAGTCTAGCCTACCGCCTCGATATATAGATATAGTATCTCGACGACTTCTTTCTAGAAATTGTCTCTTATTTCGATACTACTAGGATAAAGTAAGACTTTATAACTATAAACCTAGAGTATATTTTTTATAAGTATAAGCTAGCTCTAGCTAACCCTATCCCGCGATAACCTACTTACTAATAATAGCAAATTCGAATTATTAGAGTATATTGTTATAAGTATAAACTAACTCTAGCTAGACCTTATACGATAACCTACGTACTAAAAATACCGAATTTATATTACCGAATTGCGTAATAGAATCCCTAGTCCTAGTACCTTCTATACTATCTAGCCTTAAATAGACTTAATAGAGGCTATATAGAACCTACCCTAGTATATTAAGACGTATTAATAGCTATAACTATATTACCCCGTCGTATAGGTATCGCTTAACTTTACTACTTACTATCGCCTAGCTTTATAATCGAGCACTATCTCGAATATCTTATCCTTTAGCGATTAACGAAGGTAGGATTCTAGGATATACCGCTAGTTAAGAAGATCTAAGAGAATTAAGAAGTAGAAAGACTTAAGTACTAAATTATATACAATATTACTATACTTATCGATAAGTCTACTCCTAATTAGAACGTACGCTTTTCTCGATATTAAAAAAAATAGTCTAGTAGCGGAAACCTATAGGTTCCTCTATAGCGAGAGTAGCTACTAGAATTTCGGCGATTACTAGAATTTACGCTATATCTTAGTTAGATATACGAAGTCTACTAGATCTATAAAGTACCTAGCCTAGCGGAGTATTAAATCTCTTTCTTTCCTTAATATCTCCTTTCTAGTCCTCCTAGTCGTCTAGGTACCTATAGTCTCTACTCCTCTCCGTAAGTAGCAAACTAGGTAATTAATCTAGTAAGCAACTTACTAAAGAGTCGTAGCGAAGACGGCGAACCGAGAATAGGCCCGCGGGATAAACGGTAAAAAGAGATCTATCTTCTCCTCCTTCTCTTTATTCCCCTTTATACTCCTCTAAGCTCTCCCCCCTTCGTAAATAATAAATTAGGTAATTAATCTAATCTATAATTTACCGAAGCGAAAGAGAAAGAGTCGTAGCTAAGATAGTAACCTGAGGATAGGCCTACGGGAGAAACGGGAAATAGAGATCTAGATCTAAATCCCCTACTTTCTCTTAGTTCTCGTTCCTTATTTCTCGTTTCTCGTTCCCCTTTATACTCCTCTAAGCTCTCCCCCCTTCGTAAATAATAAACTAGGTAATTAATCTAATCTATAATTTACCGAAGCGAAAGAGAAAGAGTCGTAGCTAAGATAGTAACCCGAGAATAGGCCTACGGGAGAATCGGGAAATAGAGATCTAGATCTAAATCCCCTACTTTCTCTTAGTTCTCGTTCCTTATTTCTTGTTTCTCGTTCCCCTTTATACTCCTCTAAGCTCTCCCCCCTTCGTAAATAATAAATTAGGTAATTAATCTAATCTATAATTTACCGAAGCGAAAGAGAAAGAGTCGTAGCTAAGACGGTAAACCGAGGATAGGCCTACGGGATAAACGGGAAATAGAGGTCTAGATCTAAATCCTCTACTCTTTTTTAGTCCTCGTTCCCTATTCCCCTTTATACTCCCCTCCTCCCTTCGTAAATAATAAATTAGGTAATTAATCTAATTTGCAATTTACCGAAGCGAAAGAGAAAGAGTCGTAGCTAAGATAGTAACCCGAGGATAGGCCTACGGGAGAAACGGGAAATAGAGATCTAGATCTAAATCCCCTCCTCCTCCTCTTCCTTATTTCCCTATATACTCCTCTAAGCTCTCCCCCCTTCGTAAATAACAAATTAGGTAATTAATCTAACCTGTAATTTACCGAAGAGAAAGAGAAAGAGTCGTAGCCGGGAGGAATATCGAGGAGGAGGATATAGGAGCTATACTTTATAAGAATATAATTTCCGATCGAGGCGTTCCGAGCGAAATCTTTATACTTTCTTAGAGCGTCCTCTTCGAAAGATATTAAGAATATGCTCGCGCTTGCGTATATGCCTTCTTAACTTGCACTCTCTATACTACATTTAGAGGCAGCCGATATGTAATATGTTTTATACTCGGGCAGATGTGACTTGCGTAAACTAGCTCGCGAGACTAGGTCTAAGCCGAAGGATTTGATCTTCGAAAAGGTGTTCGTGCTCGCGTAATTTTAAAGTAGACGCCGGTTGACTTGTACGCTCCATCCTGCAGTTGATGTATCGAGATGTGAGGTGTTCTATGCTAAGGCAGATGTCACCCGCTCGTGAGACTAGGTCTGTAATAAAGGCTTTTCTTTTTGTCATGCCCGTAGAGGACTATATCTCCAATAGCGAAGGAAGCATACTTCCTAAGGAAAAGGGGAGTTGAATGGATGTATAATCATTTCGCAATGCTATAGTCTGTCTTTTGGGGGGTATGTGTGGGCGCTGATGGCAGTTTTGCTTTTCACTTCTCACATGGCGCTCTGCCCTCTCCTGGCTTTGATTCTGTCTCAAACTCCTTCCCACCCATCTTGCTCGATCTCCGTTATCAGATAAAGTCCTCCATTCTGAATCTACGCCTCCTATGTCTTCTCGAACATCTCATTCCATTTGCTTGACAAGCTCCACTGCTCCATTCTGTACCCACTCCTCCTACCTCTTCCCATACATCTCACACCATCTGCTTGACAAGCTCCACTCCTCCATTCTGCACCCACTCCTCCCACCCCTTCTTATACATCTCACTCCATTTCCGTCACAAGCTCCAGTCCGCCAATCTGCACCCACTCCTCCCACATCTCCTCCTCAGTCTAGGCCACACCACTATCACCAAGCCAGCCGCTGTTGCTGTTGTCTTTCGCCATTGGAGCCTCGGTCTCGGGAGCGGCAGCGTTGGGGCCAGCAGTGACTTCGTTCATGATTTCAGGTCCTCCAATCTCCACCCACTCGTCCCACAACTCATCCGCAATCTGTGCCACATCGCTGTCACCATGACAGACACTGTTGCTGTCGCCTTTCGCGGCTGGAACCTCGGTTTCGGGAGCGGTGGCAGTTGTGTGGCTGTCACTATCACTTGGCTGCGCCAGACTCTCGTCGGCGCTACTCGTGGAGTTGGTGCTGTCGTCTGCTGGGATCATGTTTGGGTTCCGGAAGCAAGTGTAAGCGTGCATTGTGCCACACCATCGAAGATGCGTAGCGTTCTCACACCACAAGTCCCAGCACGTATCTTCATTGCAGAAAGATCGTGGTCCTCCAGCACATCTGCCAGACGAGCAGTAGCCGCTGAGAGGGACCCAGGTTCTCTGAGATTGAAAGAAGTCGCAGAGCGGCTTATGGTGCTGGAACGCGTCCCGACCGCAGAATGAACAGACAGGCAGGTTGTCGATAACGCCAGCGTGTACAGAAGGATCGGAGGTGACCGGGTCGAAAGCGTTAAAGTTGTCCGAGCTGGAGGAGGCCTGGCCGGTGGATTTGGCTTGCTGTGAGACGTCTGCGTGAGATGGTGATGCAGAGTTCGACAAATGGTTGGCGTGGTCGTGGACAGCTGGTTCCAGCGAGCCGGAGTTGGTGAATGATGCTTCCGGTGAGTTGGGCGGCGCTGGCTCGGCTGACTTGGAACGCAGGTTCTGGGTGAAATACGGCTGATTCTCAGAGTTGACGGGGCCGCGCAAAGCGGGGTCGAGAGAGCTCGAACTGAAAGAGGACGCACTCGTGGACCGGGTAGACGAGTTGTCGTTGACGAGGAGAGCCGGGTCTAGAGAGCCTGAACTGAAAGAAGACGCACTCGAAGACTGGTTGGAAAGGTTGGCGGTATCGAAGAGATCCGGGAACAGAGCATCCAAGTTCGACGCCGCGGAGTTCGAAGAGGAAAGGCCGTTCGCAGAGTTGGTGTTGGAAATGCTGAAGTCGGGGCCAGCGTCCGCATTCGGGGATGCCTTTGCATCAGAGCGCATAATCTTCCACTGTGGTCCATCTCGAGAGCCTGAAGGATCTGAAGACAGCTTTCTCTTCCTCGACACTCTCCTCCCAGGCCCAAAAATCGATTCGTCAAACTTCGGCACTGCATCATCTGGCTTCCTCCACAACACCATCTCCGCCAATTTGTCAACCCACTCTCGGACCTCATCCTTGCTCTTGCCGGATTCCAAGTCTTTCTTGTGGGATGGACACATGACGAGTTCCAGAAGATGTCTGATAGCATGGCGCAGACGTTGAAAATCGCGCGCCTCGTAAGCATCTGACACTGCGGCGTTGCGTCTCATCCGCTCGTCCTTGGGAGGCGGGTTCTTGAAATCATCGTGCTTGCATGTCTTTCCGGTCTGGACGTGGCCATCGTTTGTTGCTGGGGTGCCACGACTCTTGGTGATCATGAAGCATGGGTACCAGCGAGCACCATTTTCGCCGCACCAGGAGTCGAAGATTGGTAGGAAGTTGATGGTCATGTTGGAGGGCTGTGGTGATTGAAGGTGTGTAGTAGTTGAAAGTCTGAGATGATTGGAAGCGTATGGCGATTGGAAGTCTGTAGCGATGGAAAGTCTGGAGCAATTGGAAGGCTGTGGTGACTGAGGGTTGCTAGAGGGCGTCGCTCACGGCTCTCTTATATGATGGCCTTGCTCTACAAGCAGGTGGAGGTATGCTTCCAAAGCATGCTTCGCAAGGTCGACTTGGGCCGTAGACGACAATGAAGTCGTGCGATCGGACGGCGATGACAGCTTTCTCCTGCTTCACCAGCCAGCTATGAGCATGCTTCCCAATCTCGATGCAGTCGGGAGCGGACATGAAGTCGTGCTTGCCGATGGGATGGCGATGGGCGATGAAGTCGCGCTTCTCCGAACAGCCAGACAAGGTTCACCCATCTTTGCTGGCATCACCGGATGCGTGAAGCTGCAGAAAACTCATTCGAAGGAGGACAGTCAATGGCCAGCTTTCGACGGTCGTGGACGGGTACTCGCGTAGGTAGAGTCGAATAGAGTCGTGATGAGCGTGATGAACACCCGCAGCGGCGCCGACCGGCAGTGGTTCGCAGCGTGCAAACGCATACCCGCATGCCATGGAAGTCGAGCAGAGTGCAATGAAGTCGCGATGAAGTCGTTCATGGTCCATTGCGGCGGCGCCGACCGGCAGCGGTTTGTAGAAAGAGCTTGCAGGCGAGAAGAGAAGAGAAGGCGCAGCAACAGTTGAAGCTGGTGGTGGCTTTCGGCAGCGGGGTCTCGGTGGTAATTTCCGGTCTTGGCTCGGCTTTTGAACAAAATACTTGAAAGCAATCAGCCTATCCCCTCGCTCGTCGTCTTCCTCATCAATTATGTCTTCATCCCGCTCTGCATCCGATATCGTGTCATCTTCGGGATGATACTCGACATCATCTGCCCTTCCGTTGAACGCTGAGTCCGCCTTCGCCCTACAGGTGCGAGATCGCTTGCTCGCAGCACATGGAGGCTGATTGCGAGTTCTCTTGAGGTTGAGTCTCAGCATCGCTGATTTGTGCCCAAGGCTTTGATGGGGTAAACATTCCATCAATGCGCTGGTCCCTATGCATTTTCTTTTCTTGTCCCTGTCTATGTCTTCGAGCCCTGACTTCGCGGTGTGTGGCATGGAGAGAGGCCTGCGGTGCTATGCAGCAGCGTCTGAATCGACCTGAACGGGGTTCTCTCATCATGACAGATGGGCGAGGAGTCATTGGGACACCAGGTGCTCTGCATCATCCGACACCAGGTGTTGCTTCATTCATTCGACACCAGGTGTCTTGCATCATCCGAACGCTGGGTAACCAGCACCGCTGCTGTGATATTCTTGATCTCGAACTCCCCATAGGCAACCACTGGCTTCTTTGTGTAGTCTGTGGTCCATGCCCCGAACAACTTCCGCCTTATGCCTCATCTGAGCTCGAGCTACGCCGTCGATGAGTTCTTGACGTATACGCTGGACTGGCGTTTGGTTGTTGATATTCATTCCTGCTGCAACGCATCACGAGCCGGTGCGGGTATCGTAAATTTCTGCCTAATTGGTGAGTGTAGAACAGCAAGCTCTGTAGGCGTCATCTTTGAAGCCAGCGACTGTTGCACTCAGTCGTTGAGCAGAGAAGAGAAGATCTAGTCAAGCTTCATGAGAATTGGATCTCTCTAGCCAAGCATTCTCGAGAGAGGAACTACCAAAAGGCCGGCGACAGCTGGTCGTGCCGTATGCGGAAGTACGTCGCTCCAGGATTCCAGCGCCACCAAGGCTCTCCAGGCTCTGCCATAGCCGCTGAGCTGTCGGCCGAAGTGCTCCTCGACAACGGCAAGGTACGGCATGTAGTTGGGTTGGAGAGCGCGTTGAGCACGGTGTTCTTTGGTCCGTGTGGCTCCACGTGTGGTTTGTAGAACAGACCGGAAAGGCAGAGAAATGGCACAAGCTCCAATCTTTGTTAGAATGCAATGACATTGACGGAGATGGGCAGCATCACTGACCTGGTACTAAGCGGTCATACTCGCCGGGCCACGCGCATGTGTGATGTTTAGAAGAAGCGAATCGGTGCAGCTGCATATATAGGACATGCTGCAGCGAGTCAATATGCAGTCCATTCTGAGTCAAGTCTTTCGTCCTGATCCACTCCCCAGATGCTGTTGTCGAACCACACCGGATCGCCAAAGGAATCTTGTTGGGACCGAGCTTGGTGAACCACGGTCCGCTATCGATGGGGAGATCGTGGGGCGTATTAAGCTGAGTGAATTGCAGGATCTCTCGCATGGGCGTGAACAAGTGCTTGTTACCCATCTACGACGATGCAGTAACTTTACTGCCGTGAGACCCGTTTTCGTCTCTTTAGGTGAAAGCGAACTGGAGAAGGCTACCGGTAGCCTATACCAATTCGTCCGGATACAAAAAGCGGATGGGAAGTACGTCGGTGTGCGAACTCGGGGAAATTTCAGCAATAGGACTATGATAATGATGCAGAGCGACTCCGGTGTATCAAAGCCTGTGCCATCTGAAGAACGAATCTTTATGCGGCCGACGGGCTTGGATTGAAGATACTGTTGGGGCTCGCGGGAAAAGATCCGGCGGCGTAAGACGTATATGAGACTGGCGGGCGAGCGCGTGGTCACCACAAAGCAAGCTGTGGTCAGCTTCTTGGGCACGAGTGAAGTCAAAATTCGTCAAGCTCGGTCACCTTTGTAGACACGAGCTGATTCACAGTTGCCGAATGCCCCAGACGTCCTACACTGCGTTGTCAGCGACCGTCCCGTACAACCCAACCACTTGTATGTACCCTCTGCACTCTCTTCTCGCCAAATGCAATCGTCTAATGCCAGAATGTCCAGTACTTCAAGCTCGATTCTTCTTCTGCGCTCGTGCCGTGTATTCACGCAAGCGACAAATGCAAATGGGTGAGCAATTGCTGTTGACAGATGTGGGCCATCGGAGAGCGGTAGCTTGAAGTTTCGAAGGAATTGAAGCGGCGCGCAGATGGCGATCCAGTACTGCGCATCGATCCAGATGAGGAGGACGTTGAAATTGGCCTCGCGGCTGTAGCGCAAAACGTCAACTACGACATCAAGATTCAGATCGCGAGGCTTGATATGCTCATCAAGATCCTGGCGCCAGCGAGAAGAACATTATGCGTAGTCCACGCACCGATCGCCGCCCGTCAAGCGCCGCCCGCGTCACCAGAAAGCTCGACTCGATGGTATGTCGTGTGAATCGATAGAAGAGGAGGAAGAAGAGTATACAGAGCCTCACAGGGTTCATGAGCCAGCGCAGTCTGATGGATACGAGGCCGATGATGATGCGTTTTCGATGATGGGCCCGCTTTCGATAATGATGATGCCGCTTTCGATGATGAGGATGCTGCTTCCGACGATGATGCCGCTTTTGATGATGATGATGCTGCGTTCGGTCGCGTTGTACGCATGGCAACTGCAGAACCTCCTCGGCTTATGAGCGGAGGCTTCATACAGTCTGGCCGTGATGTAGAATGTCCTCCTTCTCGACGTCGTATGCGTAGGCGTGGAGGTAGAGGTAGTGGTAGTGTTGACTGCCGCGTTGGCAATCCCGATCATGATCCATTACCAGGCAATACAGGCACGCAACCCAGCATTGTATACGAGGCAGGATAACCGTCTACCTCGCACAAGCAGGGCCCACCTATGCACCAGATCCGCGAGCTTGGTTGTCTGGGAAGAAGCGGTGCAAGTATGACAAGGACCAGAGAGCCGCTGCTGCAAAGCAGGTCTTCACCGAGACCGTCCAGAATTTAGTCCTGCAGAGATCCCACTACCACTCGACAAGCGGCAGTGGAAATCGCACTGTCACCAGCTGGATGATGACGCCAGTAGGCCTCCTAACGTTGGCAACGATGTCCAACTCGTTGTTGGCAAGAACGCGCTGAAGTGCCCACTTCAGCCTGCTCTGCTTCATAACCTGCTTGATCGTGATGGCATGACCAGCCTCATAACCTGTCTCCCGATGACCTGCTTCCTGGCCTGATTCATGACCTGATTCATGACCTGATTCATAACCTGATTCATGACCTCTTCATAACCTGATTCATAACCTGCTTCACGGCCTGCTCTATAACCTGCTTCATGACCTGCTTCACGGCTTGCTTCACGACCTGCTCCATAACTTGCTTCATGGCTATCATAATGGCATAGCCTGTCTCATGAACTAACCACCTGCTTCGTGACCTGCTTCATGACCTGGTTGGTGGGGATAGCATCGCCTGTCTTATGAACTGGCCACCTCCTTCGTGACCTGCTTTATGACCTGGTTGATGGGGATGGCATCGCCTGTCTTATGAACTGACCACCTGCTTCGTGACCTGCTTCATGACCTAGTTGATGGGGGTGGCATAGCCTGTCCCATGAACTGACCACCTGCTTCGTGACCTGCTTCATGACCTGGTTGATGGTGGTGGCATAACCTGCCTTATGACCTGTCTCATGATCTGATTACCTGGTTCATGATCTGGTTCACGACCTGCCCCATGACCTGTCCAATGACCTGATGACCGGCTTCATGACGTGTCCAATGACATGACGACCTGCTTCATGACTTACTTCACAGCCTGCTTTATGACCTGCTCCATGACCTGCCTCTTGACCTGCCATTTGACCTGCCTCACGACCTGCTTGATTCGCGACCGCTGCTATGATATGGACTGCACAGATGAATCGCCACGGAAGTACCAATCTCATCTGCTTCCGTGCCGCCAGGCTATTGGATTCCATGCCGATGATGCCACTTGCCGCAAGGAGAGACGCTTCGTATCGCATTGCTGGATACTGAACGGAGTGCTGTGCGGATCTTGATGTACGTACTGTGTTCCACGATGGTGTATGCTTCGATTGCTCTCTCTGATCTTGAAGCATGAATTCCTGTAGTGTGTTCGGTAATACTGCCCTGCTCGGAATGTCTTCTCCGGCATTGGTGTTGCCTTGGTGATGCCTCAAACCTCTTTACCTAGGTCCTGATTATGATGCTCGCAAGTCATAGACCGATATAGTCAATACCTTGATCTTTGGGCAGTCCGATGTCCCTCAGATTGCCCGTACTGAGAGTCTTAGGTTCTATGCTTTCTCGATAATGACGTGTCTTTTGACTATCCAGATCGTGCCTCTCAACCGGCTCGGTGTTAAGTAGACTGTAGACATCAACCGTATGAATATGCAAGGCGATTCCAACACTGGCATTCTTCGAGCATGCAACATCGATCCAACACTGGCATTTTTCGAGCATGCAACATCGATGCAGGCGTAGAGAAGGTAGATTCGAAAATACTCCAGAAGATTCGCAACAGCTACCACTACCACTTCGCGCTCGGCATCGGCGCCTTGACTTGAGTCTGACAACGAAATGGTGATTACGTTCGTAGACAATACGATGACTTGCTTGGGGGCGAATGGCGTAACAGGCGTGAACAGCACCATTTCATGAGCAAATTGGTGTCTCGCGCTGTATTGTACTAGCTGCTTGCGAGGGCTCCGCACTGTCCAGGAATCCAATCGACTGCCAAGCGAAAGCAGATGGTATAGAAAGCGTCCGCTATGTATGTTAACATCAGGAAGTTGGGCGTTCCAGGTCCCGAAGAGCGGGCTTCAAGGAATTTCATTTCGCACTCCAAATGTTGTGCAATGATCAGCGAACGTAGTGCCTCCGGGCGAGTCAAAATCTTGACAGCGCTTAAGATCTTGTGAGGGTTGTAAATAGTGAGAATGCTGGATTTTGGAGAGCGCTTCGACTATTTAGAGTGCTCCGACTCCTGATGGTGCTGCGACTCTCAGGAAGGAAGCCGCACTTTTACAGATGCTCGGGCGCTACTGCGAACGTCGCTGCGAATTGGCGAGCCAAGGTTTTGACAAAGCTGGTACGATGCAGACGAAGGAGACAATCGGCTATGTGACTGGGTGCGCAGAGCAGGCTCTCAACTTTCAGCTCGCTTGTCCGGGCTGGCCGGGCGATTTCATATGTGCTACTGCGCGACTAGGTACGTAGAGCAGACTCTCGATTTTGAGCAGGCTTACGCCTAGGACTTTGAGCTCGCTGTCTTGCTTCGGCCGATTAAGGTGCTTCGTATGTGCGACTGCGTGACTGAGTGCGCGGAGTACGTTCTCGATTTTCAGCACGCGCTCGGTTTTCAGCTGGCTGCTTCGGTGCAGTCGGTCAAGCCAAGCTTGATCTCCTGGATTCAAGAAGCTTCCACGCGATCCGAAAGTCCGCGCTTGTGTTGGTGCTATCGTTGTCGACGAGGCGCACTCGGTCCAGAAGTAGGGAGAGGAGTTTCGATCAGAGCACATCCAGATGCGCCAGATACGTGCCAACTTGCGACGTGACACTATCTACCTTGCTGCCATGGCTGTGATGTCCGATGAGACCATGTCAACAAGGTGGAATATGTCAACTGGGTGGTTGAAAACACTATTGGAGTGATCGATCCGCGACGCAAGCATGCAGGTCTTCGTCACCGCCGTGCCGTTGCCAGTCCAAGCAGCTTCAGTGGGGAGATAACTAGTGAAGAGGCTGGCGGCATCAGCGATTGGGATAATGTCGAGTCTGCCGCTTCTAGTGTCGGCTCCGAAGAAGCATCTGATGTTGGGGATGCTGATATCAATACTGCTAGACAACGCGAGTTTGGGGAACATCGTAAGAATAGCCAAGATGATGGAGCAGCCGCTGCAGCAGCAGCTAAGAAGGTCGAGAAGGGTAAGAAGAGGTCTGAGCATTGGGCGAAGAATGTAATCAGCTGCGGGAAAGAAAATATAGTCATATACAACGGTCATCTGCGTTGCGACAATAGCCCATGCTGCCGAGCAGTTATAAACACCCTCCTCGAAGAGTTGGAGAGCGTCTACCTAGCTGAAGGCTACGCGACCAAAGAGTAGTGCTGCAACATCTGCAACCCTAGCGTATTCAAGATCCTGCTAATGGCTCCGAAGGCGAAGAAACTACATGCTGTATCAAGAACCGGCTGTCATGCTTCTTGTGGCTGTTATGCTTCGTGTGGTTGTCATGCTTCGTGTAGCTGTTATGCTTCGTGTGGTCTCGTATACATGAAGAAGTGGCGCACCTCACATGCCAACAAGACCTTCGCTGATTCCAAACGGGCGTTTGGCGTGCCACCGGTGTTCTTCATGTTCCGAGCTCTGCAGGGGCAGCTGTCCGACGTGTACACCCTGGCCAAGAGGAGAGATCATTCGGAGGACAACATTGCTAGCACGTTGTCCGAGGTTGGAGACGCCGAAGTACAGACGCAAGCAGGTAGGGTCTCGACCTAAATACCAAATGCGAAGGTCCACATTAGGGCATTGTTGCTAAGGAATTGGGATCGACGGGATGTAGTTGACGAGCTCGTTGCTATGCTTGAGAATGGTACTCAGCAGGTGTGCCAGAGTGTTGCTGATTCCCCTGCCGAGTTCAACAGGGACGCAGCTAAGAAGGATAATGGCGGAGACCAGGAAGAAGTTTGTCGAACCAAGAGTCAATCGCGACAGAACTCGTTCGGCAGAGAGAGTTGAAGCACAGAGCGACAGGCGAGACTCGTGCTGCTGCCGCTGCTGCCGCTGCCGTCGCTGCAAATGAAGACATGCCACCCGGTATCGAAGGTGCACAAGATGAGGAAGACATGCTCAGCTGTATTTCTCGCCGCGACTCTCAAGCACTCGTGTCTTGCAGTGGGCGACTAAGAAATGCTGCAGCGAAGGGCAAGCATATTTCCGGGACTGGAATTCGCAAGAGAAGTCCGAGCTAGGCCAGCAATCACAGCAGTGGCTTTGGTAAGGATCCATTCGCCTTCCGGCAAGGTCCAAGAGCTCATGGGCAGCATCAAGCGCGTAGCCGAGGACGAAGGGGATGTCGGTAGGGCATTGTTGTAGTCAGAAACGCAGAAGGGCGCCTGAGCACCCTATGACTTGCGCCTCGGCCCTAGTTCCATAAAGCCTGTGGAAGCGACAGCATATTGTCTCGACTCGGCAGCCGTTGATGATCTCCAAAACTGGGCTTGTCTGGTTCTCTCTGGCTGCCATTCCATGTAAAGCGTGCGAGGTCAAAGTCTGGTGGGCGTGTTCGCTTAGTCGGATCGTGACGTGTCTTGAAAAAGCTCGGTGGCCGTATCGTGCTCGCCAGAGTGACTCCGAGTGCCGCCCGTTCACAGTTTCGCCTTTTGCTGTGCCGTCGTCCTCCTTTTTGACCATTACTCTTTGTATCTTGTTTCGTCTTGTCGGCGCATCTTGAGTCGTGAAAGTCGCGTGTTCAGTCGTGAAGGGCGCACGATCAGATGGTGGGCTACGTGGTGCGTCTAGCATAGATGGTTGGGTGCTCTGCAGTGGTGAAAGACCTCATATCTACGCGCCTGCGGATGCCGATGCCATAATATGTCTTCATCGTTCAAGTTGCTGTCGCATCGTCCCAGTCCTTGTTACCCTGGCTACTTCTTCACCCTTTCCGGTATTGTGGGGGTGCTTCCAGAACACTCCACTTGGTGCTGAGATGGTGCATCGTGTGGTATCCAGAATTATTCTTGTTGCATGTGTTGTTCGGGGATGACTAGGTTGGCGGATGCGTGAAGGAAAGAACTTGCGAGTCCATTGGCTCGCTAGTCCCGCCAATAGCAGTGTCTGGCTGACAAAATCTGGGAGTTTACGCTTCCCGACAATGCCTGATCTTGCGCCGCGACAACTTCTCAGCGGCCAAGTCAATCTGTCCCATGTCAGCACCTAGCGGTATCACTCACATGCCATATCAGACAAGAAACCCATCTTCCATATCGTCCCAGAAAACGATGTTGGACTTCGCGATTTCATTCCTTTAACGGAACTTCATAGCCTAGCCCGACAGTACGAAAGCGACGACACCAACGATGACACCGGAAACAGCAGCAGCGATATTTCACGATGCCCGACAGGCATAACAGAAAGAGACGTAGCAAGAGTTGGAGAGGGCGTTATGAAATAGATGGAAGTAGCATCAGAAGTCCAATGCTACAAACACATGCTCCTTGTTCTCACACACACCTCGGTTCATTCATCCTAGCGCATGGATTAGAACTCTCTCGAGTCGAAGCCGGCAGCTCCACCAACACCTTTACCAATCCCGCTATCATCCCCAATTCCAGCCTCTTCCCAAGCAGCGCGGATCTGGCCTTGACCGAGATGCGCCCAAGCATCACCATCTCCACTTATATATATATCGTCAAGAGCGCCTCCATCTCCAGAACTAGCAGCACGCTGTGCAGCATCAGCGGAGTTGAGCTCAGCCCTATCGATGTTTGATCCTATGCCGCTCGCACGTTAGCTGTGGATAGTATTCGGATTTTCCTCCTCATCGTAGAACATATTGGCTTCCACTCGGCGGATATCCAGCCACAGGCTACCCTTATTGCTACTACTCACTGGATCCACCAGATTCTATATAACGAGCTTGTCCGCCATGCCAAAGATCCTATCCCTATCGTCTTTGTTGCGATGAAAGGCACTGGACTTCACCCGAGTCAAGTTGACGAACATTCCATTCAATGTACGCGAGGCCTCGCGATAAAACGCGATTTCTTGAAGCTAGCCATCAGATTATGGGCCGAATTGGCAAAGTAAGCATGGCGTTCTAGGCAGCCCAGATTGTGGAGCTCAAGCTGTTCATCAGCAGTGACAGCTTTGCGGCGAATACTAGTTGAGCTGATCACTCCTATAGCGAAGATTGCTGTTTGACGCTTATCGGTACAAGCTATGGTCAGCAGCCTCAACCTGACAGCAGCCAGCAGAATTGTTATCCTTGAACCCTTCTGACATCCTTTCCCATCGACCACGTCTATCATCCCTTCTAAGAAGTCGATGTCAAAGTCTTCCGCCTCACTATTCGCACGCCTCAACCCGACAGCAGCTAGCGGAGTCGTCACAGTCGAACCCCTCTGAAATTCCTTCGACGAAGAACAAGCTACCGAATACGTCTACCATCTCAACGAAACGGTTTATGTCAAAGTGTTCCGATTCACTATTCGCGAGACCGTCAAGGAATACATACCGTCGAGGAACGCATCCTCGATCTTCAAGAAAAGAAGCGAGAGCTGGCACACGCTGCCACCGAAGGCAGCGCTAGTTGTTTATGGAGAACATTCTGGGTTTGCCTAAGCATAATGCGGAGAACATCGAACATGCCAAAAGCCGCGAGTATTGGGCCAAGTTTGGAGACGACAGTAGCCTCTTGAATGGTCCGGCTTATGTGCCTCCTGCCGGCCTGCTCAGATCGCTTATTGGGTAACAACATCTCCTAAGAACTTCCAACTCCCATTATAAAGATCGCTATCCTCTAGTTCAATAAGACTTTCGGCGAGGTCAACCAAAACATATCCCACGCTAATACCATCCTCTCAATATGCGCAACACCCTCAACCTCCTCATACTCCCGGAGATGGCATTCTCAGGCCTCAAAGCTCCTCATCATCATCATTAGAGTGAGGCTCACAGCTCGACATAGCAGCATCTCCATTCGCCAAGTCTTCTTCAAGAACTGCTTGCTTACTGTAAAGCAGCTTGCTATCGCTGACATACATTGGAGTCGTGTTCGTCCTCCTCTCCCTCTTGTTCGCCGTCATTATCGCCGCTCGAGCTATCGGCTTCACAATCGGGGTCGACAACGGCCTACCAGAACACAACAAGTAGAAAGATTTCCTCGCTCGCGCGAACACCAAACACGACCGCGACCGACTCTGCTTCAACTCGTCTGGGCAGGTCAACAAGAAGCTCAAGCCTCCGGCCTACGATGAACTACAGGCACCGGTCGCTAGTGTGAAACACCAACAATCTCTCTATTCAGAATGCTGCAAGGCGGAAACCACTTACAAAGCCTTCTAGCGCACCCTAGAGGACATCCATAGGACCAACCACTGGCCTACCAAAGAGCAGAACGCCAACCTCCATAGCTTGATGTTTAGAGACGGCACATTCGATATGTCTGACACCAGCTTTGATACGAAGTTTGTTGTGCCAAGCCTACAAGATGCTGAATGATGCGCATCTCTGTGTTCGCGAATGCACTCAAGTATTGACGACATACCCCAAGCATGCCCATTTTCCAGCTTGCACCACTCAACCGCCCAGCTACAAGCGACTAGATCGATGAGCTCAATACCATCAGTGCTGTCGACGACAGTAACGATGGAATCGCGTTCATGCATGCAAGCAATGAGAGGCTGTGCGAGGCGGCGAGAAGGACTGGTTGGATGAAGTCGATTGAGTGAGGGTTTGACATCAAAGCCAGTATGAGGCAGCTGCTTTTGCACCCAACCATCATACCTCAGCAATACTACGCTTCGCAAAAGCCGAGCCATTGGCATTTTGATCGTGAGATCCGTCGAAAGCACCTCATGGGATGCTGCTGCAGAGCCCACGCCTCCACCACACCCCGCGCAAGCTAAGCGCTCCGCACAACGCTCATGAAATTCCCATCTTCATCTACCATCCTGCTGCCACAATTCTCACAATGGCAGACGGTGCCGACTGGATTCACCTCGTCCGTGATCAGCTCTACCTTTGCTTGAGGTATCGGCGTAACACGGTATGTTACTCACGCTGAAACCAAGTCACGGATGAAGCGAGGTAACGGGCTCCGCCATCGCTGGCACAAGCTCTCGAGCGAGTCGACCCTGCATGATCAATCGTGGGAATCTGGCTTATTGCTTCCATCTCGCCATCAAGTGAGGCTCCCGGTGTCGAGCATATTTCTGCATCGCTGTGGAAATTCGGCCTCCAGGCGACATCAGATGCAAAAGAGTTCCGTCACGAGCTCACAAGGATCTCCCACGCGGCTTGCGTATAATGCAAAATGAGATCCGTTTTCACCCAATAGAATGGATCAAACATCCAAAGATACGCAAGGCAGACGGCCTCACCGTCGGCTAGCTACGGGATTCATCTAACTCTATCACGATGAAAATCTCGAGGGGACTAATGCGACCAACTATACCTAAGAACATGCCGCTCAAGACGCGTGACAAAGGAAAGAAACCCCATGTCTGTCCCGCACGGCCTTAGCACGTGGCTCGTGAGTACATTGCTGAGTGCTAAGATTTCCTACGCTAGAACTACTCGAAGAGATCATCCTCAGCACCAGTATTATCGGCATTATTCCCGACATTCTTCTTGACTTGACACTGTATTTGGATCTGAAATAAAAGAGCCCGACTAATCGCTTGTATACAAACGCGATCGTCTTCAGTCTGCCGTACCTGCCCTCGGGGATATCAATACGGCGAAGCTTTCCAGCGAATCGAGCACGACGCTATCCCACCCACCCATTATCCTAGTATCAAAGGCCCGCCAGACTGGGACGAGCTCCGCGCGCTCGACACACCTGGTGCTGAGCCCCTCGACCTGCGCACGATACCTGGTGCTGAGCCGCGACACCTGGTGCTGAGCTATCTTGACCTCCGCGCGACACCTGGTGCAGTGCCACCTCGACCTTACGCCCGATATATCCTGCGCTCAACGATCTCGACTTGCGCTCGACATTCCTGGTGCTGAGCTACCCTCTGCTCAGCTACCTCGCCTTCTCGAACCACCCTCTGCTCGCATGATCGTGTCGATCAGGCACTCGTGCCTCGTTATGGTTCCCTTTCGTATCTTGTTCGTGAACACGACTACATACAGCAACGTGATCATGTACACACATCTGTCCCTAGACAAGGAGCAAGCGGCAGTCACCAAAGTGAGTCCAATCGGCCTGACGAACACCGTCCTGTGTAGGAACAGCACCCAGCACGCGATGATAGACATGACGGAGGAGGTGTACAAGAATTCGTCCATCACCCTGGTGGTCAATGCAGAGATGAACGATAACGCAGAGCAGAGCCTGTTCACACAGAAGGTCGTCTTCGTGTACATCACCACGACCACGGCCATCAAGAAGTACACGCACCCGCGTATAGAGCTCACAGAGGCCGGAAGGATAGTGCAGGAGCTGGTGCCAGACTCCAATCAGCCCACGAAGGTTTTGATTGACATTGAAATTCGAAATCAAGAGAAGTTTTGCCCTTTTCCCTTATTGGAGAATTTCGTTCTCTACGAATCCCACGTAGGACACCTGCGTGATAGGAATGCGAGTCTATAGCTGTGATACACGACATCGCGAGAGCTCTCAACGTGCGTGGGATCTTCATCCGGTGCCAGCACTTTCACGCGCAGCTTCAGACTGCCTTCCGCGACGTGGGTGCCAACAATGCACTTGCACTCCTGGAAAGGTGTGCCTCGGGGGTGTTTCACTTGGAAGCGTTTGTTCACAAGATCAGGTACCCTGATGTATTTTGGTGGAAAAGGCTTGAGAATGCCTTCCGCGACGTCGGTGCTGACAATGCACTTGCACTCGTAGAAAGGTGTTCCTCCATCCCCGAACCCATCTATCCCAAGATCGAGCAGCTTGATGTGTTTTGGTGGAAACTGCTCGAGGCCATCGTCCGCGACATGGGTGCCAACAAGGCACTTGCACTCGTGAAAAGGTGTCCCTCCAAGGTGTTTCACTCCGAAAGCCTTTCTTCGTAAGATCAGGTAGCTTGATGCATTTCGGGAGGAAACGCTCAAGCTTCTTGCGAATGCGAGCTTGAGTGTCTCGGAGAGTACTGTGTTTCGCGACTGCTTGGCCCGGCGTGCACACGTAGAAAGGTGTTTTTCCAAGGTATTCAATCCGAGGCATTTCTTCGCAAGATCAGGCAGCTTGATGTATTTTGGTGGAAAAAGCTCGCGCTGCTTCCGGATACGATCTTGGGGAGGATTCTGGTTCTCGACTGCTTGGCCCGGTTTGCTGCAGTACATATCGAAACGTAAGCCTCAAAGGCGGGCAGGACTTGAGGTATGAACCAAGGGAACCCATGGGATTGGTGGGAAAAGCTAAATGCGACCTCGAGTGCCTCGGAGAGCACTATGCTTCGCGACTGCTTGGCCCGGCTCGCTGTCGTACATGTCAAAACGTAAACCTCGTATTTGGACTTCGTGAGGCTGACGAGCGGTCTTTCTCACTTTCGGCAATCTGCTGACTGTACGGGTCCATTCAAGATCTGTCTTGGTCGCTTCGGTGCGTTTCTCGGCTTTGTTTTTGTCGATCTTGAATTGTTCCATAAGGACTCGCAGTCGCTCGAATTCTGCTCTCTCAGGTACGCCAGCAGGCGTTTATTTCCATCTGTGAGGGCAGCTTTGAGCTGTGTCCGTTCTGCTCAAAGTGAAGTGTTGTTGGCGTCTGCCCAAGTCACACGCTGAGCGGCAAGCTGAGCTGTTTTGTTGGCACTGTCCCGGCCGCGAGTTACTTCTACAAGCTTTCTCCGTTCGTCTGTAGCCCAAGTTCATGACCGTCATCGAACCCAATGAGATGGCTTTGCACAACGCCAAGTTCATGCTGAAGATGTCTCTTCCAGCGCACAGTTCTTCCACTCTGCTTTCTCTTCGTGACAATTTCTGCCATTCGTTGTCGCGGGCCATGATGTAGCTATTCTTTTTTTTCGTTGCGTCGTAAGTCATTCGATTTCCATTCTTGTTGTTTGCGTTTGTAAGCCTAGGTGACCATTCTTCTATCAGGTTGACGATGTGGCCGGCCTCTGCCATGAAATTCATGTACTTCTTCACGTAGGCGTAGATCATAGAGGCGAACTCGATGCCGCACAGCTCCACCTTCGAGTTGTAGCCCTTGCTGGCGATGGCGGACCTAGAGTTACTGCCGGAAACGACAATGAACCCGTGCATGTAGCTGGTCTGCGGTCTGGTGCTGGCCGGGGTCGCAATCTCGCTCCTGGTGCCGCTCACGCTGGTAAACGACTTCATGCCGTCGTCCTTAATTACGGACGCCTCTGATCTGAACACTGGCGAAGTCGTGCGCCTGTACGCATCCGGTTTCGCCATTTTGAACGTGTCTCTCTGTACCCGCGCTTCATTGACTCGCTCTTCAGCATCGACGCTTCCACCTTGTTCGTCTTCTTGTCCATGCTATTCATTACCATCTTTACCCAGCGCACTATCTCCATCAGCTCCGTATCCTTGTTCGTGCCTACGATGTTGACCTCGCCCTCATCCTCGCCTAGGAGCTCAGTCACGCCTAGGGTTCGACATTCGAAACCTTACATACCATGTAAGGCCAAGAAATGCTGTGTAAGCTTACAAAACCATGTAAAATGGCATGTAAGGATGTAAGACTAGTGATTTCGGGTGATGTCTAGCTATTCCGCCTATTATGAAGGAAAGTCCTTGCTAACTGTTTGAAATAGTTCATTAACACTCTCTTAGATCTTAACAGTCCCTAAAGAACTATAATAGACTGAATACTATTACTGTCTGGACTTTGATAGTCCCCTGCTTAGGATACCTTCTAGAAGCCTTGGCAGTCAATATGGTCTAAATAAGCTTCTATAGCTGCAAATCTGTTAAGACAGCAGGTAGGAGCCTTTAAGCTACCTATACCTCTTTAGCGAGACCTACAGAATCTATTCCGTAAGGTAAGAGAGACATATAAGCCCTTCCGGTGCAGATAATAGTCCAACATACAAAATGTAAGGCCATACAAAGCTCAAACCCCTGCCTTACATTAGGTTTTGTAAGACTTACATGTAAATGTAGAACCCTAGTCACGCCCGTGCTGCTGTCCTCGATCTTGTGGCTGATCAAAGTGTCGAGCAACTCGTCGTTCTTCATTCTGTTGATGTACCAAACGAATGAGTGATGCATCTGCATACTGATGATGAACACGACCAGATTCGGGATAGTGATGGCGATTTGGCTGGCTTTTCGAGTACTGCAGCAGCATCAAGTTCATCCACATCATGAGCGTGATCGACTGGGCCTGTGCTTATGCCACCCGCAACCAAGGGCGATGATGACGTCGTGTCCAGGCACAAGCCCACGAGCAACCTCAAATCCAACCACACGAAGAAGTTCAAGATGCTGGCCGACGACATGTGTATGCCTAAGCTCGGCGACGTGGATGCGAGCAACTTCAGACTCACGCACTGCAATGCCGCCGTATGCAACACCTCGTCTACTCCCGCCTTCTCGCAATACCTCGCGATGACATTGAGAGCCGAGTCCAACACCTGCATGAACCTCACAACGGCCTGAACTTCATCTCTGCCGGCTTCACGATCGACCATGGCGCCGACGCCCACGACTGCATCATCTGCACGCCCACGATGGCGACTAGGATTGGGGTTGCCATAGAAAGACTGGTTATGTTCTTCGCCGCGTTGACGAAAAGGCGGGTGAAAAATGGCATTTGCGATATAGAGGGGTTCAATCAGTAGGATATAGCAGGCAGGAAGAGGAAGTGATAGGAGAATAGACCATCATATTCACGCATCATCATTATCGACAAATACCATGGCAAGGCCCTCGTTCTCGTTATGCCTCCTTCTGAATCAGCAGTCAAGTCGTTGAAGACGTGACCAAATGCTCCTCGATGCGAAGGATCCACAAACATTGCAGAGGGTCTGAAGGGGCGGTGCCCAGTTAGCAAACTGGATTTCGCATTCCTCTTGCGACTCACGGATCGTTCGAAGAACGGACCTCTCGTTTCGAATGGCATGTCCTTCAGCCAATTCAAGCATCATGCCGAATCAAGCTCGGCCCGCTGGATTTTGAACTGGTGACAACAAATCTTCACAGCTACATTCTCACGCCTTTCCGACCATTTCTGGACGACCATTTCCGCGAAGTTAGCCATGAAGGGCCACCTGACACGCAATCGAGCTCGCAAACATAAGCAAGACCTTGTGCTAAAAGCTTCTGAGCCACCGGTTACCGCATATGCGTAGGATGGATCCAATTACCTAGCTTGTTAGGGCGCATCGTCCATTGCGCCATCGCCTGGCGGATCTTGCTCTCGCTTTTGACATACTCTCCCGCGCAGAGTGGGACGGTCTGCTACACCACAAATACCCATCGGCGTTCCAACACGAGGCGAGACTAGGTCGTGGTACAAGAGCTCCTAAGTCACCAGCACTGATAGACGGTATTGCACCTCTACGAACTTGGCGAGCGATGCTGTAGCAGACTTCCTCCCCAGACTCAAGGCGAAATCTTTCCAGATCACTGTGCTTCTCTTGTCTCTCTCTTCGGAGTGGCCCATCATGTCGCGGTGCAGTAGTGCAGTATTTGGTCGCCAGGCCAGGAAGCTAGATCGAGAGCATCGGCTTCGATGCGTATCAGGATAGAAGGCTTTATGCGGCGTTGTTCCTCTCACGGTTCGCTGGCACAGTTGTGGTGCTACAGAATCCGAAAGGAGTGCAAACTGGTCAAGCAAGAAGATGTTGCACATTACGGGAAACGGGAACCCGCAAATTGACACATTACATCGCGGATGGATTCACTCGTTCCCATCTCTTGAAGCTCTTTCCCTTGTCAATCATCTATAGTGTCGCGAACTGGTTCATAGAAAAGCTTCAGAACTTCGTCAAAACCATCTGCGAAGCCTCTAAAATTCACATACCGAAGATTGGCGCAGGAAGGCGACATATTGTCTTCACCTTTATCGGCTTTCTTAAACTGCTCGAGAGTTTTAGAGCCTCGAGAACCATTTATGCCGTTTCTTATGCTTGGGATTCCTCAGCTCCGCAGCATCGGCCTTCGAAGACCCAATCGCACCGCTACTGAAATGTAAGAGAGCTGTCCATGAACCTGCTTCAGCTCCGCAGCAGCGATCTGTTCGGCCTTCGAAGACCCAATCGCACCACTACTGAAATGTGAGAGAGCTGTCCATGAACCTGCAGTAGCTCAGGTGTGTGAGGCGTATCCATAAGTCATTGACTTCGACCCCGCGACCAGAAATTGGTGCCAGCAGCGGAGCGGCTGAAGTGTTCCAGGCGCAAGAGAGGTGAGGGAGGTGTCTCCGCGACGTTGAGTGTCTCGGAGAGCACTTTGTTTCGCGACTGCTTGGCCCGGCTTGCGACTCTCAGGTGTGTAAGGCGTGTCTATGACCCTTTCACTTCGACTCCGCGACCAGAATATGCTGTCTGAAGTGGAGCGGCTGTAGTGGCTCAGGTGCAAGAGAGGTGAGCGATGTGTCCACTCGCCGCGGCTGTCGTCGAGTGTTTGGCAGACCCATCATAGGCATAAGTCTCTCCGAAGGGTCTTGCTCGCTGCTTGACACTCGGAGCGGACAGAAGTTCCGTTGGATCGTGTTCGCTCCTTGACACTCAGGGCGGACAGAAGTTCCGTTGGATCGTGTTCGCTCCTTGACACTCAGGGCGGACAGAAGTTCCGTTGGATCGTGTTCGCTCCTTGATACCCAGGGCGGTTACAAGTTCCGTTGGATCGTACTCGCTCCTTGATACCTGGGTGAACATCGGTTGGATCATGCTCGCTCAGAAGTTCGGTTGGATCATCCTTACTCCTTGACACCCGAGTGAAATTCGATTTCATCACGCTCGCTTTGAAATTCCGTTGGATTATGCTCGCTCTCGGACAGACGTTCTGTTGGATCGTGCTCGCTCCTTGACGCCTGGGTCGGATGGCCAGGAGTTCTGTTGGATCGTGCTCGCTCCTTAACACCCAGGTCGGATCAGGCAGAGGGTGACCGAATGCAGTAGCTCAGGCGCGACAGGGGTGTCTATAAGCCTTGTGCCTCGACTCTGCGACCGCAGTATTGTGTTTGCAGCTGAGCGGCTTTAGGTGCTTAGGTGTGAGCGAGCTGTCTGCTCCACCTCTCAGCTGTCGATGTGATACTGTATACGTCCGCCTTTTGCAACCGGATTCATTGATTTGGAACACCATATCTTCCATGCCAAGGTCTTGAGCCGGCTCGAACGTCTCCTCTTCGTCCACCTCGTCAAGTTGAGGTTGCGACGTTGAGCCTGCCACTTCAGTGGCTACAAGCAACATGAAGGCTTCTCGATGGGGCTGGAAAGTCACAGGCCTGTGAATGTGAGAGAAGTGAACACTTCACCTCTCAGCAGTGGATGGCTTACTGTATAAGTCCGCCTTTTGCAACCGGGTTCATTGATTTGGAACACTGTTTCTTCCATGCCCAAGGTCTTGAGCCGGCTCGAACATCCCCTCTTCGTCCACCTCGTCAAGTTGAGGTTGCGACGTTGAGCCTGCCACCTCAGTGACTAGAAGCGACATGAAGGCTTCTCGATGGGGCTGGAAAGCAGCAGGCTCGTGAATGTCCAGTATAGCAGAGGTAACCACTCCACTCATTCGAGGTGTCCACTCCCCCTTCTCCCCATTGAAGTTATCAAGTTGTGGGTTCGATGATGAGCCTACTACCTCGGTAGCCTGAACGTCCATGAGGGCTGGTGAATGTGACCGAGATAAAAACTCCACCTATCAGCAGTGGATGGGATACTGTATAAGTCCGCCTTTCCCAACCAGGCTTATGGATTTTGAACACCCCACGTCTTCGATGCCGACGCTCTGTAGCCATCTCTCTCGATGGGGCTGGCAAGCAGAAGGCTCGTGAGTCTCTGGCGTAAGAGAGGTGAATACACCACCTCTCACCTGTCTATAGGATACTGTATAAATCCGCCTTTGCAACCGGGCTTATGGATTTTGAACACCCTACAGCTCTTCAGCAATCTCTCTCGATGGGGTTGGCAAGCAGCAGGCTCGTAAATACTCGTTAAGAGAGAGGTGAACATCCCACCTCTTGCCTGTAGGTGGGATACTGTATAAATCCACCTTTGCAACCGGGCTTATGGATTTTGAACACCCTACAGCTCCTCAGCAATCTCTCTCGATGGGGTTGGCAAGCAGCAGGCTCGTAAATACTCGTTATGAGAGAGGTGAACATCCCACCTCTTGCCTAGGGATGGGATGCTGTGTGAGCCGGCCTTTTGCAACCCGGTTCTTTGGAACACCCGACGTCTTCGATGCCGAAGTTCTTTCGCGTCTTCTCTTTCATGCCCTGGGTGTCGTTGGCTGCTTTTGGGGGCCTTGAGCCGTGAGAGTTTGTGGAGGTGTGTTTTCTGGCGAAACGTGGGGCGTTGCCCAAAGAGGTGTCGAGGGCTTCTCTGTGCTGGCGCCCTGCACGGCAAGTTGGGTGGACAGACCAAGGAGTTTGGCGTTATGCTGGGTGAGTATTCACTCAACAGGATGCGAAAGCTCGAGTCTACCTGTGTCGAACCGCGGAAGACTATGCATGTGGTTCTCTTCACCTTCTTCGTCGGCCTCGGCCGGACTCTTAGGCTATGCCTGAACCTCACCCATCTAGAAGATAACGTGCCTGTTGATTGGTATTATGTACACTTGCGGTTAAAGAGGTGTCGAGGGCTTCTCTGTGCTGGCGCCCTGCACGGCAAGTTGGGTGGACAGACCAAGGAGTTTGGCGTTATGCTAGGTGAGTATTCACTCAACAGGATGCGAAAGCTCGAGTCTACCTGTGTCGAACCGCGGAAGACTATGCATGTGGTTCTCTTCACCTTCTTCGTCGGCCTCGGCCGGACTCTTAGGCTATGCCTGAACCTCACCCATCTAGAAGATAACGTGCCTGTTGATTGGTATTATGTACACTTGCGGTTTTTTTCAGATATTTGATCACAAGACGACACTTGGATATGCCTACTGAAAGTAGCACTGCGCGACAATTTCTGTTCACCGACTGTTCAAGGTGCTCTGCGATTATGCTATGAGTGAATGACACAATTCATTCTCTGTCAAGATAGATGGGAGGCTCGCTGATGCAGCCAACTACAGCAGAACCTGCGGTTCCGCTGATGACGGCGGTATTTCTGGCGGGTATAGGGTCCTGCTCCTTCAGATATGCAACCTGGTAGTATGGTTGGCGTTGGAAGTCGTTCACCGATAGGTCGCCGAGCATAGCACCAGCATTTGCCAGGTCACCGTCCTTTCTCACACCATAGTTCAGAGCTTGCAATTCAACATTGTGAGCTCCAGCAAGACCACCGGTGGGCTTGCCCACAAAGGCCCACTACTCCACCTCTTAGCTGTCGATAAGCCTGACCACTACTCCACCTCCTCACGTCGACTCCACGACTGTTGTATGGCGTCTACAGCTGAGCGGCTGCTGGACTGAAAAACGGCATGAAGTGTTCTTGTTCCGCCTGCAAAGCAGTAGGCTCACCACTCCACTTCTTAGCTGTCGATAAGCCTGATCTCCACTCCGTCGCCTGGCTTCGACTCCATGACCACAATATGGAGTCTCTAGCTGAGCGGCTGCAGGGGTGGAAGACGGCATATCGGGTTCTCGATGGGGCTAGAAAGCAGTAGGCTAGACCGGCGTGAGAGAGGTGATCACTCCATCTCTCAAGCGTCCACTCTACCTCTCAGCTGTTGTGGGCCCTGACCTCCCTCCATCTCCTGAATCCAACTCCACGACCGCAATATGGCGCCAGCAGCTGAGTGTTTGCAGTCTTGATGAGAGAAATGATTCTCGACGGAGTTGGAAAGTGTGACGCTCGTGAGTCGCGGCAGGTGGACGGCTGTGGTAGTG
This sequence comes from Pseudocercospora fijiensis CIRAD86, assembly GCF_000340215.1. Lineage (NCBI taxonomy): Eukaryota > Fungi > Ascomycota > Dothideomycetes > Mycosphaerellales > Mycosphaerellaceae > Pseudocercospora > Pseudocercospora fijiensis. The sequence continues at coordinate 206,037 of NW_006921544.1, forward strand.
ATAAGAGCAAGGGATTCTCGATGGAGCTAGAAAGCAGCAGGTCCTGATTTGCGACAGCTGAAACAAGGTGCCGAGCTTCTGCAGTGGTGATGAGAGAAACAAGTTCTCGGTAGAGCTGGGAAGCAGGAGGGTCGCAATTCGCGGCAGCTGAGCGTCGGCACTGGTAATGAGCGCAAAAGGATCTCGATAGAGCTGGAAAGCAGTAGGCTCATGGGTTGCGGCCGTCGAGCGGCATGAGTAGTGATGAGAGAAATATGCACTGGAAGTCTGTGGTGGTGATGAGAGACAAGGATTCTCAATAGAGCTGGAAAGCAGGAGGCTCCAGCGACGCTTGCGCTTGCTATCCGGGCTTGCATCAGCTACATCACCCCTCACTCCAGCGAGAAACTGCGGGAACGATGATTCAAGTCAAGTCAATCAGCGGACAAATGAGGATAGTAAGTGAACGAGCCGGAGAGATGCTACGAGACACAACTATACCTGATGACCTCTCGACGGAAGCGGTACAGTGCGTATGCTGGATGAAGAGCCGGACACCAACATCATCAAAGAAAACAGGAAAAGATACGATAGGAGGCACTGGAAGGGATTGGGCCAGACTTGACACGAGAAACCCGATGAGGATCACGAGTTTATGTAGCCCGTGCGATGGCGCAATGACACGCAGTTCGAGGACGAAAGCTTCACAATGCTTACGGATAGATGGGGTATTTCGTGAGAATTGATCTACAATCTCGATAGACAGGAAGTAAGAAATGTCACACATGCAGCACTTGCAGATAGTAGTGGCGTAGGCGATGATCACGCACGACCAGCAATCCAGACCGCCAAGACAAGACCAACTCTCGCATTCCACCCAAGCAGGAACGGGGTGTAGTGGAGATGAGAGCAGCGACAGTGATCATAATCACGAAGAGGGAGGTCGAAATCCCAGGCTGACCTTTTGTTTGTTTCAGCCACCAGTTCATATAACCGGCTACGATAATGGCGAGGATGATGCCTCTCCGCCTTACATGGGATGTGTCTGTCCAGTGCCGCTCCGATGCCTTTTCGCCTCGCATGGTATGTGTCTTTCCAGCGCTGATTCAATGCCGTCTCGCCTCGCATGGTATGTGTCTTTCCAGAGCTGGTTCAATGCCTTTTCGCCTCGCATGGGATGTGTCTTCCCAGTGCTGATGACTTTGTCGGCGAGACGCCACGCATAGTACATGTCTTTCCAATGCCAGTGACTCTGTAGGTGAGACGCCTCGACCTGCCAATGCCGTTCCGCCTCGCATGGTGTGTGTCTTTCCAGTGCCGGTAACTCCGTAGGCGAAGAGTGTTGCGTCGAAGCCCTTGAAGAGGTGCTTGACTGTAGGCGAGCCTGAAACGTGTTAGCATAGGTTTCTATAGGCCTCTTCTTCTCAACGCGACGTACCTTGATTGTAGCATGTTTATAGTAGACGCTGTTGAATTCAAAGGCCGCCTCGCATGGTATGCGTCTTTCCAGTTCCAGTGACTCTGTCGAAGCTTTGCAAGAGGTGCTTGATTGTAGGGGAGATTGAAGCGTGCTGGCATAGATTTCCAGAGGCTCCTTCTTTTCGACGCGATTCACTTCCATCGTCGGAGATGTCCCGTTGCGGAACATGTTCATCGCACATACGCGCTGTTGAATCGAAAAGAGTACAGCTCGGTATCCGTCTTTGCATTTGGGATCTTGACAATCGTCTTGCTTTCGCCGGGGTCGACTTTGACATCGCCTTTGGCGAGATTTCGAGAGGCCTCTTCCTCTTAATGCGACTCACCTTCGTTCTCGAAGATGTCCCGGTGTGCGGCATGTTGATCGTAGGTGCACGCTGTTGAATTGAAAGGAGTACAGCTCGGTATCCGTCTTTGACCTTGGGATCCTGACAATCGTCTTGCTCTGGCCGTATTCGCCCTTCTCGCGCGTTTCAGATCAAGGTGTCGTGTCATGTTCTGGTATTTTCAGATTGTTGGTGTTTCCATGAGGTTCTCGAAGGAAGGTAAATACATAGACCCAGGGCACCGAAGCGCCTTCCATTGTCTGTCCCTCCCAAGATTTCAACAATCGTCTTGTTATGGCCGTGTTCGCCTTTGGACATCACCTTCAGCCAGAAACATCTGGACTGTGAGCTCGGGAAGACATTGGAGGAGTTCCAGGAAAATGAAGGCTATAGGGCTTCAAAAGAAGCAGTCAACTGTTGTAGGTCTTCCCTACGCCAAATAGCATGGGCCATCAAGCAGGTCTCCTGGGGGGCCATTATGGCTGCCAGGCGGTCCTCAAGGGAGCGTGCAGACGACATCACTTCAGTAACTTTCAGCGAGCGGTGGATTGCAGCAGACGTCGGAGCCTCGTCGGCTGCATCTTCAGCATGTGAGCGACTCCAGAAATTTAGGTAAAGATCGAGGGCTTCTTCTCCTGTATCTGTTTTGAAAAGCACTGGTTCTTGCGCCACGTCTGCAGTTCCCACGTCACCAGAACGTTTCTCTTCTCCCTGTCGTGCTTGCTGTTCACCTGCAGCCCGAGTCTGTCAGAGTTGGGTTTGGAGTTGGAGACATTCCCTTCTCGAGGCTTCTAGTTCTTTTAGGGCCAAGGTGTCTGGTGCGTCTCGCATTTCGGCATCTGTATCAAAGTTAGATGTAGTCGTCGCTCTCTCTAGCGCTACTATCATTCTCCTCCTCGCCCTGGTCCTCGAACTCCTCTACTTCGCCGTCCTTGCTTGCTCAACAAATGACGCCCGTTCCTCCATTGGCAAGGCGCTGCCTCTTCGCCCATGTTCGAAATCTTGCTCAGATGTCGCGCCGTCTCTTTACCCACCTTGTGCGCTGCTGTGCCACTTATCTCCATCTTCGCCGGGTGTTTCCTCGTTCTTCCTCGTCTCCCACGTTAGTGCAAGGCTTTCTAGTCGGCTTTGTCTAGAACTGGAGGAATGCATGCCTAGGAGTTGAACCTCTTCGTCTTCATCGGGCGCGCTTCTTCTTGTGCTGGAGGCTCGCAGGGTTCATCGAACCATTTATCACTCTCCGCCGGTAGTATGCCGCCCGTTGTCGGCGGTATCTCGTTCGAGGTGCCCTCTACTGGCGGAGTTGAGGCCGCCACAGCCACGGTATGCAGGCTTTCTGGAGAGATCATCAGCGTGACAGACTTGAGATATTGCAGTAGAGACCGGGATGGAGATGTGCGCGCTGTGTCGCTTCGCAGATCTCAGGTTGAAGTGTTACACGCGCTCAGGTGTCGCGCGCTCCAGATCAAAGTGTCGAGTCACTTCCAGCACTTTCAACAATCCCATTCAATGCCTCGAGGCAGCGGCGGCGGATTGGCCAGAAGCCCTAGTCATTGTATGCTATGAATGACGACGGTGCGAGCGGTGTCAGTGTCTTGGGAGTATCGGTGTCTCAGCTGAAGTCGGGAATGACAAAGTATGGAAGAGTGACGAAGTGACGGACTACCGTGGGTGCTACAGGCGCCTGCCCACGTACATACCCTGCATAGAATGAGCTTGCTCCATCATGGGGATAGGGTTTCGTGGATTCCGGAATCGTGAGACGGAAGTGAAGGTCGCAGTGTCGAGGAGATTTCCGCATTGCCGTAAGTCTCCAGCCCCCAGGCAACACACGTCAATGACGCACGACATGCCTCGCTGCTTTGTATTCGTAGCTGGTCTTCTGGCCTGGAGGACCGACTCGGCGGTTGGCGTTGTAGTGCATGATGTCAACAACGGACGACATCAGTGCTGAAGTCAACGAGGATCGCTTTCCAATCTACCAGCAAGCAGTGATGAGGACGGTGGCGCCAACAATCAAGGATGACGCCGTTGATCTCGCCCAATTCCGAACAGAGGTGGCCGAAAAACTGCCGCATAGCACGCCGATCAATCAGGTGGACGAAAAGAACAACACCCTAGTCAGTACCCACGAAAGAAGAGTGAGTCTGCAATTTGGAATCATTGTATGCCGACACTAACAATTTTCGCTGAAACGACGTTGCAGAGGCGACGACGAGTGGATCAAGGTCAACGGCTCTCTGGTGATGCGTTACAGCCCTCATGCGATATGTCTCCTCGAAAGGTGAAGTTCGATGAAGGGTGGGCAGTAGAAATCATGAGCTTGAATTTGGTCCTGAGGCGGAGCCGGGTTGAGCTTCAAATTTCTGCAGCGCCGTTGATACAAACCTCACCTGAACTCGGGCAATCTTGTTTCCAGCTCAAGAGGGAGCCATGAACGAATGTACCAAGCTTCAGACGTACAGTGGCCCTGGATTCCAACGATTTGTGCCGACTACCCCCGACAAGGGTGTGGAAACATTCAACGCTGCTCTGAGGAAGTGCTTCGAAAAGTTGAGCCTCGGAGAAGTAGCGCTCTAGCACGCCGGGTCTGTCGAAGTCAATTGTCTTTCCCACAAGCACACGGAGCCCTTAGTGCTGAAGGAGACGGCCGAGGTCGTCCGAGTCTTGGACAAGACCTCCGACCATTTCCGCTCACAGGATGGGGGAAGGAGATGAGGTCTGCAGTGGCAATAGGTGGACAGGAAGGATTTCAGTCTGTGTTGAGGAATGAGCTTGGTTTTGTTCCGGTATAGATGTTGTGTAGATTCCGGCATGTTGAACAGCGATTCGTTGAACGCGGGATGAACGTCAAGGGCGTTGGACACCTGCTCCTGGTGTCTCACGCTCGCTGTCCTCGCCTTCTGCGGTCGCCTCTCGCTCCTACATCTTGATCACTTCTGGTGTTGCGAGCCAACGTAACGCCCTCAGTGTCATGGTCGGCGATGGAGTCGTTCGTACCATCTTGATCGGCTCGGCCGAATAGGTCGTCATCGTCGTTCGGTGGTGGCGGGTTTCGCTCTGAAGACTCGAAGGCTTGTGGCGCTGCTGGCGCTGCTGGCGCTGCTGGAGCTGCTGGTAGTGCCTCTGCGAGTGATGCGCTCGGAGAGTGGCTGGCGGAGGCATCGATCGCACTGTCGCGAGGACTCGAGTCTGCAGGTGCTGCTGGAGGTTGCTGAAGTTGGTGGGCATCTGGCGTGATGATCTTGGCACGACAGTTTGGCAAAGCTCGATGCGCATCCGATGCCATTGCTTGTCCTGGTTCAGCATGTGGAGGTATCCCTTCCGGCCTTCCGTGGCAGCTTGGAGCGAGAGATCGTGAAGAACGCGCAAGCACAATGAGAACACGAAGCATCCCTTCCCAACTACTTCCAACTCTTGTCAGTCCGGTTCGTGCTGCGCGCGCACATTGTGATGATCGTCATCGTGGTCTGCTTCGTGTATGGTCTTTCGCCGGTGATGCATGAAGATCGCGACGAGCGAGCTCGGTCGGGAGCAACGTGTGTGCAGATTTCGATGTTGCAGGGTGAGTTGACCGTAGGCGAAGCGAAGCGACTGGATTGGGAGATTGATGAGTGGACACCGATTTCACGAAACAGCCAAATTCAGGAGTTCACATAGTGTTGGTATTGTGGTATGATTGTGGTATGGTATTCAGAGAGACGCGCGCAGATCTTCGGGATTTCCACTGCGGGCTTTGAGATCGCGACTACGGTCACGTGCTAGAATAAGCTTCAGATCGCGGCCCGCTCTCAAGTCCAAAAGCACGACGAGATACAAGGGAGAAACATTCTGTTCGCATGCGCATAGACCGATGAAACATCCGACGACTGACTGGACGTGCGATCTCGCAGATCTCAACATCTCGCTCTCGCGCTCGAAGACCCCAGATCTTTAAGATCACCCTGACAGGGCCCACACTCCGAACGCAAGATCTTCCTTCCTACGTCGATGACCCTCGGCTTCAGCATCAAGAACGCACGAGTTTGAAGCAAGAGAATTTGGATATCGTGACAAGCTTCGCCACGAAGTGTGAAGACAGCGGATATGAATCCGAAGGCGTGGCCAACGAAGCTGTTGAGGACAAGACCAAGAAAAGGGCAAGGGGTTACAACACCGAAACCACCTCCACAGCCGGCGCCAGCGGAGAACCCAACCAAGCGAGATCGGAGCGACATGGAATCGGCGAGAGACCGCATATCTGAGCAAGCGTAAGAGCAGGAATTGATGGGCGCCAAGGAGCATCTGGAAGAGGGTTCCGTGTCACACTGGATGCGTGCCAGCAAGGCATGTCCAGCGGACCGTGAGATTCGCGACGACCGACACCACATCAGCAAGCGGTTCCACATGCCCACCTTCAAAAAACCTTCGAGCCATCCAGCAATTCCACGAAAGTTCTTTGGGAAGGCATTCAATGCACCAATCGGACGCTCGAGTTGATCATGCGCAACAACCCAGATTGGCCTGAGATTGCGGCTGACATAGTGCGCTACCCACGCAATTGTCGCGCCTGTCGAGCAGCGAATCCTTCTCGGTTGCAGAGAGCATGCACAGTCGGCATTGCCAACGCCTCCGCAATGCTGCATGCACATCACCATGGACTGCATCATTGATCTCCTACCCTCTACGGACGAGCACATTGGTAACAAGAATGTCTACCGCGAGATCTCGACGGTGACCGATGGCCTTACTGGTACTCCTGCTGTGACTTCTTGCGACATTCGTGGTCAGAGAAGTGGATGTCGCGCTGCAATCCCACGAGATTGGTGACTTCTGCTATGCGGAGGTTATTGGCCGGATGAATGACGGGCTTTAATGACCTTAACCTCGAGTCTCCCGGAGAAGCCTCGTTGAGGAGGCGATGAGCTGCCGGCGCACTGCTAGGACAAACACTGTAGCGAGGCGAAGGTTTGAGAACTTTTGGGTGAAGCAGAGCAGTTTGAGATGAGCGATAGGTGGTAGCTGTTCCAGGTGCTTCGTTTTCTCGAATTTGCCTCAGGCTCGCTTCTGTTCGCTCGAACTCACAGCTGCTTTCGTAAACAGCACCGCGCAACCGACCGCCGGCACCAGGCGGACCGGATACGCTGACCACAGCGGAATGGGGAGCCACTTGGGTAAATGCTAGCTTAACAGGTGAAATCTCCGCTTCAGCACGAAGTCGTTCACTGTGGGTGAAACCAGCGATCCTTCTTTTTGTTCTTGACCTGTTTCTTCTACTGATTTTCGCGCTTTTCGGGTGCCAGGTGTCGCATTTCATCTGGCCTGGCAAGTTGTGCCTCGAACGTGACACCCGACACCCCTCTCACTAAATCAGATTTATATCGCCTTATATCAGATTCACGGATATTACCGGTTCCTTACCTAATCCTGCCACCTGCGATCGCTAAGTATGCGATACGCTAACAATAATATCGCGCGCGCAATCACATAGTACTGCAGCGGTAGATAAATAGATTCTAAGCCGATTCTAGTAGTAAGAAGTGAATATAGACCTAGGAATAGATTGAATACTGCAGTAGATTATATAAATAGCAACTGATTACAATATTGGTAAGCTCTGCTAGCATTTCGGGCCTACGTAATATAGGAAGGGTCGTAACTAGTAGGCTAGCTATTCGCTAGTAAGTAATTATAGAATACCCCTTTACCGTAGTAGCTCTAAGGGTTAGGTAGCTGTCCGCTAAGCCTTCTATAGACATAGTAGTAACTATAGACCTTACTGCCCTAGACCTAGCTATAGTAGAAGTGCTAGTTTACTATATACTACTAGCTCGAAGTAAAGTATTACTATTATTGTTAATTGCTTAGTAGCGGTATCTATTAGCTTCCTATCGGTAGTAGTAGCGGAAGCATAGATCTAGGTAGTAGTAGCGGAAGCATAGATCTAGGTAGTAGTAGTAGTAGCGGCGGCTACTAAGGAGGCTGCTACTAAACAGGTGTTTCTAACGGTATAGGCAGACCTATAGAAGCCGGAGCCGTAGATAAAGGTCTAGCGGCTTCTATAGACCGTAGCGGCTTCTATAGACAAGGAAAGTCCTCGCTATAGCACTTAGCAGTGTAGCTACCCTTATTCTTATAGCCGTAATTGCCTTAGTAGGTTGTCTTATAGCGGCACCTCTTCCTTCTAGAAGCCTATAACCTTAGTAGTGCTATTAGAGGTGCTATACGGCTAGGCTCGGTATTGCGAATAGCTTCTTGCTAGTTAATAATCGTTAGTGTCTTATAACTAGGTAGTAGAGTGGCTCTATTGCTAGGGTCTATACGTTTAGGTCTAGTTGCCTACCTTCTCGTACCGCCGAGACTGTTGCTATTACGTACCTTCTTGCTTACCTTCTCGAGTCGCTTCTATCGTCGTTTAAGAGGGTTAAGCTTACGGTCTTCGGACTCTTCTATAGCTATAGAAGTGCCCCCTAGTATAAACTAGTACTTGTTAAACAGGCGTACCTATAGAACGTAACGACCCTTACTAGCAAGAAGAGGTCGCTACTAGTAGCGGCAAGGCACGCTATAGACCTTCCGGAAGCGACCTAAGTATAGCTTCGGTTAGAAATTAACGTCTTCCTTTATCTTCTAAAGCTCGGCCGTAGCGAGGTTACGTTATTGCTCTACTAGCTTAAGACCGTATATAGATACGAGGCGGACAACCTTGTTATAATAATCGCTATTAATATAGCGAGAACAGCCTATATTAGTCTCCTTGCCTAGCCTAGCAATATAACGGTTAATCTAGTAATCAAAATAGCCGTCGAGTCGGTCTAAGAACGTTAAGATATCGTTCTTCGAGGTAGTAAGGAAGGACTTTAGTAACGCGTAGACGCTCTTAACTAGTAAGGTTGTTATATTACTAAAGTAGCGAGTCTTATCTGTCTAGTATTTAACACACTTCTTCTTATACGGCTACTATTAATCGTCGAGATAATCGGCTATAATATACTACTTGTCGGCGTTAACTAAGTGCAGGTCTTCTTATTTAAGTGCTTCCGGAATAGGCTCGCCTTTGCCGAGTGAGATAACAACGCCTTTGTAGTACTTAAATTAGTCTTTAGTCTCGGCTTCTACGGCCTTGTCGAAGACCTTTATAAAGAACTCGGTCTTAGCAGTCGGCTCTAGTCGCTTAGTAGACTAGTTTATATAGGTGCCAATATAATACTTAGCATTAGTAAGAACAGCGCTTCTTATATACTAGCGATAGCATATGCTTAGAAGCTTAGGAAATATACGCTATATAGCGTTAATAAGGGCTCTATTTCGGTCGTATAGGAAGACTCGCATTTCCGAGCAGTTGTAGTCTTTAAACAGCTTCTTAAGGCACTTTAGTGCTATTATATAGTTGCCTTGCTTCTACCTATTTATTAGCATTATTGCTAGAGGCATAACCTAGTTGAACTAGTTTAACTAGGCTATTATAAACAGTAGCAAATCGTAGTCGTTTGTCTTATAGGTGCAGTCTCTAAGCAGGACGTTAGGACTATGCTTATAGTACTTAATTATCTTCGGATAAGCGAAGAATATCTACTTAAGGCGCGAGTCGTCGTCGCTGTCTTCCGCTTCGTTACTATTGTCCTTAGGCTCCGGCTCTAATCTAGTAAATTTAGCTAATTCTTCTATAGTAAAGTCGAAGTTAGACTTAAACTAGTAACCTTAATCTTTAAGCTGTTATAACGACCTCTCGATAGCCGTCTTACTATCTAATTTAATACGTTTAGCCTTGCTCTAGGCATTCGATATATTAGTCGCTAATAGTAGAACGAAATAAGGGTCGTCGCTATTATAGAAGGTCGCTTTTGCCTACGCTCGAATAGCCTTAATAATAAGACCGCCCTTAGCTTTTAAACTAACTATAAACTTTACTAACTTCGAGTAATAGCAACGCCGGCGGTAGTTAGCGAGGCAGATTGGCGCTAAGGCAGGATAATTATAGTCTTCTTTATTCTACTATAGAGTCTACGAGCTAGTCGGCTTATTATAATTATTAGCGAAGGCCTAGCAATTAAACCTATAACCTATCTTCTTTGTTCGAGCGCCCTTCCGCCTTACCTTACTAGTAGTAATACGCGCCTTCTTCGCTTCTTCCGCCTGCGCTAGTATCTTCTTAGTACTATATTTAGCGTACCTAAAGAAGAGATATACTACTTTATTATTCGCCTTCCGATAGCTAGTCTTATTTAGCTTAAACCTATACTCTAAACTAAAGACCTATATATATTCTTCTAGCTTCTCGAAGGACTTAAACGACTAACTCTACGGCGCCGCTATACGGTTAAACTGCTCTAGTATAGGTACTAAATCGTCGTCCGAGTCGCTCTAATAATTGCTATCTCTACTACCTTCGTTTCCGCTGCCCTTATTTCCCTTATTTCTACTACCTTCGTTTCCGCCGCCCTTACCTCTCTCGTTTCTACTACCTTCGCTTCTACTATCCTCGAATTCCGGCGATAAGAGCGGCGATAATAGCGGCGACAATAAGGACGGCGGCGGCGGTAGACTAGGGTCTAGACTAGCGAGAAGGTCTCTTATAAACTCGTCGTCGGTTTAAGCTATTAGCGCTATATAATAGGGGCGATAGTAAGGTAGTCTATACGGATTATTCTATAGGCAATATTCTACGGTTCGAATAAGAGTAACGCGACGCGACAATTACTAATAACTAACTAAGAAACGCGGCGCCTAGCTGCTTACGGCAGAATCCGTAAATCTGATATAAGGCGATATAAATCTGATTTAGTGAGAGGGACCCGACACCAGGTGCGACAAGCAGCACCTAGTGTCGGGCCGATTCAGCCGAGCACCAGGTGTCGCAGCTGAGCCGATGAGCCGGGCACCAGGTGTCGAGCTTGGCAGCTTGGCAGCTCAGCACTAGGTCTTTGGGAATTCTGAATCTGCGCGACCTACGATACGCCGCGCCTACAACTTCATGTATTCAATCAAAGACCCGCGCGTCGAACGTCCGAGACAATTCGCAACTTGTGCTTGAAGAAAGTGCGGCAAAGCTGCTACGCTGCTGGGTTTGGGAGACATAGTCGCGTCATGATCGATTCGACCCACTTCGAGGCCTGGGCGCGAACTTGTAGTGTCGATGCAGTGCGGTTTCCCGAAGTGGGAGCTGAATGACTGAACAGGTCGGCCCGTTCGCAGGCCCAATTTGACTGTACAGGTGGGTTCAGGCCGCTGCACAACAAGTCTCTCACGCCTGAAGCTGCAACTGCTGCACTCCCTCTTCCGGACGTCCGGACTTCGTGCAGACAGTTCCTCCTTCCAATCCATTAGGCAGGCACATCAACTTTTCCAACACAATTCAACACGTTTACCACGCTCCTTGATAGTCCGTCCCTTCGAGCGCTGCGTAGCCAGCAATTGTCACCAAATTTTGCAGCGCCGCCAATATTGTCGCCGACGCCCCGGGGCTTCCAGCAAGTGCTGGCTCGAGTCTGTGCAATACAACACAACAACAACGCGTCCGCTGCCCCCCACGCGTCCCGAAACTCAGTGCAAAGCCGATACAGCGCTGGTCTCTTCTGTTCTCGTCGTCTACAGCAGTAATGGCGCCCCCCGCTTCCCGCCCTCCCATGAGAAACATTCCCAAATGGAAGAACAAAGAGAACTACCCATCATCTTCGTATGCTTGAGCCTGCTAAGGCCAATACAGGTGAGTCACTAGAACACTTCGAGGACGCCGGGGTGAATGGGATGCAAAGGAAGCATGCACCTGGATCTTTGCCAGCTGTGTTTCCGAGATCCAGTAGTCACTGCTTGGACTCAATACTGCTCAGGAGGTGTAGGCCTACCTGAAGAAGGAAATACACCAGCGATAGTGGGTGCGACTGAATTCATACTGTTCTAGGAGTACATCACCCTTTGGTATGAAGGTAAGTATCGTAGCGCGTACCGCAAATGCACTCGCATGTCGAAGACGGCAAAGGCTGTTCGTCAGCGGAAGTGCCTAGGAATGGCGAAGAAGGTCGTCCCAGCAAGCTCCTCGAGTTGTGGAAGGTGCCTAGAGCGAGTGCAAGATACACGTCAGAGTTCTGCCTCGGGTTGGGTAAACGCATCGGCGCGGCGAGGATTCAAGAATCAAAAAGGCCTTCCCTCAAAAAACACAGCTCGGCCTCTGATGGGTAGAAATCAAAAAGACAAGTCACGTGCCGCGAGCATCAGAAAGCACTATGACGTGCTCGGCGCAGAAATCACGGTGGCGACAATCCACGGTTGCGACGACAATCACGGCGGCGACAATCACGATCACGGCGGCGAACTGCCTCAACAGCTCAGAGCCATGCGACATTTCGCACTCTTCGCTATACCTTTCCTTGTCGTCTCGGTCGTTGCTCGGTTCCATTGGATGCTTGGTTTCACACAACACGCCGACATAATGGTGTCGAGTCAGCATCTGTGGCGGCGGCGGAGATCCATCAGGTCGGAGACCACTCAAGAAGCCGCTTCCTGCCCAAAAACAACTCGACTTGGTTAGCAGGTGCAGCGCTTGCAAGAAGTGGGTGCCCGTTGATGAGTACAACGATAACAGCAAGTGTCAAGGCATTTATCGCGAGCACAGGACAGCGACTATCGGAGCAGGAAGCGGTCGCGAAGGTGCCGGTTGACCCAAGTTGAAGCACAAGAATGCCCTTACTCCCAAAGCAATGCAGGAGCTCCCACGCCTTGGTCCAGACGAAGACATACATGTTCCACTCGGCCAGCAAGAGCGTCAGGCAGAAGCGCCACTCCAGAAGAGCAAGCAGCATCGAATCGATACCTCAGTCTCGAAGCAAAGCACGGCTCGAGGTTATCCACCTGACGACGAAGAAGCCGAAGAGCTCCTATACTCCAATTGCAAGGCACGTCGGCTGCCTGGAGCTGTTGCCTGGAGAGCTCTACCAGCCGATGTTGAGATATGCATTTCGTGTCACAAGAACATCGTTGGGCAAGATCTTCACCAGCATCAGAAGTGGTGTTCATCTGGCATCCACGGCGCCGCTCGCTCTACCTTCTTCGGGAAGCCATTTGGCAGGACGCAGGAACTTGAGCACACAGGCTGTAACACGCGCCCACGAGTCAATGTAAGGATTCTTGCGCCGAAGCTGGGCGACTTCTTTGACTCTTACGTTTGCGAAATTCTTCGGCACAATCTATGGCGTAGGCAGCTTCAGAGTGACTTGGGCTGTGACATCATGGAAGGCGATAAGAAGTCCTGCCAGGCTGGAAAACACGACACTGGTTGCAACGAGTTCTTCTACGACGCCACAACAGGCCAGGTCGGTGGAAACTAGGAGCAATACGCTACTTCCATTGTCCACGACAATGCGCTGCGACCAACGATACGCCGACACACTCGCACACGTCCTCCGTCAAACGCATCACCGCCTGCTGGCGGTCCGGCGCTCGCCGATCAACAAGTTTCCCCCGTGATTCCTACCGAAGACTGCGATAGCGACAATGGAGAGTTCTATACCCTTCTTCGTGGACAGCCTGCATTGTCAAATCGCGATGAAGCACTTCGGGCTGCGATGTGTGCAGCAATGCTCGCAGTGTGACGAAGAGTGGTTTGAAATGCAGGCCAAGGACTGTGTCTGCCGTCATTGCAGGAATGTTCACAAATGCCACTAAGTCAACCTATACGGCGCTGAAAACGACGTGGATCCAGGTCACAGCGCTGAGGTTCTGAGTCTTCCAACTGGGGAAAAGCTGATTGCACGATTGCATGCTTTCGTGCTGATCTTTCAGATTCGTGGTTAGCAGTGTCGCTTCGAGGGACACGTTGCGCCCTTCTCGTGGGATATAGTCAAGTTGTATAGCTCCCTGCCGATGAACTCAGTAGAGACGGATCTCATTGTGCTCTTACCGCTGGCTGATGAACACGATGCCGACCCACGACTTCATCAGCAGTTTGAGAAAGATTTCAAGGTACGTCGCTCAGTTACCCGCTGGTTGTTAAAAGCTCTCGAGGCCCATCATCGTGCAGCTTACCCCGACATTCAAATCAACGACCCCAACATTCTTGGATTGCCGTCCAATGCCAATTTGACGGACAATATGCCATCAACGCTGCGCGTGATGCTGAGGGCTGTCCTATCCCTACATAGCAGAGCCAGAGCCAGCAAGGGCAGTCGGCTGCTGATGTTAATGCTGATGCTGATGCTGATGCTAATGCTGATGCTGATGCTGATGCTGATGCTGATGCTGATGCTAATGCTGATGCTGATGCTGATGCTGATGCTGATGCTGATGCTGATGCTGATGCTGGTGCTCATGCTGATGATCAAGCACGAAGAGGTGAGCTCTGTCGCGAGGCAGAAGACGAAAGCTCTTCGAACTCCAGTCTCCCAAGCTTGGGTGTGTCTACGGTCACGACCCGTCACCTGCGAGACCTTATTCTGCAGCGTAAAGACGCTGTTGCGGTACCTGCGTCAATGGCATCCAACCGCTGCTAGGAGATCCCTCCGTCGTGATTCGATCGCAGCTGGAGGACCTTTAGCCTCGCATACCCTAGAGCATTCAATCGATGTCTCGCAGATCCAGTCTCTCCTCGCCGCCGGATTGTTACCTTCATTCAGTGGCTTCAGCACCCCATCGAGGTCGAAACGCTTTGCCCAGCATCCAATGTTTGTCTATGACGCATTTAATACAGATATGCGACAGCAAGCAATTCGCAAGTCCACCTACATGCTCAAACGCAACCTACGAGAGGCCAGGCTTACGAAGCATGAGTCAAGACCGCATTCCCGTCACATGAGGTAGATCCTCGTGCCTTTCTACTCCAGTTTGATGGGCTCGAAGCTTGCTTATATGGTACATCCAGAAGCTGTATGAGGTCTTGCTGAAGAATCCCAAACGTTACCGACCACTGGACCCGCAGAGAATCACGAGGCCGTAGCAGTGCTTATCATCATGGCTTCACATGGTGTGACGGTATACCAAGCTTCGACTTCGAGAACGAGAAAGACCGCGAGGCGTGCACTGGCCCATTTGGTCTCCACGTCTTAGCCTTTGATTCGGAGGACCGTGGTTAGCTGCCAGCTCCTCTTGACTCTTCGGAGCCTAGTGAAACCTCTTTTCCTGCGGTCGAGCTCGCCAACACCCAGTCCACACTATCCAGCATTGTCAACCGCGTGAATCACCACAAGTGTACTGAGAGCTACTGTCTTCGTCGCAAGAAGGGCGCTCCTGCTGATGGTCCCCGGAAGTGTCGATTTGGATACCCACGAGGTATTCGCGACTAGCCCGAAATTACCAAAGAGTGTTACAGCAAGCACTGGGAGTTTTCAGCATCCAATCAGCCTATGCTCAATCACTACAGCAGACTTCCTATTATGTCTCAAATGGACAACACTGACATCAGGCCCCGTATACTTGCGCAGTTTGTAGATTGTAGGTTATTAAGTTATAACCTGTGTTTAATAACCTGTAGATAACCGGTTATCAAGTGAACGGCTCTTATAGTTAAATGAGGTTGTAGATTATCGCAATTAGCCTCTCTTAGTAGCAAAGGTGCGCCGCGTCTTCTAATCTAAGTGCTATTCCGGCTCTTCACTAATTAACCACCCTTATTTGTGCTATCTCTTGTCTATTACTACTGCTATAGCTCTAAAGCGTGCCGTAGACGCAGGCAATAGCAGTGCTATAAAGCGGAAGCGATAGCAGCGGAAGAAGCCTAAGGCGGACGCGACTACGCAGTATCTATTACTGCAGAAGTATACTAACGAGCACCTTAAATTCTTCCTCGACGAGTTGATTAAGTTACGCGCTAAACAGACCGATAGCAAGAACTTCCGGTTGAAGGACCTACGGCCTATTACTGTCTAAATAAGCGAGAAATTCTAGCTCTAGTTTAAGGACGAGTCGTTAAAGAATAAGTGGATATAGATAAAGAAGGAGTGGCGGTTGTAGGTTATCTATTTAACCTATATTAGCGGCTAGAATAGCGAGCTACCTCGGTCGATAGAAGAGGTAGAAGATGCTTACAATAAGGCTTATCCGGAGTACGCTATGTTTCTCGAGCGCCTACTAGCGTAGAAGGAAGAGTTAGAGACACTTATCGGAAGTAATATAGCAATAGGAGATAGAGCGGAAACAGCGAAAACGTTAGCGGAAGATAAGCCTAGCGATAAGGCCGTAGATAAGTCGGATAAAGAGCCTAACAAGGAGTCTAGCGAGGATAGCGGCGGAGCGACTAAGTCTAAGGACCTAGATAAACTTAGTAAGTTTGAACGTTAGTGTAAGACTGCAGCGAAGAAACAGAAGCTTAATAAGCAAAAGATGCAGAAGGCAAAGGCTAAAGGTAAGCGTATCTATCGGAAACAGACTACTAAGCAAGAGGCTAATAAGAAGGCCGCTATCTCTGCCTTTAAGCCGCTATAAGAGACACTCGCTAACTTTATGTCTATCTCCGAAGCTAGGGCTTCTACGCCGCTACTACGAGTAAAGGACCTATTAGAGATTGTTTGTAAGCGGTTGTTTGATCTAGAGGTCTTAAAAGAGTAGCTATTTGCGCTAAAGAATGCGATAGCGAAGGAGGTTAGAAAGGTCAATTATCGTACTAATATCGCCGTATCGATAGTAAGGCCGGAGAGGCAGGCCGATTTCGAGGCGTTCTTCTAGGAGCTTTATTAGGAGGTTAGCAGCGCTCCTAAACTATAAGGATAGTATCTAGACATACCTAATTATAGCCAACCGTCGCTATATAGTCCTATGCCGAATAGAGGCTATCTACAGAGCTAGAGATAGGTTGTTGTTGTTAGAAGAATGGATTTAGTTAGAATAACTAAGGTCGAATTTAGCTTCTTCCGAGACCGAGTCTAATTTATCGACTTTAGCGTGCGAGGAGGAAAGATATTATATATTAATAACTGCGGTATTTGGATTGATTGGACTTTATTAGCATTCGATAGTGTATTGATAAATTGTACGTAACTAGCCTTTATATAAACGCAATTCTCGAACTCTTTACCTCCTATATACCCCGCTAAGACCGTACAGTCGTAACGTTAATCGTATATGCGACTGCCTATCTAGGATTTCGAGACTAATACGAGAGAGATTGTAGTATACTACTAATAGCTAAATAAGGGAAGAAACACTCGAATCCCTACTAAAATCGCGCTTCTATTCCTAACTAAACACCTCCGCGTATACCGCGACCTCCGCTACTACTACGCTCTACGTATATAGAGCCTCTCCTACTCTAGATACTCGAGATGGTCTTGCTACATATCTTCCGCCAATTCATTACGAAACCTAACTATATCTTCATCCTTAATAGCGCCTTAGATAGCGTTACTCGCCTTATCTCGATTACCTATTATACTACTCTTATTAACGGTAAGCTATAGCTCGGATTTAAGAGGTTAAGCGCTATAGCTAAGGATGAAGTTGTAAAGGACAAAGCAGGCTATAATAATGCGCTTTTAGTCGATAAGCTCGTATCCTTAGTAAGGACCTTACGTAACGATAGCGAAGCGCTTCTTAATAATGCCGAAGATCCTCTTAATACAGTTACGAAGCTACGCGTAGCGTAGATTAAACAACTCCTCCTTCGTCTTAGGCCTTCGCTATACGGTATACTATTCTCGTAGGTAATATCGTGTCGCCTAGTATAGAACGAGAAGGCGCTTATCGAGCGACGAGTATCTACTATCCGCTAGATAATATCGATCTTCTAGTACCGAGAATCTACTCTTAAAGGCGCGTCTAAGGACCGTACTATTATTCGTAGAGCCTTCGTAACCGACTAAAGCATACTAGAACCTATAATTAAAGTCACACGCCGCTATTACATTCTACGCGATAAAGTTCTTCCTATAGCGCTACGCGCTCTATTCTTAGTATAGTATTTAAGCGTAGATATAGGTGCCGTTAAGCGCGCCTATCGCACCTCTAAAGTATTTAAACTTATCTTCCTTTAGCTTCTCGTAGACCTCGTCCTTATTAGGTAACTTTATATACTTATCGGCTATCCGATAGAGCGCTTTGCTAACCTTCTCGATAATTAAATAGAAGGTATTAAACGAGTGCTAATACTAATTGCGTAGCTGCCGCACCGATAGGTTATAGGCTACGAAGTCTAAGAATATTACTACCTATTTATCGATATCTACCTTAATAGCGCCGTACTTATCTAAATCGCCGCTCTCTTCTAGCTCTTCGATTAGCGACTGTAGCACCGGCTATCTAAGGCGCGTCGTACTATAGCATACGTCTTCCGGTCTATATAGACACTTATACGTCTCCTTCCTGCCTTTATCGCGCTCTATTAAAGTCTCGACTTTGCTAGAAGGTCGGTACTAGCGCCCCTAAGTCGTAGGTCGGAAGAAGGGTAGAACGGTAGTAAGAGATATACTAGCAAGGGCAATAACGACTACAGCGACTCGAGCGGCTTCTATTATAGTATAGCAATAGTAAGGGAAAATAAAATATAGTATAATGAGAGATCTATAAGGCTAAGAGATAGATATTTCCGTAGCTGCTATTTAGGGGCCAAAAGCTCCTTACGAGGAGGTAGGTAGGTTATTCGTATACAACTGCTAGAACAAGCAATTCCGATCACCTACAATACGATAACCTACAATCTAGTTAATGGTATAGAAAGCGAAGTAAACGGCTAACAATAACCTATAGGTTGTAGGTTATAGGCGATAACCTGCCTTAGATAACCCGACAAACTGCACAAGTATACGGGGCCTCACTCCCGTCGTGCCCTACAAGGTTGTCCAGGAGTCCCTGGCCAGGTATGCCACCAAGGCTGAAGTTGCGACAGCATCGCACGACGCGATGGCGAAGGAGGTTACCGAGGCAGTACCAGCTGAGAAAACCCCCGTCTCTTCCTTTGCTTACCGCATGATGAACAAGTTCATTGGAGGGCGCGACTAGATCACTCAGGAAATACATTATCAAGTCCTCCTGCTTGCTTTCGTACACTCCTCGAGAACGGTCATTGCCATCCACTGCCGCAAATACGAGGATCAAGGCACCTCATATGATATTGACGAGCAGGCGGATGTGAATATGAAGGGTAGCTCTGTGCTCGAGGAAGAAGTACATAGAGCGCTGCGAAATAAGCGCAGGGGTATCCTGTGACGGCAGGGCTCGACCTTGCTGCTATAATAAGCTTCTTCAAATTTGGTACCCGCGTCGACATTACGCAGAAGAAGAAATTGAAGCCTCGCAAGCAGGCTGCGCCCGATCGTGTGCGGAACTATTGCCCTGCTTATGAGACAGATCCAAAGACCCGGTGTTGAGCTGCCAAGCTGGACATCCGCTGCCCGGCTCAAGCGACTCGACACCAGGTGCGACACCAAGTGCTCGGCTCGGCATGACACCAGGTGCGCCAAGCAGCACCTGGTATCGGGAGTCACGTTCGAGGGCGAGGATTGGTGTCGCGTGACGATGATCATTCAACGTCCCTGGCAAGAAACTCATACGACACCTGACGGCACAGTGCCCTCTTGCACGACTTGGATAGAGGCATATCGCCTTTCCCCACGGCGTTTGTCCTCAGCGCAGAAATGATCATTACTCTCCACCACCAAGATCAGTTGGTCATACCGAATTTCAGGACGCGCCAGAGTATGCAGAACGCGAGAAGGCTTCACTTTGCACGCACTCCTCAAATTGGCAGTCAATACCGGATTTGCTGAATTGAGTGTAGATGAGCTGTCGCCTTAATGGGAAGGAGTATACATACCACCTGGTAACCGAAGAGAAGTCCTGGCTTTGGTGGGTTGAGTTTCATCCTCATAGGCGACCTGTTCTAGCGGCCACCTGTTATAGGCCACTGCACTGTTCGGCATTGCCAAGAGAGCCGCCCAGTTGCAAGTTCGTCGCTTTTATCACGGGTTTGAGATCACGATTGACCTTACTGACGTCCAGCGACAGCCGGTACTGCCAAAGGCCTCCGAGACAGCACAGCTACGCAGCATAACTGGCAGTTGCTCAACACTCGTTCTGCTTGCGACCTCAGTCCTGATGGGAGTGCCGCATTTGACGATGCGCTCCGTATCGATGGACGCAAGAGGAATGTTGAACTGCACAACTACATCTGCATGCGTCGGTCGGGGAATGCCATATTGCATGACTCGGCGGAGCACAACATCCCGGCATCGAAGCATGCGACTGTTGAGGAAGCATAAGGCCTTTATACTCCTCTCGCATTTAACAACCTCTGGACTGAGCGTAGTCTCACAAATGGCGCTATGGGACTGTGCACGACATTGTATGGTCTACGAGGCATCCTGGATACTCACACCCTACTGAAGACTCACTATGGTGTAACCTTGTAGCGTTTGATAGCTATGACTGGCGCTATCGTGGCGAGCCGAGTACATCTGAGCCATCTCTCTTGGATCTGTATGACGCTCGTACTTTACTGAACCACATCGGTGATCGTGCGATTGTTCCACCCTTCCCGGTTCTTCGCGCGTTGATACCTGCTAGCAAGAAATCCCATTGCACGCAATATCCGCTTACTGGTCTACAAGTCACAGGGCCTTACAATTGACAAGGCAGTGCTGAGCTTCTCCAAGAAGGACCTTTGCTCCAGCCTGTCTTTTGTCGTCGCCTCTCGCGTAAAGATACTACAAGGCCTCAATTCCGATCGGCCATTTGACTCTGATCACATTCGGAAGTCAGAATCTGCCATTGCTGCGCTACGTGACGCAGACATTCAGCACTACCCCCACCAATGGATGGTTATAGAAGCAGCTGAGCAAGACGATGAGTTCTCTCATCCCGCCGCTCTGGATAGCATCAACGCCTTCGTGATTCAGGCTGCGGCTCATCATTCCTCTCGTCCTGGTGGTGGCGCTAACAACGAAGAGGATGATGGAGATGAATTCGACAATAACACGGAAGTTGATGGAGGCATGTTGCGGCGATTTGAACTTGAAGACGAAACCGAAGCGCTTGTGGGGCGTTTTCAGAGACAGGAGTACAAACGCGGACCTGCATCACGCCAGAACCTGCCTCCGCTGCGGCCTCTAGGCCGCAGACGATCGAGAATCACGTTTCAAGAATCACGGCTTGAACGACTCATTAGACCAACGATGAGGTACGTAGACATCAACACCTACGTGCGATAGCATAGGCTGCTATATGAGAAGGATTAGTATAGTAAGAAGCACTTCTAAGCTATTAATTGCTAGTATATAGATAAGAAGGGCAGGCTCGTTTAAGTACGATTAGATTTGCTACAACTTCTAATCGGCTTGTATATAGGTAACTTCCTCGCTTGGCTTGTTATGCCTTACTTCTAGGTTTTTAGTATAACTAGCAAGATTAGCTAGTTAACTACTAACAATACCTTTACTAATAGTACGCTCTGTGAATATGTCGAGGGCTGTGTGCGATAGGCTGGCTTTAACTACTAGAAGGACTATTAACTCCGCTATATTAGCTATAATATTAATTAGATAATAGAAGTCTTTATATTTGCTAAGGATAAGGAGTCTGCTAAGAGTAAAGAGTTTACCTAGAAGATAGCGATACTAGATATTATCTATTTCTAGGTAGTTAGATATAGACGTAGACTCCTTTACTAGATAAGGGCTGTTATAACGGCTATTCGTACTCGCTAAGCTATTACGGACGAACGATAACTTTAATTCTTTAATAAGATATATATATCGTAGCCTTAACTGCCTTATTTAATAGCTAAGATTCTAAGAGAGATACGCTAGAATAGATAGCTTCTTATAATAGAAGAAGCCCTTTAAATAAGGCTAGACCTAAATAGCTTTTCAGATATAGTACTATATCTATACGAGGCTTAGCTTACTAGCGACGAGTACTCGGTTCTACGGTATACTCGTACCTTCCTTATACCCTTTAAGGAGGTTACTCTTAAGCTGTAAGGCTATACTATTGCACTAGATGTGTATTAATAGGCTGTAGAATGTGTAGGAAGCTGCCTTACTTAATTAGCCGAATATAACGTACGGCGTAAGCCTCTTATCCGCTTAAACTGCCTTTTAAGATAGCTATTTAACAAGTACTATAGTATTAACTAATAGACTGCCGTCTATATAATAGTTATACTTCTATATCTAACTCGTCGACTTGCCTAGCTAAAGAAGCGCCCGGAGGTGGACATTAAGACCTTATTAGACCTTAGAAGGTTGCTATAGAAAGACTATAATAGCCGGTATAGAAGCCCTTAACTAATTAATCTAATTTAAGATTATTTATCTAGATAAGGCTTATAGAAGTATAGGAACGGTATACTAGAATCTATAAGCTAAGATAAGGCTAAGGTAAGAGAGGCTAAAGAAGAAGACGCAAAAGCGATTACGTTTATTAAGTCTACGGCCGGAGATAAGCGTATATACCTCCTAGGACTACGTACTCGGACTAAGGAGGTAATCGATAAGATAAAGGAAGTAAGCGAGATATTAATAAAGGAACGGGTTTCGACGCTAGTCTTCCGTTTCTATTCCTTTAAAGCTCTTAAGAATACCGATACTACGGCTTTAGCCCTTACGCAAATCTAATCCGAGATTAAGGCCGCGGCTAGTAACGAAACTCCCTCGGAGGCCTATAAGAAGGTAGTCCTTATATCGTCTTTAGGAGAAGAGTATTTGTCTACTATATTCGCTCTAAAGGCGGCCGGTTTCTCTACTCTTTCCTACGTAGAACTAGTTTAACGACTACGGGACGTTAAATATACTATTACTACTTCTTAAAGTAGTAAAGTAGTAGCCCGATATACTAAGGAAGCGGCGAAAGATAAGGCCGGTAATAGAAAGAAGGGCAATACGCCTATTACGCGTAATACGCCTTATAAAGCTAAAGGTAAGACGTATTACTATTACTAAAAGATCTAGTACTTTAAACGGGAATATAGGAAGTATAAATAGGACTAAAATAACGGAGAAATCTAAGAAAATAATAAGGAGAAATTAAAGATCGCGGCTTAGACGGCTATCGATTCTACGACTTAACTATCTACTAAAGGGGATTAGATCCTAGACTCCGGATATACTAAATATATATCTAACGATAGTAACTACTTTACGGACTATAAGGAAATAACCGGAAAGGTTACTCTAGCGAACGGTAAAACAATAAAGCTCGCGGGATATAGTATAATCCTCGTCCGGTCTAAGGGAATTCCGACTACGATTCCGGATATTATATACGTGCCCGAGATTAGTTATAACCTGCTTTTAATAAGCTAACTCTCGGAACGAGGTATTACGACTCTATTTACTAAAGAATAGGCTATACTTCGAAGAGGAAACGAAGAACTAGCTAAAGGACTACGCGTCGGAAGGTCCTATATTCTAAAGGAATCGGGATCTATCGTAACTTCGAGGGTAGCTACTACTACGACTAAGGGTACTATACTACTTTAGTATTAACGCCTAGGATATCCGGGATACAAAAAACATCGAAACGTATATAAGGTACTACTAGGAATTCCGGAGCTTTTAACGTTATATATATCTTACGAGACTTATATTACTATAAACTCTAATAGACGATAAAGTCGAGAAGAACCTTAAAAGGTATATTATTACCTAGATAGGGTATATATCTATTTTTAGGGTCCGTATAAGTATAGTATCTTAGGGGGAAATAGATATATACTAAAGATTACGGACGACGCTACGAGACGGCTAGATATCCGTCTTACTCGCTATAGAAGCGACGTATACGAAGCCTTTAAGGCTTAGAAAGACGAGGCCGAACTTAAAACCGAGAGGAAACTAAAGGCCGTAAGAATCGATAACGCTCCGGAGCTTATTAAAGCTCTTAAAGGCCTATCCGAGAGTACGAATCGAAATAACGACGCCCTATACTCTAGAATAAAACAGGGTAGTAGAGAGACAAAACCGTACTATTATAACTAAGATACGGGCGGCTTTAGAAGGATCCGGATTTCCTAATAATCTTTAAGCAAAGCGACGTATACGGTTACCTATTTATATAATAGGCTACCTAATAAAGGAAGAGAAATAACTCCTAAGGAGCTCTATACCGGAAGAAAGCCTAGCGGAGAATACTTATAAGTATTCGGCTATCTAGCCTATTCGTATATTTTTAAAGAGAAAAGAAAAGATAAGCTAGAAAAGACAGTATTCCTAGAAATCTTCGTCGGATATACGAAGTCTACGAAATAGTATAGAATCTATAATCCTAAGACGAACGCTATCGGGATCTATACTAGCGTTAAATTTAACGAATTAACTAAGGGAAGTAGCCTACTATCCGGAGAAGAGCTACCTACCCTATAGTATATTATAGATAACGAGGACGACGATATCGATCTCCTAGACAAAGGAGAATCTAAGGAAATAGAGGGATATTCCGAAGCCGAAGATAATACTCCGGAACCGTAAGACAAAGAAGATAGTTTAAATAACGGCGAAAGGATAACTCGAGAACCGTCTACTACTCCTACGAACGAAGGAGGACTAAGAAGGACTATAAGGGTCCTAAGGCACCGAAGAGGCTAAGGGACGAGATAGGACTAGCGGCTCTAAAAGTCGACTATCGAAAGGCCTTCGAAATACCTATTCCCGAGACCTATACGGAAGCTATTAGCGGCCCTTACTCCCGATAATAGAAAGACGCTATTAAAGAATATATCGAGTCCTTAACGGCTAATAATACCTACGAGATTGTCGACTATTCTAAGCTAAAGGACAGAAAAGGGCAAATAAACGTTATAACTTTGAAATAGGTTTTTAAAGTAAAAATACTACCGAACGGACAAATCGACAAATTTAAAGCGAGATTAGTAGGAAAGGGCTTTACGTAACGCTATAGAATCGATTACCTTAAGACGTTCTCTCCGGTAATATATCTCGAAAGGCTACGCCTTCTCCTAGCTATCGCCGCTAGTAAAGGACTTGCTACTTTCTAAATAGACGTAGTAAGTGCCTACCTACTAGGAGAACTAATAGAGGAAGTCTACCTAGCTATCCCGGAAGGCCTAGATGTTCCCGGAACTTATAAAGTACTTAAACTCCTAAAAGAAGTACTAGGACTAAAACAATCCGGACGAGTTTAGAATAAGACTATTACGGCTTTCTTTAAAGAATACGACCTCTACGCTATACCTACGGATTAACTAGTCTTTATTAATAGCGACTATACGCTAATAGTCGCGTTATACGTTAACGATCTTATTATACTAGCGAGGATAGAAGCGGGGGTTAAACTACTAAAGGACGGGCTTATATAGAGGTTTAAAATAAAGTATATAGGTCCCGCTAAGTTTATACTAGGCGTACGAATTAAGAGAGAGGCCGACGGGTCTATATAACTAGATTAAAGGAACTATATCGAAAATACGCTTAAAGAAGCGGGCTTAGATCTAGACGAAACCTTCCGAGTATCGACTCCGGCAAACGAATACGCGAATCTGCTACCTATTATAAAGGACAAGGAGATAGTAGACGTCCGGAAATACTACCGACTTATCGGGAAACTAAATTAGACCGTACGAGGTACTAGGCCGGATATATCTTTTCTAACGTAAACACTAACCTAATCTACGGCAAATCTAGCTAGTAGATATTACGACGGAGGTATCTACGGCCTTAGATACCTAGGAAACACTCGGGACTACTATATAAAGTATAGTCCTATCCTAAAGAACGAAAGCAATACGAGTACTTTAGTTACTCGTCTACCGGTTATCTATACCGATTCGGATTACGCGGCGGACTCGACTAGGAAGTTAACGATAGGATATATATCCCTATTAGCCGGAGGACCTATATGTTAGTCTACTAAACTATAAATGTCTATAACGACTAGTACTATAGAAGCCGAATACTTAGTACTATCCTACGCCGTAAAAGAAGCTATTTAGATCTAGAGTTTCCTCGAGCAAGTTAGATACCTTATAGAAGACGACTATAAAGAGCCTACTACTATCTTTAGGGACAATAAGGCGGCTATCGCTTTAGTACGAAATCCGGAATTTTATTCTAGAACGGAATATATCGACGTAGCGGTATATTACGTATAGGAACTAGTCGAGGGCAAGCTAGTCGATATAAAGTATATTCCGATAAAAGACTAACTCGCGGACTTCCTTACTAAGCCCCTAACGAAAGGGAAGTTTAAAGAAAACGTAAAAAGAGTCTAGGAATAAGAACTATTAAAAGGATTCGAACGTAGCTATCTAGTTTATAACTAGATAGCTAAGTAGAGGGAGTATTAGAATACTCGAGAATATACGAGACTAGTGAGATTTATAAGTAAGAGAAGGAGAAGGAAGCTAAAAGATTATTTACTTACGGCTTAGTAATAGCTTTTAATTCTTAGCGCTAGGGTATATGAGTAGCTAGTAAGTCGTTTGTTTAAATAGCAAGCAATTCTATCGGCTTACCGCTTATCTATAATAGAGATAGTTATAATTGTAATATTCGGTATATAATTATAGTAAATTAATAATTAATAACTATACTCTTAGCTTAAGTCCTCGAAGACCCTAGTTACTCCTACTCGCTAGAGAAAGAGCACCCCTTAATAGGCCTCTATAGTATACGAGCTATTATAATAACGTATATATAGAGTCTTCGCGAGCTCGCTTTAGACGTTAGGTAAGCGATAGCTACTAAGAAAGCTAAGCTATAGATCCGCGGACTAAAATAGTACGATCTATATAATACTTCTAGTAAATAAGAGCCTATAACTATACTAGGCTTATAATAATAAAATCGAGGTACTACCTAGTATAGAACGCGCCTAAGTATATACCTCTATATAGCTCGTCCTACGAAAGGCTAGAGATACTTTATAAGGATTTAAAGGACAACCTCGAAAGGATCTTTATCCCGTATATTATTATTAACGTCCCTATCGCCTCTATTATTTACATAGAAAGCTAGTAGTAGACTCTAGTTCTATATAGAATACCGTAGGCTTAATAGAATAACTAGGAAGAACGTATATACCCTACCTATCCTATTCGTATAAGAAACCCTCTCCCGATTGCGTAAGGTTATTAGCTACTCTAAAGTAGATATTATTAGCGCCTTTAGTTAACTAAGTATCGCTAAAGGAGATAGATAAAAGACGCGGTATAGCTACTACGAATGCCTAGTTATATAACTCGGGCTCGCTAACGCCCCGTTATCGTTCTAATACTATATTAACGACGCCCTTCGTCCCTATCTTAACTATTTATATATTAATAAGCTACGCCTCGATATCTTAAGATCTAGCGGAAATAGGCTTTTTATATAAGACATGTAGCTACATCTCGCTAAAGGCATAGTACCCGTAAACTATAGCGAGTTGTCGGCGGTTTTATTACCCGGGTACGAGATACCGGATAATATTATTATATATCGAGGACGGATTTCTTCGTGCTAGAGGACAATACTAGCGACCTGCGTGCTCGCGTGTTGCGTATCCGTCTCCACTACCACTCTGTTAGACATCAGGCCGCAGCCATCCATACATTGGAGCTTATCAGCCGCACCTACTTCTGCGGCATTAAGGAGCAACCTAGCCCGTTAGACGGAGTAATTCTCGGTTCTGTTCTCGCCCAACATCCTGTTCCTACGCAGCACTAGGCGTTACCCAACACCAGGTGATTCCCGACATCAGGTTTCAACCTTCAATATGATTGCCACTACCTCGGAAGCTTCGACATTAGAGCAGGCAACACCTAGTTGATTCCTGTTGGACACCTCCATGGAACTGGACTACCTCTGCGATTTCGTGTCTCCTAATCTTTAACTGTGTAGAACTCTTCAGCCATTTCTTGAGCCCCATCTCAGTCCTGGCTGCGTTCCGCAATAGAGTAAAAACTCGAATCTCGAATCTCATCCTTCACTTCAACCCTTCCGCCTTCGTGATTATTCTTAGCCTTTGTCAGTGATCTTGTACCCAGCCTTCATGATCCTGCTCAGCCTTTATGATCCTGCTCAGCCTTCATGATCCTGCTCAGCCTTCATGATCCTGCTTAGCCTTTATGATCCTTCTCAGCCTTCATGATCTTGCTTAGCGTTCCTGATCACCCTCGGCCTCTGTAATGATCATCCTCAGCCTTCATGATTATCTCCGGCCATTATAATGATCTTCCTCAGCCTTTACAAATGATCTCGCACTCAGCCTGCATCATCACCTACAGTCTTCACGATCATGCTTAGCCTTCATGATCATTCCCAGCCTTAGCCTCCAGATTTCAAAATTACGAAAAAGCTCATGTTCAACCTGTCGGAAATCCTGTACAATTGATCTTAGAACTCCTGTACAATATCTGAAGTCTATTGGAATGCCTGGAGTCGACCAGGATGTCATTAATTTCAACCAATGCATCCATCCGCACGAAGCCATCTCGATAAGCAAGGCATAGCCTTCTTCAACCCGGCCGTTGCCAGCAAGACTTTCGTCACTTTCGGCTTCGCTACGGGACTACCTCCCTCCGTACGCATTCAATGCCACGCTTGTACTTGATCAGGATGCGGCACTTTGCGCCCGAAACAGACAGTTCAATGCCCGCCAAACGGCGGATATCGTCTTCATTGAGCACGCATGGAACATACACATATCGCCTACCATCAACAGAAACATCGGAC
This sequence comes from Pseudocercospora fijiensis CIRAD86, assembly GCF_000340215.1. Taxonomy (NCBI): domain Eukaryota; kingdom Fungi; phylum Ascomycota; class Dothideomycetes; order Mycosphaerellales; family Mycosphaerellaceae; genus Pseudocercospora; species Pseudocercospora fijiensis. The sequence goes on from NW_006921544.1 coordinate 234,388, forward strand.
CGTGGCCCACGATTTGTGTCGAAATTCTGGAAGTGCCAGATATCTGCAGCCATCTCAAGGGTTCTACGAAAGTTCAACTGTCGACCGCAAACTCACGGGCAACTCTGGGGATCATCGTGGGAGGAGGTAGCTGAGTTGTGAAATGTTTGTACGACGACCGAGTAGCTGATATGCTTATAGGGAATGAGTGGTGGCGTTTGGTTGACGAGAATAGCAGATGTCGGTGGTCGTAGAGCGTCAAAGGTATATGTGAACTACGTAGGCGACAAATGAATCGATGGCCGAATTCACCGCCAACAATGCAGCTTCCGACGCTACGGATATGTCACCATTCCATGCTCGACATCCTCGCATGTACACACGGTCAGCGGACGTAGATGACAATGACGCGCCCTGGCAGCTGCATGGATAGACACTGCAGGATCGAGTTGTCTGAGGTGGTCTCGAAGCTTCGTGGCTACCCTTCGAAAGTTGTAAGTTACGTCTTTCAACCTGCAGGAACTGCGTAGGCCGTGAGGCGTCCCGCCCTGTAGCTGCTGTTCGAAGCTCCGCGTTGCAACCCAATGGCACTCCCTCGATTCAGTGCTCACCAACAATGTCATGGAGGAATAAGCCAACGATCCGACGCAGACACGGATCGGGTGTGGAAAACCATTGAACGTAGTGAGACGCCATGTACCAATCAATAGTCATTGTATTCTTCTTCATCTTCTAGTATTCAATTCGGCGGCTGCTTACCTGCTTGACCGGCTGAGCCTCCTCAATCTTCACTGTCGAAGCTCTCATTGTCGAAATAATTGTTGATGTTGCCCGGCTTCGCGCCGAAATGATTCTGATCGTAACGCTGGCACTCTTCCCAGGCTTACCATGCTCCCCCCAAACTAGCTATGCTCTTCCCAGACTGGCTATGCTCATCCCACGTTGGCCATGCTCGTCCCACATTGGCCATGCTCGTCCCATACTGACCACGCTCTTCCCATATTGGCCATCCGCTTCCCACGTTGACCATGCACTTTCCACATCGACCATGCTCTTCCCACATCGACCATGCTCTTCCCACATCGACCATACTCTTCCCACATCGACCATGCTCTTCCCACATCGACCATGCTCTCTCTTCCCATGGTAACCATGCTCTGCCTGTCGAAGACGTGAGCTTTGACATGGCCGACGATCTGCAAGGCGACCTCAATTGATGCCAGATGGGACTGGATGTTCCGATGCGTCTTTTGGCAATCTACAGTTTCTCTTGCTGATGAGTTTATGGATTCATCGAGCACTGTTTGCGAAGGCGTGGAGCAATGTTCGCACTACAGCAGAGTATTGCTCGAGGCGCATTGCGGGCGGGTCGCGATAGAATACGTTGACGCGTCTCAAGGCGTCCAAGAGCTCGTGCAGCTTGTCGGCGTTCACGCTTCCACATGTCGCGTCTGCAATGCCGCGGAACAGATGATCGCCGTGGCTGAGAGGATGGTCGGCGCTGACGTGTGTAGGGGAGAGGGAAATGGAGCCGTCGTCGTTGATCTGAATCATGCGCGGCCACGCCTCGAGCCAAGCCCGCATTTCCTCCACCGTGCCAGCCGACATGCCGCAAGCCGGCTGGTCGGCCTCCAGAAGTTGCATCCACGTTTCAGCCCATTCCATTTGTCGCAACAGGCCGGCCAATATTTCGATGCGGCGTGGTGTGCGCGACAGCGTAGAATACAGCTGCAGCAATGGTTGCTCTCGATTCACGCCCCAGTCGCGCAGCCAGTATGCCAGCCGAGCCATTTGCTCCTGTTCGATTGCGTGCCGAAAGCGCCGAGTCAGCCATTGCGGAAAGCACGTCTCCGCCGCCCACTTCACCCACCGCCACCACCACCACCTCGACGACGACCATGGCTTCTCGTCCACCACCATGCTGACGCGATCTCGAAGCTCCGTCACAGCCGCAGCATACTCGAGAAACACCCGATGGAGCTGATCGCCCAGTGCCGCCTGCATCTCCGCCGCCTGCTCGACTCGCTCTAACACCGCGCGGCACGCCGCGAGATCCCCATCAAAGTCGCCTCCTCCATCATCGCCAGCAGTGCCAGCTTCTGCCCATAGAAGACGCGTATTGCTGGCCCACTCTCGAACCACACCCTGTGACAAATTCAAGCGCTGCGCCATCTCCGCCTCCGCCGCATCCTGTCGAGCCATACCATTCCAGTCTATCGGCTGCCATAACGGAGGCGTGCTGTTGTCGCTGATGAAAGAAGGTCTGAAGAAACTGCTTCGGCAGTCCTGGGTGGCGCGATCTGGAACAATGCTCGCAACACGCCCGACAATCGTCACAGCATGACGCACCTCTGGACTCCACATGAACAGGCAATGCGCGAGGACAAGTGCGATGGGGATCACACCGCGGCGCATCATTGGAACCATGCTGTGGTATGTCCAGCGGCCAACATGGTACGGCCACTGTGCGCATGCGACCAGGCACGGCCAAAGCAGCATCAACCAGTCATTGAGTCGTCCGATCCAGCACATGAGACAGCGCATCCAGACGCCTGTTGATACGAAGAAGTTGCCCACTGCCTCCAGCCAAGCAAGCCGTGGCCAGCGGCTTTTGGTGCTTTTGCACGCCTGACTTCCGCTCTTGAAGCCTTTTCTCTGCGTCGTGTGTGTTCTGGGATGCCTGGTGTTGGCGGCGGTACTGGGAAATGCCGTTGGTGGTGTTCTTGGCGCAGTGGGTGATGTTCTTGGAGGAGTCGTTGGTATGCTTGGAGCCGTCGGTGGTGTTCTGGGATCAGTCATTGGTGTTCTTGGGGCAGTCGTTGGTGTTCTTAAAAGGTGAGGAGGCGCGACCGGCGACTCTGGGGATGATGAATACAGCATGAAAGCATCCTCTTGTTGTCTTGCACTGCATTCCACCCTTGACCCAGCAGTGTTTGACCGCTCCTTCTCCAAGGCCGGAACCTTCCTCAGCGGTGGTGCTCGAGATGATACAGCAGGCCGGCCTTGAAATAGGCCACCGAATTCGTTCATAACGAGTGCGAATTGCCTGTGAAGCTTGATTGTGCTGACGCAGAATGAAGCTGTTTTCAAGCGGAGCGGTTTCCAAGGTGTACGGCGTATGGCTATACATATACCCTCTCCACTCAGCTTCCCTCCCAAGCTTGCTTCCAGATTTGGCTTGCATGCTTGCATGCTTCTGGCATTCCTGCACGCCCGCTTCTAGCTTCTCTTACAAGCTTCCTTCCAGCTTCTCGAGCAAATTTGCTTCCAGCTTCTCTTGTCAGCTTACTTGCCCAGCTTCTCAGCGTGTTCATTCAGAAGCGAGCTTTTTGAAGTTATGATTTGGAAGCTGACATCAACAGCCAGCTTCACGTGAATTCATATGCGGGAGACCCAGGGTCGAACGTCTGTGTAGCACTTTTGTTTATGGTCGTGCATGATCCCTTCGCAGCACGACTTTCCCAGCGACCTGGATAGACTCAAAGCCCGGGTGATTTGGAAGCATGCATGCATTTCAGCTAAACGTTGGGATGCGACGAACTTCCTGCAAAGCTTTCGAAATGTCGAACGTGGCGAGAGCTCGAAGCCAAAACTACGGCCACGACTACGACTGGGAGTGTCGCTCAGCGATGCTTGGGTGTCTTCGCATTCCACGACCCGAACGAAGGACTCTCGGAACTTATGAACCATTTCCGTCGATTATGGCCATTCCCATAATTGCCATTCCCATCATCGCATTATGGCCATTCCCGCATTCTCATCATGGCCATCCCCATCGAGCATGGCCATTGTTATGTTCGTGGAATGAAAGACGCTCTACAACTTGTCTAGTTCCCGCGGGACAAATCAGCCGAGCTGGATATTGGCGACGCAAGGCGTTCTTAATGGGGTCGACTGCGCAATGGATGATCTTTGCATCGCCCAAGCGCGCCGCCCAGGATACCTTGATCGATGTTGCGACTTGCCCTTCTTTGGTGCCGCTTTCCTTCCTTGGTATAGAGCAGGGATTGGCAAAGGCGCAAACTGCTCTCAAGTCCCGTCTCAACATACTCCAACGGCTGTTGATTCCGGGTCGTTTGGATACGATCACGATACCACCGCGGCGACGGCTGACCGAAAACGACCAATAGGAAACAGCAGTGAACCTCAAAAACACACGCAAGAAGATCAAAAAACTACCGAGAGTAGCAGTGAAAGGGACTCGAATGCGGAAGGAAGATCAGCGATCTAAAGAGGGAACGCTTAGGAAAGACATCGGCAGTGTGTTTACTGCGATGCTTGCTCTTGAAAGGCCTTTAGAACGGGCACACATCGCATATACTCGCAACCGCTCCTCCCTCCTCCCTCCTCCCTCCTCCCTCTCAAACAGTGAGAAGTGAAAGTAGATGGCGCTTGACGCTCAAGCTAGAACACAGGTAGCCTCACGAAGAGACTATAGACCTAACACGACCGAACCGATTGAGAACCTGAGTTCAGGAGCGCCGCGATAGTACTGATTCACTCGATCTGACTAGGTATAAGAACTTTGGTAGGTGGCGCAGATTCAGAACTATTCACGACCTAGTACTGAGCTGCCAAACCAGATACTCGGTAGTCGGCTCGACACCAGGTGTCGGGCAGCATATAGTGTCAAGCAGCACTAGGTGTCGGGCAGCAATGCGAAACCTAGAATTTAGAAAGCGCGAAAACTAGCCGAAGAAACAGGTTAAGAACATTACGAAGGATCGCTAGTTAGAGACAATAGCGCTCCCTTTTATACCGTGTTCGATAGGGCTTAGTTAAATAGTTCTAGTAGGTCTTATAAGTTTTATCGATTTTTTTATAAGTTTTATAGCTTTCGTAACTTTTAGAGCTTTTATTACTTTTATAGATTCGGTTCTATAGGTCCTTCTAGTATATCTTTTTACTAGTAGGAGGGAGGATTAGTCTCGTTCGTTCGTAGCGTATTCTTACTCGTTCTAAATAAGATAAATCCTACGGTATAGTATAGTACTACTAGTTCTTAAATTATAAAGACACTTGTTATTTATATTATATATAAGCGGCGAACCGATAGAATTGCTTGCTATTTAGGTAAAAGACTTACTAGCTACTTATATACGCTAACGCTAAGACTTATAAGCTATTACTTAGGCTATAAGTAAATAAGCCCGAAGATTCCTTCTCTTTCTATTACTTATAAATCTAACTAGCCTCGTATATACTCGAGTATTCTAATACTTTCTCTACTTAGCTATCTAGTCGTAAACTAAATAGCTAAGTCCTAATCCTTCTTAATCGTTTTTATCCCTAGGACTCTTTTTACGTTTTCTTCGAACTTCCCTTTCGTTAGGGATTTAGTAAGGAAGTCTGCTAGTTAGCCTTTAGTCGGAATATACTTTATATCGACTAGCTTGTCCTCGACTAGTTGCCGTACGTAATATACCGCTACGTCGATATATTTCGTTCTAGAATAAAATTCCGGATTTTATACTAAAGCGATAGCTGCCTTATTATCCCTATAGGTAGTCGTAGGTTCTTTATAGTTATCTTCTATAAGGTATTATCGTAGTCGAGGAGACTCCGGATCTAAATAGCTTCTTTTATAGCGTAGGATAGTACTAAGTATTCGGCTTCTATAGTACTAGTCGTTACGGACCTTTATAGTTTAGTAGACTAAGATATAGGCCCTCCGGCTAATAGGGATATATATCCTATCGTTAACTTCCTAGTCGAGTCCGCCGCGTAGTCCGAATTAGTATAGATAACCGGTAGACGAGTATCTAAATTACTTATATCGTTTTTGTTCTTAGGGATAGGACTATACTTTATATAGTAGTCCCGAGTTTCACCTAGGTATCTAAGGCCGTAGATATATCCGTTATAGTATCTCCTAGCCGGATTTACTAAGGATTAGCTTAGTCGTTACGTTAGAAAAGATATATCTAGCCTAGTAGCTCGTACGGTCTAATTTAGTTTCCCGATAAGTCGTTAGTATTTCCGGACGTCTACTACCTCCTTATTCTTTATAATAGGTAGTAGATTCGCGTATCCGCTCGCCGGAGTCGATACTCGGAAGGTTTCGTCTAGATATAAGCTCTCTTTCCTAAGCGTATTTTCGATATAGTCCCTTTAATCTAGTAGTATAGACCCGTCGGCTTCTCTCTCGATTCGTACGCCTAGTATAAGCTTAGCGGGACCTAGATCCCCTATTTCAAACCTCTTTATAAGCCCGTCCTCTAGCTGTTTAATCTCTGCTTCTGTCTTTACTAGTATAATAGGATCGTCGACGTATAACGTAACTATTAGCGTATAGTCGCAACTAACGTAGACCGATTAATCCGCGGATATAGTATAGAGGTTGTATTCTTCGAAGAAAGCCGTAATTATCTTATTCTAAACTCGTCCGGATTATTTTAGTCCTTATACTCCCTTTAGGTATTTAAGTTCCTTATTAGTTCCGGGAACGTCTATGCCTTCCGGGATAGCTAGTTAGACTTCCTCCGTCAGTTCTCTAAGTAGATAGGCACTTACTATATATATTTAGAATATAGCAAGTCCTTTACTAGCGGCGATAGCTAGGAGAATACGTAGGCTTTCGAGAGGTATTACCGGAGACAATCTTTTAAAGTAATCGATCCCGTAGCGTTATATAAAGCCCTTTCCTATAAATCTCGCCTTAAACTTATCGATTTGTCCGTTTAGTAGTATTTTTACTTTTAACCCCCTATTTTAGAATAATAACGTTTATTTGCCCTTTTCCGTCCTTTAGCTTAGAATAGTCGGTAATCTCGTAGGTATTATTACCCGTTAGGAACTCGATATATTGTTTAGTAGCGTCTTTCTATTATCGGGAGTAAGGGCCGTTAATAGCTTCTAAATAGGTCTCGGGAATAGGTATATCGAAAGCCTTTTAATAGTCGACTTTTAGAGCCGCTAGCTCTATCTCGTACCTTACTCTCTTCGGTACCCTAGAGACCCTCCTAGACTTTCCTAGTCCTCCTTAGTTTATATTCGAAGCCGTAGGAGTAGTAGACGGTTCTCGAGTTATTCTTTCGTCGTCGTTATTTAAACTATCGTTATTATTTAAACTGTCTTCTTTGTCTTACGGTTCCGGAGTATTATTTTCGGCTTCGGAATCTCCCTCTATTTTCTTAGATTCTCCTTTATTTAGGAGATCGATATCGTTGCCGTCGCTATCTATAATAGGCCGTAGAGTAGTATAAGAAAATAGGTCTATAGTAACGTATAGAATACCCTCTACTAATCGCAGTAGTAGCTAGTAGAACTAAACCGTACCTTTCTAAGAATAGGGTAGAGTGTTTTCTATTAACTAAGCTCGATAGCCCTATACGGCTAGTATATCCGCCGAGCCGGCTACTAAGTATATCCGTACGAGCGACTAGGTATCTCGGCGTATACGCTAAGCAGGCTTTACGCTAACGGATTAGTACTGTACGTAATAAGATTATATAACTATTATATAGGATTTGCTAAGGTAGGATAGGAGACTTTACTTACTTAGGTTCTTATAAGTAGGTAGCTCTTCTCCGGATAGTAGACTACTTCTCTTAGTCGATTCGTTAAATTTAACGATAGTATAGATCCCGATAGCGTTTGTCTTAGGATTATAGATTCTATACTACTTCGTAGACTTCGTATATCCGACGAAGATTTCCGGAAATGCCGTCTTTTCTAGCTTATCTTTCCTTTTCTTTTTAGGAATAAACGGATAGGCTAGATAGCCGAATACCGTAAGTGTTCTCCGCTAGGCTTTCTTCTAGTATAGAGCTCCTTAGGAGTTATATCTCTTCCTTTAATAGGTAGCCTATTAAATAAATAGGTAACTATATAGGCCGCTTCGCCTAAAGATCGTTTAGGTAATCCGGATCCTTCTAAAGCCGCCTATACCTTAGATATAATAGAACGGATTTGTCTTTCTACTACCCCGTTTTATTCTAGAGTATAGAGCGTCGTTGTTTCGATTTATAGTCCCGGGTAGGATTTAAGAGCTTTAAGAAGCTCCGGAGCGTTGTTAATTCTTACGTCCTTTAGTGTCCTCCTAGATTTAAGTCCGGCCTCGTATTTCTAAACCTTATAGGCTTCCTATACATTGCTTCTATAGCGAGTAAGACGGATATCTAACCGTCTTATCGCGTCGTCTATAATCGTTAGTATATACCTATTTCCTCCTAAGGTATCGTACTTATACGGACCCTAAAAGTCGATATATATCCTATCTACGTAACCTTATACCTTCTCGGGCTTATCTCGAGTCTATCGTCTATTAGACCTAATCGTAATATAAGTCCCGTAAAACTTATCTAGCGTCGTAAGCTCCGGGACTCCTATTAGTACTTTATATACCTTAAGTTGTTTTTCGTTTCCCGGATATCCTAGGCGTTAATACTAAAGTAGAGTAGTACCTTTAGTCGTAGTAGTAGCTACTCTCGTCGGTCTTATTAGATCTAGATTTCTTTTTAATATAGGACCTTCCGACGCGTACTACTTTAGCTAGTTCTTCGTTTCCTCTTCGAAGTATAGCCTCTTCTTTAGTAAATAGAGTCGTAATACCTCGTTCCGAGAGTTAGCTTATTAAGAGAAGGTTATATCTAATCTCGGAGAGGTATATTACGTCTTAAGTTATAGTCGGAATTCTATAAATCGAACGAGGATTATTCCGGATCCTCCGATCTTTATCGTTTTACCGTTCGCTAGAGTAAAGTCTCCGGCTTCTTCCTTATAATCTATAGGGTAGGCCTTATCGCTAGATATATATCTAGTATATCCGGAGTCTAGGATCTAATCCCCTTTATTAGATAGTTAAGTCGTAGAATCGATAGCCGTCTAAGCCGCGATCTTAGATTCCTCCTTATTCTTTTCTTAGATGTTTCTACTCTTTAGGTCCCCTTTATACTTCCTATAGTCCTATTCGACCTTTTAGTAATAGTAATACGTCTTTCCTTTAGCTTAATTAGCCGTATTAGAATTTAGCCGTATTAGCCTTATTGCCCTTCTTTCCGTTACTAGCCTTATCTTTCGCCGAATCCTTAGTATATCGGGCTACTACCTTATCGTTTTAGAGGTAGTAATAGTATATTTAACGTCCCGTAGTCGTTAACTGTTTCTCGTAGGAAGAGTAGATAAACCGGCCGCCTTTAGGGCGAATATAGTAGACAAATACTTTTCTCCTAAAGACGATATAAGGACTACCTTCTTAGAGGCCTCCGAGGGAGTTTAATCTTTATCCGCGGCCTTAATCTCGGAATAGATTTACGTAAGAGCTAAAGCCGTAGTATCGATATCCTTAAGGGCCTTAAAAGAGTAGAAATAGGAGAGTAGCGTAGAAACCCGTTCCTTAGTCGATATAGAATATATATAATAAGTATACTAGACGAGTTACGGCTCGTACGCTACTATATCTAGTATAGTTATTTCACTTCCTCGATCTAGAGATAGGAGAGCAACGTATTAAATAGGCTCGAATAATATCTCTATTCCCGTAAAACTCGATATTAGTCGCCGAACTTCGGCTAAGACAAACGCCGTAGTACTAGAGTTAAAGCAGTTAGTTTAAGGTAGTAGATCCTAATATATATACGTACTATCTAGGTATCTAGATTTATTAGTATAAGAACGAAGTTATATATCTATACTAGGTATCGTACGAGTAATAGTACTTATACTAGTATAAGCTTAGTAGTATTAAATTAGCGAACACTCCTATATATTCTAAGAACAAGCTATAAAGATATAAAGGTATACTAGAATTAGCGGAATTCGTTAAGTCTACTAGTTACGTATATAAGCGCTTAGCTACGGAATAATTCAAACCCGACCTAATATACCCGAAGTAGTAGAAATTGTCTCCCGACTTAGCTCTCGCTAAATTTATACTATCGAAAGCTTCTCCCTTATATTACTAACCATCTAAGCTATACGAAGCAAAACTTAATACTATATAAATAATTCTAGTAAGTATATAGGCCCTCTAAAGCCGTCGCTACCTCCTTCTCTAGCTCGCCTATACCTTTCTAATATTCTTTTGTCCTATACTCCTAGCGTATAGGCTTTTAATATTTCCTTTCGACTCGGATAAAGCATTCGGACTAGCTCGGATAGGAGCAAGAGATTAGGGCTATAACCCTAGTATAGACACCGCTACAATTGGGATGTATATCGGATTCGTAAAGATGTTTTGTTATATTAGTGTTAGGAGCGAGTAGAGCATCTACACGCCTCGGCTCTTAACGTACGCTCGTACACATTTATAGACTAGGTAGGATAAAAGGAGCAGGATACAACTACGAGTCAAGTTTGAAAGGGGTCCTTAGAGTGAGATCTAGCGGGTCCGAGAGGCTCCTACTCCTATAGTTGCTAGCCGGCTATAAGCGTGCGAGGCTGCATATTCCTACCTCCGTTTAGGCCTTTGTATATTAAGGATTACGTTCCGCGGTAGTGAATTGGTTAGATTGCACGTAATAGATTTAAATAAATTAGGGCTAGCTTCCGTCTTTCCGAACAACCAATTATATACTACTCTACCTAATCCTTCGCCTAAAGGCCTAAAGCTAAACCGCTGATTTTTATCGTGGATTCCGCTATTAAAATACGATCTCGCTACACTAACGACAACTAGCAAATCCAATACAAGGAGGTTGTAGCCCTGCTAATTGCGAGTCTAACGATCTAAAAATCTCGTATATACGACGTATACGCGCTAAGTTATACCAATTTAGCCGAGTCTACTTCTATAGCTGTCCGCCTATCTAAACACACCGATTCTTAATATATCGCTATATACTAAGTCAACACCTAGAGGTCCTTAATTAGGGCTATCCGACTAACTTCTTCGCTATACGTACCTGCGCGCGACTTCTCGCTATCGAGTTCTCGTCTACGTCGGAAATAGCGGTAGTAACACCCTCTTTTATTTTTAACTAAACTAACTCGAGGCCCTTTAGAAAGTACTCGCGATCGACTTTCTTGCTATATACGAGTGCGTACGGCGTAGTAGTGCTAAGTTCTCGTTACTCTGCCGATAGTATTTACTAGCGGCTTAGAAGCCTCTAGATATACTACCCCTAATACACCCGAAACACCTACAAGCTCGTAGACCTAGTATTCCTAACTAACTTTGCAGTAATAAGCAACCCCCTACGACTTCTTGTTGTTAAGATCTAGCTAAATAGCGGAGGCGACTTTAGCTAGCTAGCTAGCTAGCTACTCGAGTCGACTACTTCGAGCGCTAACAAACACTAGCACTAGTAGTACAAGCGACACTATAAGCGGCTCCGACTTGACTAATTAAGCTAACACTTCCGAGCTCAATCGTCGTAGCGGAGATAATTAGTATAGCTCTTCTTATCTAATAGAAGCGCTACTAATATCTAAACTAGACCGTCGTAGCGAAGAAGATATCGGCCTGCCGCCTCGACTAGACGATAAAGACGAGGAAATGCCTACTCCGGAAGACCTACCGCTACTAGGAGAGACTTCCGATATGCTAGGCCCTTTATCCGATCTGCTAGGTCCTGCATTCGCTAGTACATTCGCCGGTCTAGTACTCGATAAAGATCGCCGCCGCTAGCGCTAGTACTATAGCGACTACTACAACTCTAAGAACATGCTAGGCGATAAGGACCGCTTAGCTGCTCGCCGCTAGCCTACTCGCCTTTAGCCTGCTCGCCTTTAGCCTGCTCGCCTTTAGCCTGCTCGCCTTTAGCCTACTAAAGAGCGCGCTACTCCTCGCCGCCTACGAACCGCTAATCGCAATATTATATATAATTAGCTAGTTAATAATAGTCTAACTAAGGATGAGGATGCTAATATAGATAAAGAGCCGTAGAGCGAGGGCGAACTAGAGCGTAAGCGCCGTGCTAGTAATGCCTCCGATAATAACGATTAGCCTGTTTAGCATCCTAGTAAGCGCGGCCTCGATAAGATAAACGACGAGAAAGAGGGCGAACTCGAGCCTACTAGCAATCGTAGTCCGCGCCGTATACTAAAGTAGAAGTACGCCCTCGCTATAAAGCACCTTGCTTAGCTTAAATTACCGATAGAGAAGATGTTGTTTATATAGTTTAGCAATAAGGGCACTAAGACCTATCGTAAGCGGGTATAGGCTATATAAGACATGCTACCTAATAAGCATCTTATTAGTACTATCTAGCTGCGAGCTAAGGTTAAGAACTTAATTAGCAAGAAGTTCTTTAATGCGTACAAGCTAGAAGAGAGCCTTGCTATACTACGCCGCCTCTCCGAGATGCATAATGTAATCTATAGTATTGCACCGAATTAGTACCGCCTACTCGAGGACTTTATACTGCCGAATACCCGCAAGGATACTATATAGCGAGCAATGTTATTCAAGGATAAGCGTAATATAATGCAGAAGCGTATCTATACAATCACGTATATAGTAGTGTATTCGATAGCGATAAAGCGAGCCTCCTAGATACTAAAGTCGCTTAGTCTGCTCTTAGTATATATTAGCAATCTACTAGCTCCGCTTATCGACACCCTATATAGTATAGGTCTGCTTCCTTCGTATAGGACTATTTAGGCGTTAATTAAGAAGAATACTAATACCTAGCGGCTAAGGATCCTCGAGTAGGCAAAGCTATATATTTAGTAGCTCTACTACGACAACTTCAACCGCTAGGCAAAGCGCAAGGATTAAGACATTGTAGATAACAATAAATAGGTTAATATTACTAATTCGTACATCGCCCTATGTAATAATCTTCTAGAGGGCGGCTTAATATAGGACATGCTAGACCGGTCTAAGCTAGTACTAACTAAGAACATTATCTATAACATCGATAATAATAATACTATCGAGGCAGTCGAGATGCACTAGCTCTACGAAGCCTATATATATGTATTCGGTAATGCGATTAAGGCGGTGTTTAAAGCAGCTAAGGATAGAGGCTATCTAGTCTAGTAGCTAGAGTATCCGGAAATCGACTGTAGCTTTAAAGGCAAGACCTAGTTGCTAGCTATGCCTCTATTATAGAACGACGAGATCTCTAATAAGGGCACTGCCTTAGTGTACGACGACATCTACTAAAGCAACCTTAGCCTAAAGCCTAATAATCCGATATTCGACAATCGATTGATTATTAACGTTAGTAATTAGCTTACGATCGAGCGTATGCTGTCTATAATCTTTAGCGGTATCGAGAATAAGGCGGCATACGATAAGAAGCAGCATATCCTTCTAGTGCCTACTTAGTTCTACATCTTTATAAACCTATACTTTACGCCTTTCCGTACCTACTAGAACAAGAATAAGGCTAGTGAACGCTTAGACTTCTCTCTATTGTCTAATGTTAACTTCTAGGGTATAAAGGAGGTTAATCCTAAATTACTAAAGTTCTTCCGTATATAGAGACTACTTAAGCGTTGTTTTAATGCTCGAGTTATCGCTATGCTACTCTAGATTATAGTTAATAGTAGCTATATTACCGAGGACATTGTTAGAACAGGCTAAGGTAATCAAACTCGCCCCGAGGTTGTTAAGCAGGCTATTATCGAGAAGATCACTGCCGCTAAGTATATAGACATCTTAAAGGAAATACATAAGCTGCTCTTATCGCTAGAGGCATAGGATAGTATACCTAATCGACTAGCTACTACTACTGCCGACGGCGCGGCACTAAATGGACTAGATGCGGCCTTTACTTCGATATATAGACTACTAAAAGAGATCTCCTTATTTATACGTGTTCGCTATACCGTCCGTATATAGGATATCGGTTATCTCCGTCGGTGCGTAGATTACACTATTCTAATGTTCCTCGGTGCTAGACAGAGCAATTATAGCCGCCTAATAACCTACTTCTATTTCCTGTTAAATAAAGGTAGTATAGCGGAGCTATAGAAGGCAGTTCTCGCTACTAGAACAGTTAATCAATCTAGAAAGAAGGGCTATACTGTCGGTAGTAATAAGATGATTAAGCTAATCAACTACGTACTCTCGGAGGATTACAAGCGCCTTACTAACTCGACTTATAGACTTGCTACCGCCTTTAAGCGAGTATTAATAAATAGGGAGCTATCCCGTCTTATCCGGGATATGTTTAAGGAGAATTCTAGTGTCTATCGAACTAGCTATTACACCGAAAAGGACATTAGCGTAGGCGTGTTTAATCGAGCCGACAAGATCCGTATCGATAGCTTTACGAAGTAGTAGTATAGAAGCTTTACGCTGTTAGACGATATCTAGAACATTAGCGCAGATTAGATACTAGCGGTCGTTAAGAACTTCAATACTGCTAATTAGAACTTTATGCGAGGCCGTACTACTATACTGCAATCCGATGCCTTAGACGGTCCTAATACTACGGAGCGCCTCGAGGGTATTAATTATAGTCTAATCGAGGAGGCAGTGCTTAATCCAGATCGAGACGATGTATAGGTTTAGCTAGCAGATAGCACTACTTAGCTCTTCGAGAGCGTTAAGAGCTAGGACCTAACTAGAGCTAGAGCTAGAGCTAGAGTTAAGGGAATAGATATAGGCCTTTTAGTACGTATAGGTAGCCTCGGCGATAACGGCGGCAGTAACTTCTAAAGCAATAGAGCATAGCATTCGATAGATATTAATGCGCGTAGCTTGATTAAGGATGTACTTTATAGTTCCTAACTAGTAGTATACGTGAATCTCCGTCTATCCGTCTATCTATCTATCTATCTATCTATCCTAAACATTCTACTTGCCTAAGGTTTCCGTCGTTATCGTATTAATTACTTTTGCTAGCGCTAATTGCTAGAAACGCGCTTAATCGACGTATCTAGTACTAACTAACTAGCTAACTAGCTAACTAACTAACTAGCTAACTAGCTAACTAGCTAACTAGCTAACTAGCTAACTAGCTAACTAGCTAACTAGCTAACTAGCTGACTAGCTAACTAGCTAGCCGGCTAGCTCTAGGAAGGTCGTAGAAAGATAACTCTAGTAAGTTGTTTGCTAAAGTTAACTAGATAGGCGTCCTTCTAGCTAGCTATGCTCGACCTAGGGCCTGTTTAGTAGGATTCGGCCCTACTTAGGACGACGGAGCGGCCTTAGGCACAATTACATGCTAGCGTCTAGTAAATAATGTCGCTCTTGCCGTAAAGGAGCGGGTTAGTTAGTAAGGTAATATATAGCCGTTATTGCTGCCTATTGTCGACTACGTAGCTTAACCTTACCTACGTAGATAGACCTTCGCTTTCTAACTTCAACTTCTTCTTTTTCTTCTTCTTCTTTATATTAACTATACTGTATACCGGTATCCGCCTTACGCGTAACTAGCGACAGTGAATACCTCTACCCCTATTAATATACTAGCTGTCTGCGTATTCGCTTCGGCGTCGATGTTAATAGTATCGATACCTCTTTATCGCAAGTAGAAGTAGCTCTCTACTGCGATTAATACTATTCCTTGCTGGTTCTGCGACTTGCTACCGATAGAACCGCTTAGAATTAGTCGGGGTCCCTTAATAGGTATTGTTTGTTTAGTCCTTCTTAGTCTCCGATAGGCTTTACCGAAAGGTAACTCTCCTAGCGAGTAGGTTTAGGAATTAATCGCAGTCTTAGTATAGCTATTCTATAGTAGCATTGCTGTTAGGTAATTCCGTATTAGATAGTCTTCTTGTCTATTACTATAATAGGCTTTCTATATTAGGCTCTTCTCGGGATACTACACGTATATCTAGTTAAGCTTAGTATAACGCAGCCTTTGCAACTTCGGCGATTAGGAGCGTACGATGTCGGACATAGCCTCTAGGCAGCGAGCTGTTAATGCTATAGTTCCGCGGTACGAACAGGCGTCCTTAAGCAAGACGTCTTTATAAGGGCACTGCTATACGACTATAGTAAGCGCATCGACTCTACTAGATAACTATAGTGCGTACCCCCCCCTTCCCTCCGAGCGTATTAAGACTATTATATACCTATAGTGCGCAAGCGTATTAAGACTGCTTTATACTAGCAGTGCGCAAGAAAGAGTTGTTCTAGGGGCATATCTTTTAATAGTCTTTTTAGTTCGACTATTGTTCTCTAGGTAGCTTTAGTCGGTACCTAGTTTCTAACTCTTTAAGTTCGCTAGTGTTACACGCTTAATAATGCCTGTTCTACACACACTTCGGTGTTGTAGTTAGTAATAGAATGCGTTAATAGCTAGCGAGAGAGCAAGCTTATAGGCAATGTGTGCTTCTAGTATACTTCTTATAGTATACTCCTAGTAGGCCCTTAAACCGCTAGTTATATTAGATCCCTATAAACGCTATTGTTTATTTTCTCTGCCTTGCATAGTAACTAAGGCCTCTAGTTTTAGGGAGAGGTAGGCAAAGGAGGGCGAGGACGTAAGAGGTCGCTTCGGCGATTCTCGAAGAGATGCTATTTATAGCGCTCGTTATACGTTATCGCCCTACGCTTCTATTCTACCGTACATGTTGTAGTGCCTGCTAACTAGTATATAGTACGATAAGTATAGTATTAGCTTCTAGGCTTTGTCGGTCTTCTCGAAATAGGACTTCTCGAAATAAGGCCTTCGGTATGCCTAAGGCTACGGTCGTCGTTATCGTATTAGACACTTTTGTTAGCGCTATTTGCTAGAAATGCGCTCAATCGACTCGGTCTAGCGTTATAGCGGCGGTATTGTTGTTTAGAAAGCATCGTAAATTCGAGGAAGGAGATTTAGATAGAGGAAGCCTCGACAGCCCGCTAAGGCTCGGATTTACTATAGTATAATATCCGATTAGCGGGATTAGGCTAGCTTTAAGATCGCGATTTCCTCTTACGCATCCATTAACTTTAGCTATATACCGATATCGATAAAGAATATAATAAAGAGCGTAACGGTGCTAAAAACGCGAGAAATATATACTATACTATATGCTATCTTAAAGGTCTACTATCTAGTCTACTGTCTACCGCGAAGTCCTGCTAAACAACCGCTAAATTAACGCTAAAACACGCGATTTCCGACCTACCGACGGTCTACGTATCTCTGTACTATATCTACTACCTACTCGGCAGATACTACGATAGGATATTGTCGTCGATATTACTGCTACGGCTGCTTGCTGCACTTAAGCTTCTCGTACGAGCGCCCTCGCTATATAGACCCTTAGTAGCTGCAGGAATGCGAATGTTACGACTACTACGACGACTAATATAAGCCTGTATTAACTGCTTAGTCGCCTCCTCTACTATAATATCGTCTTCTTCTTTAATAGGTAGAGCGGCAGGGCTAGCGGTAGTAGAGGCAGATCGACTAGGGCCTAGCTAAGCACTACGGCGCGTACGCTTTCGAGCAGATAGTACATCGGAAGGCCTAGTAGGATCGGAGACCGTAGGGCTATCGGACGGAGGGTTAGAAGGAGCCGCTATAGCAGGTGTCTGCTAAGTCTGCTGCTAAGTCTGCTGCTAAGTCTGCTGCTAAGTTTGCTAAGCTAGGCCGTGCTATATACCGGACTAGCGTATAGTATTCGCGAAGGCAGATCGTCTTAAGGAGTTATTTAGGTTACGCTAGTCGGCCTCTATCTGCTATAGAGTCCTATAGGTTACTAGACGTAGATCTGCTAAGCTACCTTTAGCTCCCTATTCTTCTGCCGCCTGTCTAGTAGTAGTAGTATCTTTAATAGCCTTCGTAGCAGCCTCCTGCTTCGCTTTCTATTCCGCCTTATAGGCCTCCTAATTAGTATATACATCTTCGGCTATACTAATAACAGTAGTAAGCAGCTCGTCGAGATTAGTATCCTTATACTGCTACTTATTTAATTCTAGTGCGACTTGTAACAGCCTATCTCTATCGATATTTAAATCCTCCTAGATCTCGTACGACCGAGTAAGAAGGAAGACCTCTAACACAGACTATATTAGCCTATCCTTTATATATATGCCGGCTAGTATGCGGAACAAGCGGTTCTTACGTAGGTGTAGGGCATCTACTTTCTTTAAGCACTACTCCTTAATACGCTTAAGTGTATAGCTTAGCCTCGTGCCCTTACCTAGTAGGTTGACTAGCTTAATACGCTTAACTAGTAGTTCAGGTAGATCGGCTATTAGTTCTGTATTGTAGAAGTTATAGCAGTCTCTCTAATCTATTTAGCTAAGTAGATACGGAAACTAGGTTAAGTGCTCGCTATAGTACTTATTTATTACTACGCGAAAGCAGCGACTAGGAATCTTAAGGTAATCGTTTAGTGTATCTAAGAAGACCTTCGGGATATTCTTACGGCTCTCTAGCTTAGACGTATTCTATATATTACTTTCCTTAGATTTTCCTCGCCTACGGCTACTAGCGGCACTATCTCTAGTATCGGTATTAGCGTTACTATATACATTATCCTAATCGCTCGTACCGCCGACATCCTCGCTAGGAAGCTCTTATCGCAACCTGCTCGGTCCGGTAGTATATACGCTACGGCCTCTACTACGAGTACCTCTACCGCGAGTACCTTTACCGCGACCGCTACGACTACGACTACGACTACGACCGCTAGACTACGACTGCGCCTATACCTATACCTACGCTAGTAGAAGGATAGAAAGCATGCTAGCGCCTTCTAGCATACGCTTAATATAGTCTCCGCTATAGTATAGGACGAAGAAGAACGCCCGAGGCCGGTAGAAGTGTAGCTTATTAAAGAAGCCCTGCGAATTTAGAAGCGCTAGTCGTCGAGCAATGCGTCTAAGTCGCTACTAAAGGTCTCCTAGGTTGCGAGTAATATTGAACTTCTACTAGTATATATCCGCGATATTAGGCACATCTAATCTAATGCTTGCTACGGTAGTAGCTACTATATATCGAATGTTAGAGTCTAGCTTATAATACTTATTATATCGATCGTCCTAGTCTAGCTTTAGTACCCTCGCAGTATAGAAGGAGATAGTACGGGTAACATTAATACCTAGACCTACGCCTAGGCTATACTAATACTTCTTAGTTAGATCCGGATTATCCTTAGTTAGATATAATAACTAGCTACGGGCGATATCGACGAAATTAGCGATATATTTATAGCCGTTAATAAATACTAGAGACTTGCGTATATTCTATAGCGTAGTAGATCCCTTCTTAATATCCTTGTCCTCGCTATTAGGAGTTAGTAGATAGGAGACCGCATTATTAATTACTATATATAGCATATCGTAGTTAGTAAGATGCTCTCTCGGGATAAACTTAATAATATACGTAATCTCTAGTCGATCGATACTACTACGGATAATCTTAGTCTCGTATAGATTAGGGCCTTTATCGCGTATGCTAGCATACTTTATCGCATACTTAGTGCACTCTTTATCTATAGTAGCCGATGTTAATAGCGTACTAGTATCGATACGTAGGCGATTACGCATTTAACCGACCTGCGAGTATTCGTTACGGAAACTAGAAGGCTCGCCCTAGTTATAGATTAGGTGCGCCTTATCGATAATAAGTAGACTAATACGCTCGCGGACCTCTAGTTCGTTTAGTAACGAAAGGAATTGCGGAGATGCTACCTATTCTAGACTAAGCAGGAGGTGCTAGACCTTACCTTTTAGAATATTCTTAAACATGCCTAGGTCGATCTTCTTAGTATCGGTAGAGATATATACTAAATAGACGAGGCTACTAGTATTGCTAGCTATATGCTCGATAGCTGCTGCTTGTTCGGCACCTAAGCGGTTTAATAGAACAACTTAAATAGTAATTATACTAGTTAGCATTATAAAGCCCTAGAGTAGCAAACTCTTTCCCTCGCCTATACGAGCAATAAATAGGACATTATTCTAGCTATAGATAAGTGCGTATATTACTATCTTCTGCGGTAGAGTTAGTATGTATTCTATACTAGGGTGCTTGAAATCGAGGAGTTTAGTTAAGCCTTTCTCGATAATTTCCGCCTAGTACTAGACAGTCTCTTTAAACTAGCCTACTTACTATACTAGTTCTTATATACGCGCGAGTAAGGTATCTAGATCCGTAATCTTCTCGATGCGTCGCTAGAAGTGCCGCGGCTAGTCTGATTTTAATTAAGGTAGCTTTATCGGCTTAATACCGAAGTCTAGACGCATACGCGTAATAGCGGAACGACCTAGCAATAGTGCTTAATATAGCTCTTAGCGCTCGAGTCGCTGCTTCTTCTAGCGCGCAGCCTTCTTATTCTCGCGCTACTTACGGCGCTGCTTTTTAGACGCTATGCTAGACGCTAGGTACTAGATACTAGACGCTAGGTGCTAATACTAGATACTAGATACTAGATGCTAGATGCTAGATGCTAGGTACTAGCTAGTGTTCGAGTCGGCGATGTCGTTAGTTTAGCGCTAATCGAGTACTAAAGGAATAGAAAAGTTAGCGAGTAGCGGCGGCAGCGAGGTCGAATTTAAACCCTGTTTCAAGGACATACGGACCTTCGGCGGAGCCTATATAACACTCAAACTTTGCAACTACGTACTACGTTTATCGAGATTAGGCTACGGGTTAAAGTTCTAAGTGCTAGAGGCTAAAGAGCTAGTTTGCCCTCTAGACTAAGCAGGCTATATAGGTTAAAATATAGAATAGATAGACACGCGGAGGTTGTAGAGGGCACTAGAAAGGTAGACCTCTAATGCTTTATTGTTACGGCTAGGTATTATTTATTTAAAAGTGAATTATATAGGGGTAGGCAAACGAGTTAGGCGAGACTAGCAATTCACGTTTCCTAATTATAATTCTCAAATTTGTAAAGCAATAGTATTATTAGAATACGCAGTTATCTTGTTAGTATAATTATCTAGGAACCGTCTCTATTATATACTATACTACGAGTACTAGTTGTTGCGGTATTCGAGCTATAATGCCTGCGCTAGTAGGTAGTTAGTCGAAGCTGCACCCGCCCTGAACGGTTTAGCCTTAGGCGCTTCGCTAGAATGAGATCTCGAATAGCGCTAAACCTAATGTGGTATAGTATAGAAATGGAAGTCACGAGCAGCACACATACGAATTCAACCACGAAGCGCCTGAATGGAGGTAGGCATATTCAGAGTCCTCAGATCCCAACGCATGCTTTTAAATGCCCTCAGACGCACTTGGATGGAAGGTTCAGGCCATATCAATCATTCAAGTTCAATCATTGACTTCGTTACGAGGGCTGGCAGATTTGAGGGCCTCGGGAAGCCGGTGCATACCGACAGACGTGCAACGCTGGGACATCCACTCGGATGCAGGCGGGTGGTGTTTCAGGATCATATGTTGACTCGAATGGTTTGGCTACGCTCTTACAAAGATCCAAGCCTATAGGAAAGTCTGTACCGTTCGTGGAGTGCATTCGAGGGCTAATGTCTTGAATTTTCGATTGGGCTTTGCAGGCGAAGCTGGAAACACCATAGACCTCTGCGCCTCGGATGACACCGATGCAAGTGCGAGAATCTGGGATGAACATGAATGAGCCGGCACACTCACTGCACTGCTCAAAGTCTTGTTGAAGGACTGCTCGGATTCGGCCTGTAACCTGAACGAGGAGGACTGCAATCTACCTCTCAAGTTAGGCGCTTCTCCTTCGAGTGTGGTCTTGAGCCATAGCAACTGCGTGCCATGAGTCTATTGTTTTGATACATTTCTGTCCCAAAAGTGCCTATCCCTCTTCAATTTCCACCTCGACATCAACACTTCCCATTCGCCATTACTACTCGTCAAACCCGTCTATTACTTTAAGCGGCTCATCCAAGAGCTTCTTACCTAGCTCGAAGTCCTGCGTTGACGTCCTCAAGATCCACAAAGGCGGCTTTCCAATCTCAGCACCAGAACGACATCGAAAACACCACTACCATAGAAAGCATTCCGCATTCAGCATAACAGACCGCGGCGGTCGTGGTGGCGGCCGTAGTCGAGGCGGAAGACGTGGTAATAGATGGCACGCCTGCCAATACTGAATGGGCTGGATTCGGATAAGACCAATCCCGCATTTCTGATAGGCAGCGCCAACAACTGAACATGGCGGCGAGTCGTGCAAAGAGTGCTTCTCAAGGTAGTCTTGGTCGCGGCGGTGCTCTTGTCGATAGAGGCGGTCAAGGTTGCAATCGTAGAGGCAGTCAAGGCGCAGATGATACACTAGCACCAGCAGCTCTTTCTCCACGAGCGTCCTCAGTTCACTACTCCAGATGTTCCATTGCCCGAGCGAGAGGTCCTCCACCCTCGACACCCCCAAGAGTGCTGTAACCTGATCTTGACATAGGAGTTCACGCCCGAGAAGCTCCAGCAAGTAGTTCACACTATCAGCGAATGTAGAGGCATACGTAGGATCAAGTAGAACATCATCCGAAATAGCCTGTAGGAGATTTTGCACATACTCCACCACCCGGGAGAGATTCAAGATAATGTCGTTGAGTCTCCTCCCTTCGGATAATGCACACTATCATGGTCGCTGCCATCGGGCAGGACTATAGTGCTCCAGGCTTTCAGTTTTTTACTGTCCGCACAGTGCTGCACATCGCGCCACTCAATCAACTTGGCGAAGAGCAGAAAGCCGACCTCGAAGGCCCTATCGCGAGCATGCAGGCAAGTCAACTTGTGTAGACTGTCCACATTACCGCCCAGGCAAAGGCAGATGAGCCTAACCTGTTCAAGGATCTCGATACAAACACATTGTCCTATGCCCAGATCAGGCTCTTCATCCCGACTTCTGTGCACTTTTGGTCCTCCCGCACCTCCGCATCCGCATCGTTGCTCGAGCGATCGACGAGCTCCACTATGTCGAGGAGTGGAAAGCCTTTCGCGTACACTTTGCGCAACTGTATACGCTTGGTCTTGGGCTCCGGACCGACACTGCTAGCTTTGGGTGTATCGCAACGATGTCTACACCCACGCCCGAGATTCTGCTTCTAGAGGCAGGCTCCAGTATAGTTGATGATGAGCTATACATGACTGAGATATTCCGGTCAACTATTGATGAGCCAAATACGACGTGCGTCCTGCAGAATATTGCCTTTCGCGAGAAGGGAAAAGAAGAATGTACATACTTGTACTTCCTTCTGAATGATGCGGTAAGTGATACTGGCGAAGCCACCCCAGCGAGTATTTCAAAGACATTGGTTTTCAGTCGTAGCAAGTTTCGGGATATTGTCGACCTCTTCCGCTTCTGGCTGATCGGGAAGACCAAAGATTGTCCAGATCCAGCGAAGCGTTGCATCAATGCGCCTGGCGGGCACGATGTACACGAGGTTGTGCCCTCCTACACCAGCTATGTCCCACAGCACGACATGGACCTCCCATACAGCGGATTCGCGAAGCTGGATCCAGTACCTGGTTCAGAGTGTCGACTTCTAGGTAGTACGACCGCCATTGGCGCAGGCAAGAAACTTGGTGATATCAAGCGTGTCGCCTAGGTCCTTCTACCGCCTACGATGGATCCAGCCAGCCTTGGGATCGTGGTTTCACGATCCGAAGCCTCGGAGCCCGGAGCTCTCTCGCCGTCTCGGCCGCGGTGGCAGGGAGATCGAGCACTGTGAGGCCCTCGTGTTCCTGTCAGGCTGGGTAGCCAACAACACCAACAAGAACCCACCACATGCAACAGTAGAGAAGACATTCGTTCCTCTTTCCAATCGACGGCAGCGCGAGATGGAGAAGCAGCGCAGGTGTCGTGGAGAACTGCTGTGTCTTATGCTGCCACATGTACCAATGGCTCGCACGGCGCTCAGACATGCAGAGAATCCAGAGGAGAATGTCAACGACCTAGGCCACCAGCGCTTTGGCGATCATGAGTCGGAATTTGAGGAGAACGATGCACCAGACCCAGGGAAGAAGTCGAAGAAGGGTGCGAGCGAGCTCAGCGCAAGCCTCTGCCAGATCCAATACGCCGCGGACGAGCAAGGCGGGAACAATGCTTGCTGTCGCAAGGAGATCAACAAGTACATGGGAGAAGCCGATAGCCAGCACGATATCCCCAAACCGCCAGCGTACAAGAAGTGCTGCCTACACTGTTATCCAGACCTGACTAAGGAAGTCGGGTTGGATCCACGCCTACCTCGTCGCCCAAAGCCAGCCGAAGCACCTCCGCCTAATACTCGCCCAGCATTGGCTTTTCCACACCTGGAGAAATAGGTTGGAGAGCAGGTTGATCGGATCTTGTATCATGGCGAATGCCGCAACTTCCGTACTCCTGCCTCCTCCTTGATCAGTGAAGAGCTGCTGTGGAAGATTTGCGACGTAGCCGAGGCCCAGTAGCTTGCTGACAGCGACTTCTGGGAGGCTCATCAGCTTTCGCCTGCAATCCTTGTCTAGCATGTTACTGAGCTTGACGATCCAGACGGCGGCGGGTGATCATGAACAAGTTCAAATGCTGCCAGCTGGGGGCACAAGGACACTGTCGTGGCTAGCATTGTCGCGCAGATGAACCAGATCGTTGCTGAGGCGTATGAGAGGGATGCTGCATATAAGGAACTGATGCGTAAGCAGGGTGAGAAGCGTCAAAAGGGCATAGAAGACGCCGCCACTGCTGGACATGGAGGTGCTGCACCCGCGCAAGGAGAAGATGGTACTGCTCCTACGTGGTGAGAAGATGGTACTGCTCCCACGTGGTGAGAAGATGGCGCTGGATCTGAACCACCTGAGCTGACACGTGAACAGCGTCGCCAAAAGTACACGCAGACTGTCGCTTAGTCCGGCAATTTCCAGGCTCGAGAAGAAGACCCGAGGACGAACACGCAACACCAATCGTCCTGGTGCCCCACGTTCTTGCGGTACTACTTCAGGATCTGCCAACATTCCCAGCACTGCTTCTGCCTCAGCATCTCAAGGTCGCCTGTCTCCAAAAGAGCAAAAGCAATACGTCTCGAAGGACACGGCCATGGCAATGGGGTCCAGATTGACGAAGCGGTAGGTGAACTCAGGACCGGTAGTGAGACTTTCATTGTTGCCGCAGGAGCGCAGGCCGAGAACATCCGAGACGGTGCTGCTTTCAACTCAGGCCTGGTGTCACGCGGCAGTGAGCGAGTGGATAGCAGCGAGCGAGTGACCAGCAGCCAGCGAGCGGTCGAAATCGGACGATCTCGGAGGGAGGAGAAGGACTCTCGGTCTCTGGCTCTCACGAGTCGTGGTAGTAGTGGTTCCTCGAGAGCATCGACTGATTACGGCAATGCCTTTGATGACGATGTTTGCGGTGTAATCTAGCCGGCGCACCCACGATACTGGTATCAGTAGATGGCGCAGAGTGCGTAGATCACATCAAAAGAAAGCGAAATTGGCCAGAGTGCGATGTGCTGTCGAGAGAACGTGGTTGTCATGAAGCTGAGAAGTCATGCATGCGTGAAAGTAAAAAGTCGCGGTGCCTGTTCCCGCCAATCGGACGTCGGGCTGCCACGTAAACCCGAGGGCTTCGCGGGATTCGACATTTCTATCCACCTTTTCCATCTACCTTTTCCATCCACTTTTTCTATCCACTTTTTCTGTCTACCTTTCCTATCCACCTTTCCTATCCACCTTTCCCATCCACCTTTTCCATCCACCTTCTCTGTCTACTTTTTCCGTCTACCTCATCCACCTTTTCTGTCTACCTTTTCTTTCCACCACCCTTGTGCTGCCTAAGATCCCTGCTTCTCCTCTCCCCTTTTAGACTTCAGCGCGTGTGTCGAAACACAGCAATTCGAGTCTCAAGGCATTGTTCGCATGCGCATGCCACGCAAGAATGCCTTCTCGAGATCTCCCGGATTCCCAAAAACCCCATCCACGAATACACGATGCCGACGTCGAACGAAACGTTGCGCGGAGAAGGACGAATACCACCACCGATGGCGCATGCGCAGAATACCTCGAAGCCTCAAGATGCGACACGACACTGGACTTGGTGAGATGAGCGCGCGATGACACGGTGCGAATAACACCTTCAACGCGACGCGACAATGACGAGAATGCGAGATGCAACGCGATACACACACCGACTGTACGATCCAAGAATGAGACGGACGATTGGAACATCAAGAGCATGAAGAGGCGGTAGGCAGTATGATTCAGAGTCAATACACGCGTCGATGCAAGAGTTCTTCGACAAGCAGCAGCGCCTGAGAATGTGCTCGTGGTGTAATGCCTCCGGCTCTCGTTCGCCCACTGCCTGTTAGAGATAGGTAAGATATGTGGCGCGCAGAAGTCAGTGAGCTTTCTTAGTCTCAGCCCAATCGTAATGCGTCTTCGCGTAGGTGTGACAGTGGCAATGGCGCTGGCGATGGCTGACTGAATACAGGACACCTCGCATTGTCGTGTAGGGTTTTCAGCGTGGTAGCTAGGCCGGAGTGGTGCTTTCTGGTGTTGTTGCGACAATCATACTTCCTTTTGCATTCTTCGGGATACTCTCTACATGCAGGCTTCATCGAAAAGGTTTCGGCACCCGGCTATTTGGCCGTCTTTTGGCCAGCATCTCCATCCAGCATGCGAATGTAGACTCTTCATCTCGTCAGACTTTGCAGCCCACTCATCATCGTCTATGTGTCAACTCAAGTCGTGGACCTTGCGACCCTTTCTTCTTCGGCAGCGGCGGACTCTAAGCTGGAGCTGGCTGATGTTGTTGGGGAGGACGAGGTGATGCTACTGCTGCTGCTTGCTGCCTTTAATAGGCCAGCATTGGATCTTCGCCATCTCTCTTTCGAGTGGTGAGTCGAACCGAGAGCGAGCGCGTGAAGGTGGTAGCACAAAGGCTGGAGCGTCGTTCGCTTCGCAGCAGGGAGACTCGCTCTTAAGTAGCCGAAGCAACTTCTTCTTCAAGAGCAGGGAGATTTTCTGTCTGCTGTTGCTGTCATTGACGTCGCCGCTATCGAACAAGCATCAGCACTTTTTCATCTGCTGCAGTGAGGTGGAACACACCGGAGAAGGCATCATCAATCTCCTCGGAGGCTGCTGGGAAAGGATTCATGATGGCGACGGCGAAGCCGAGGTGCTGAAGGCGCGGGTGATGTCTGTCGCTGAGAAAGGAAACAAAAAGAGAAAGACGCAGCAGAAGAGTGATGGCGAGGACCCTGTTACTTTGAACCATGGCGAGGACCCTACATCGACCGTCACAGTGAAGTTGTCAACACGTTGCTTGTGATCATCGGTTGCACTAGTTTCCAAGCCTCTGCCTCCGCCCATGGCACCCGCATTATTGCGCAGGCATAGGCCGTACTCCTCGGCCACCTCTTGATTCAGCACCGCATCCTCAAGATCACCATGATCCGTAACAACTCCCCGCCGCTGTGTTCAATCCATCTACGTCCGGCGCTGTGTCGTCGAGCACAATGGCTTAACCCGAGGCATAGCACTAGTTGGCATGGCTGACCTGCTTTACAAAATAAACCAACTTCTCGATCCCAATCTTCCCAATGTCTTGCGATAGCGCACATCATCACGCCATAGCTTGTCTGCCAAGCTGAAGGCCTAGACGGGCTTGTTCTCAGCCGAGTGCGAATTGGTACTGGTGACGCCAATGCCTGGCTCAAACATACTACGAAGGAAATCCTTGTACTCGCGTTTCAGGGCAGACCTGCGAACGGTAGCAGCGATGACCTCGTGAGTTGAGGTCATGTAGGCTTTCATGTCTAGTGAGTAGTCCGAGTTGTACGTCTCTACAGCTATCACGAGGGAGAGCCTTTCCACAATTGCCTGAAATGTTCCAAACGGCAGTTCCACGGAGAGCTTCCTGTACCTCCAGATCAGCGATGCCGTCGGTCAGCAAGCAATGTAACCACATCATCTCTCTGCCGTAGATGCTGGAATCCTGTAGTCGACGAGAAAGCGAAAGTAGCCGACATCTATCTACCGAGTTGCTCGACGCATCGTGGACACCAACTCACACTCGATCAGGAACCGGCTCTGAGTAATAAAGGCATTGTCTGGGACGATGGTAAAGCGTTGGCCTCGACACCAGAATCCGCAGCAGGAGTCTGCTATAGGTTACTGTACGGGGTAGAGCCTTCTTGTGGATCCAGGTCTTCTTGTGCAGCAAGCTTGAACTTTACTGCATCCCCGATTGCCGGCTTTTGATGCAACTGGCCAGCGATGTCACCAAGAGAGCTACGCTTCATTGACTCATCGGAGAACATGGCAACGATTGAAAACTGCTTTTCATCACACTCAGAGTTTGGAAGACCTGGGGGTTGCGCATCTTTGAAGAAGGAGCGAGCAAGCTCCTGGCCCGGCTCGCTTTTCGGGTAATATGTGCGGAGCAGAGTTAACACACGGTTCAACGACAACCACTCACGCCTGTTACAGTGAAGTGTGCTCTCACCGTTCGTTCCCGGCTTCACTCTTGCGACAACGCTCCATTGCTATCTGGTCGCCAACAACGACAACAAGCAGCTTCTCCGAGTCATCCTCCTTATGCCGGAGATTCTTCTATGACAGACCCTCACGTACTAAGATGGTGCCTTCATCAGACGTTTCATCGTTCACCGACACGTCCATCAAGAAGAGCTTCTCCGGTTCCCTTGGGTCCAGTTCTTTGATCCCAGGCACTGTGGGCGGTAGAAGCAGTGGAACTGGCACCTCGTCATGACCAAGCACTGAAACGCCTTGCGCATTGACTTCGAATGTGCTCTTGAAGGTCGTATCGAGTTGATTTCAGTACGGATAGCCGATGTCTCCTTCTCTCCAGGGGCTTCTGCTCTCTCCACTTTGTGTCGGCCTCAGCCTGCCCCTCAGCACTGAGCACGGCGGCCGGATCTTGGCCGGCCTCCAGCATTTTCTGGATGTCTCCCAGCGCACTGGCAATGATATTCCTATAGTCGGACCACGCCACGCAGTTGTATGCAGGCGCAGGCGGAGACCCAGGAGGAGAGGCGGGCTCGGCGTCTTTCTTCTCTTTGCCACGCATGGTCCATGAAGAATTTCGCAGTGTTCTCGTTGGGATTGTCGGAGATGCTGTTTATAATCAATCCTCCTATTCCAGCGGCTGCTCAACGTGAAGCTTGTCTTCCGTAAGGCCTTGTTCTGTGACGGATGAGGCCTCAGCTGAGAGAGATGTAGTCAAATTGAAGGTGCTGTCGATGTTACCCAGCGTCTGATCGTGCTTGATATCGGGACGACTGAGTTTGTGGTATGCGACGACGAAGTGCGGATCCTGGGCCAGATCGAATACAGCTTGTCTGCCGGCTTTGGCGTTCTCGTCCATAATCTTCTACACAATTGCGTATGAGCCAGCGACATTGAGAATTTTGGGCACCTTGATGCAGCGGTGCTTGGCACCTGCCGTGACTACAAAGACACCAAACGCTTTTGGAAACCGGGATGCCTTTTCCTTTGCTACCGAGTGTGCTATAACACTGTCGATCATGATGACGCGCTCCTGGTCAAGGTTACGCTTGTCGACTGGCGTGTTTCTCTTCCATTCTCCGCTGCGCTTGTTGGGCATCAATCTGCCCAGCATCTCCTCTGCAGCATCTTCTCTCCAGAATCTCCCCTGCAGCATCTGCTCTCCAGCAACTCATACCGATTTGGAGTATCCTCCTTGATAGCAACAGCAATGTCCTTTTTGTCAGGCCGCTGCATGCTCCTTTCAGGGTCATACTCGTCAAAGAGCGGCTTGCCAACCAGCTCCTTCAGATCCTTGCGGATTGCCTTCTTGCTCACCCATACCTCGAGGAAAAGAGGTTCACCGATTTTGGACATACGTATCTGGGCCAGAAGGGCTGGTATACATGTTGATGAAGTCTGGGACGGAGATGCGCAAATCACGCAGCTGCTAGCCTCTTCCACCGAGTCACCGACTGTCCGCTGGCGTCTTCGGCATGCTCATCCAGAACCTGCTGCTGGTTGAAGTCTTGTTCGTCGAGCACTTGACGAGCCAGTACCCGCTGCTCTTCCTCGGTCAAAAGTGCGATGGTTGGTGATCGTCTTCTTCGCCGTCGCTGCTCATGTCCACCTCTTCGCGGTCTTCCTCATGCTGCTGCCATTCTAGATTGTCCACAGAGGCATTATGGATTCCATCTCTTCGCCTCTATCACTTTATCCAGGAAGAGCATCTGATACTCGGTTGAAGCTGGCAGCGGGAGAAGCATGTCCAGGTAGTGGTGGCGGCGGTAGCGGTGCATTGAACTGGAAGGCGTTTGGTGGCATGTGGCCCTTTGGATCGAATGCGCAATGTCCGAGGGTATGAGTGGGATCAGAAGGAAGAACTTGGGCAGAAGGGAACACTGAAGGCTAATGACCAGGCTGTGTAGCATGCAAACTCGCGCGGAACCATGCAGCACACGCGCGAGGAACGGGCCATTAGTGCGCCATAGTTGAGCCGATAAGTCCCCGGCGCTTCGGTGCTGTCACCGTGAACGGCAGCGAAGGCACTGATTTGTTCTGGTTGCGCGAACTCTTCATCAAAGTCCTCCATTTCCACACACCGCAGCGGCCCACCGAGGAACGCATCCTCCATCTCAAGGAAACCCCTCCTCAGAAGGGCGCCGACTGCAACGCAGCAAACATTCTTCCAAACTGTCACCGCGACTTGATCCAAGTGCGCGAGCTCTTCACAAAAGTCCTGCACTCTCAGACACCGTGGCTGGCCATCGACGAACGCCTCCTCTCCCTGAAGGGACACCCTCGTGAGAAGGCCGCCGACAGCAACGTAGCAAAGGAACCCATCCGAACGGTCACCGCGAATTGTCCGATTTGCGCGAACTTTTCACCAAACTCCCGACGCAGCAAACACATTCACTCGAGCGGTCACCGCGCAGTGATCCGGTTATGCGAACTCTTCACGGAGAGTACGAGGAGGGCCACAAGAAGCTAGAGTCTGAGCTGGAGGCCGTGAAGACCAAGGTGAAGAAGAGCGCAGGCGGCAATCAACATTACATTATGACTCAGCACCACGGCATCGTGAGTCGCACAGCAGGTCTCGAGAAGAAGCAAAAACAGGCCATCGACGAGCGCATCCTTCGTCTAAAGGAAGGCCCTCCTAGGAACCGACAGCGAGGCTAGTATGGCGGGCAAGAATGTTGGAGGAGAGCTTCTCGTTTGCTTTGCGGTCAATCACGGTCTTCATTACCAACCCCGAACTCAACATGCGATCCACGTTTCACCCATTTGCGCAGCGTTAGCCCTGTCCTCTCACAATGTGCACGGCACTGGGATAACTTACGCCAGTCTGCTTTTCACACCATGTCTCTATCAACACGCATTCGCGCGCCCGTAGCACCTCCGGCTACGCTGGATACGATTGTTCGGCCTGCCGTCCCACTTCCCAGCGTGAGCAGCTCGGTCTGGCACGCGTGTCCGCGCCTGATTGCAGGCGAGCAAGTTGTAACGAAGTGCACTTGTCGCCTGAATATTTCCAAGTCTCCCTTTGCCGAGTCCAGCGTGGCCTGCTCCATCCTCCTTAACGCAGAATCCACCCGGTCTCGTTCAGCTCATATCCAAAAGTGCTGTTTCCGCCTTCACGAGCATGACCTACTCGTCCAGAGCTCCGTAGAAACAAGCACACTCTTCACAAGGAATCGCCCAGCCACTCGCAGGTTCGCTTCATGTCGCCTAATTCGCCGGCAACAAGATGTCGTAGGGCCACAGGCTCGCAGTTGCCGTCGTCGAGGTCTCGCTCTGAACCTCACATCAAATCCTGACTGGAGAGTGGACACAGCACCAATCAAAAGGCATACGAGATTTGGGAGGCACGGACAGCAGATTGCCAGCTGTGCCTGGGGAGGGTTTCGTGTACCTATCCTTCTTCGCTCTCCTCTGAACACGACTGATCTTGCATGACACAGCTTGCTCCTCAATTTGGCGTTCTGCTGGCCTCATACTACGCTCTGCATTTCATCCGACCCGGAACACTTCCAAGAACAGCATCGGTGGCCTATCTGCACGAGCAAAACTGACAAATCGAGTCTGTCAGAGTACGGCCACCAGCGGCGACGAATCCAATACCAAATGGGTACGTCTCTCGCACAACTCCGCTGAGGGGGGCATATGTCTTCTTGCTATTGAGGGACGCGGCTTTCACGGGATACTTATGGTGGTCAGGCAAAACTTGGACTCGACAGCTATACCACCTCTGGAACCGAAGCAGGCGGAAGTAGCGTGAAACATCAGTAGTCTCCCAATACGCGGGGGCCTCTATGGCCGTCGAAAATATGAGCCGCTAATCCCAAATCCAACAGTCGACGATAGAGGCCAACTAGCCGACACAGAATGACCTCTACAATCTGGAGAGAACGCCGACCGAGCTGAAGACGAATCAAAAGAGGCAGACTACCAGGATCAGAAGGCGAGAGGCTTCCAAACTCACGCTATAAGGCAGGCGATTCCTAATAATTGCCTCTGCTTGAATCCGAAGCCATCCCAGAACAGTATAGGACCGCCATCTCCGGTTAAAGGCCGGGAACGATTTCAACGGGGATACTCTAAGCGAATCCTTTAGCGACGCCTCGAAGAAGAACATAACCGCCCAACTTTGATCCTGAGTACATTTTCAATGGCCCTAGTAAATATCTGCTTAGGCGGCACGAACATGACCCGGAGGACATCTCTCCTGATTACGAATATATCCGGGCTACGGATAACAACGTCGATCTTGGATGGATTTGGTGTTCCGCTACTTCCTAGACCAACACCGCTGTCTAAACCTGCTGCTGAAACATTTGATTTTACGTCTGACGCCCTAAGTCGAGCGGACTGAACGCGGCGACAAAAAACGAAAAGAGAGAATGTCCTCTCCAATGATCAGAACGGCCAGGTGTTAAGCGTGCTACGACAACTCCGGCTACTGTAATGAAAGTCAAGTGCTCATTCTATGAGAATTGGAAACATGTGTGCACACCGGCTACCAGAAAATCCCGACGCATCTCTGCCGTCTATAAAACATTCGAAAGCGCTCTCGAATTTCAAGTTCAGGTGCGTGCCCTTAGAGAACCGTTGCACATGCTGTGCACGATTGTCCAACCCATGTGATCTTAGTACTACGATCTCAAGCTTCAGATCGTAATGCTATAATCTCACGGGCCCTACGTGATCTCGGTGCTACGATCTCAAAGCTTCAGATCGTGATTCTACGATCTCAAAGGCCATAAATGCGATCTCAAGGGCTATGCGTAATAACGGTGCTGCGATCTGAAGGCCTCAGATCGTGATCCTAGGGTCTGAAAGGTCCCGGGTGATCCAGGTGCTGCGATCTCCAGCTCCAGATCGAATAATGCCAACCAATCTGTAGGGGGACAACACTCAGAGTCAGGCGTTACAAGAGAAGTCACAGACGCAGCCTTTTCCTAAGCATATGCTCAAAAAGAAGAAATTGAAACAGGAAGTGTCGTTGAAGATGGAGACGGTTGTGGAGAATCTTCGAGACTAGGAGAAAAGCGAAGGAGCCGCCGCCAAAGGAGCCACAGCGAAGGCGAAGGCAAAAGCGCAAACGAAGAAGGTTCAGGCCCCAAACCCAAAGAAGGGCAAAGAGTCAACTACCGCCTCCTGTCCGGCACCCAAAAAGGTCAAGTGTACAAAGGAGTCAGCCAAAGCCGACGCTGAAAAAACCACGACCAAAGACGGCAGCCGCCAAATCATCCGAGGCTAAAAAGAGTGTCAGCTTGGGGACAACGTCATTCCGAGAGTTGTTCCATAGGGAAATGCTTTTGGAAAAAGCGGGCGTTGTAGCATCCTGCCCACGTCGATTCAAATGGACGACAGTGCTTCCCACGGCAGTGGAGCTCTGCCCTATCTCCCCGAGCCGCAGTCTTGTCTTTGGCTTTAGCAGCTTCCTTGCGGCCTTCGTCGCAGGCTTCCTGCAGTTCTTTCTGCGTCTCAACAGGCTCCTCTTCTTCATTTGCAGCATTGACAGGAACAGGCTCCTCTCCATAGCCTTCAGCATTCACAAGAACAGGCTCCTGACCCTCGGGAGCAAGCCCTTCTTCTTCATTCACAATTTCCATTTCATCCTGATTCCAGTCCTCCAATGTCTTCTCGAGTCGCTTTGAGGCCAGAAAGACTCGAGGTGCCTTCGTAGTCCAGCTGGCAGTATCGAGATGAAAGCGGATGCTCGCATTGCGGCGCGTGTCCCGAGGATGGCATTCCTCTTATCTGTGGACCTAGCCGGATCCGTCTCAAGCACGCGTGCCGTGCGCAAAGATGTAGAAAGTTGGATTGCAGTGACGATGTGGGATGGTTCCAGAGGCTCGGAGGGCCTGCGCCTTTGGATTCGTGAACCGCGGTGGGCCACGAAGCAGTGCTGGCATTTTGTGTCAGATCGGGATTCTACGATCTGAAGAGCCATCTCAAGCTTCAGATCGTGATCTAACGATCCGAAGGGTACGGCGTAATGTTTTGAACTCCTCGTCCTCAACTGGGGCCGCCGTGGCTGAGCTAGAAGGTTCGTAGGAATTTCTTGCTCCGTAGCCCGATTGCTGATCACAGCTTCGTAGCCCGCTAGCATTTGGTCTGCTAGCACTGTGTTTGACCAGTAGCAGTTCGTTGATTTCGACAGTTCGACTTACTGCGGCCCCAAATTCCGTATGTATTCCGCTTTCGAAATCTCGAGGGTCTGCTCTGAGAGCTGTTGTTGCTGGGGAAGTTGTTGCGTTCATTTTGATTTAGGTAGAATGCGCTGTTACAGGTAATCAACTTGGTAGAAGCAATCTCGAGATCGTTGAATTCATCCTTGAATTTGCAAAGCCTATGCTACGTGAAGTAAAGCATGTAATCTATGCCCCACTCTCACGCGAGGTCGGGACATGTCTATGGTAGGAGATCTTTCCTTTTGTGTTTTGCTATTACGATTGGCCCACCCACGCAGGACTTGGGCCGAGCTCGTTACTTTTGTTTTAGTGCTCTTGTGCTAACACTTGATGGGCGTGCTGCAAGGTCTGACGATATGCTGCATGATGTCGCGACTGTCCAACTGGGTCCTTTGAATCATTGCAGGCTAATGAACTTGAGGAGTTCACACATGTCCATCCGAGCATTTGTGCTGAGTTAGTATGGCCCTGCTGCCACAAGTAAGAGGGCTAGAGGCCGGTAGGAAGCAAACTGTAGAGTGCTGAGGTAGCCTTGTCGAGCTCTACGCTATTCTTGTCTTTAGCAAGATTGTCTGTGTGGATGTTACGTTGAGCTTGCGTGGGTTGCACACCAGTAGAGGGAATGAGGCAAGGATTCAACAACGAGGTCGTTGCAGTCGGCTCACGGTGCTACGGGAGATGACATGATTGAGCTGCTAAGATCAAATGTTAGTGCAGATTGCGTGGACAAGTACATAGCCACGATCTCCCGCTCTCCGGCTGCAGTGTATAGGGAAATTATGTGGAGGCATACCATCAATAGAGAAGCTTCGGCGCACTGCGAAGTTCCAGCTCCGAGGGATCCAAAACGATATTTTCTTGCCAGAGCCACCGGACGGCCGAAAGAGCTACGGCAAATCAGCTGGATGGGTCATAAAAGTACCTTACTCACTTATCCGAGCGCAAACCCTATCGTCACCTCGTAGAAGAAGCGTACATAGGTTCCTCGCAAGGCCTTATTGTACTCAGCTTAGCCTTTCATGACTTCGCCCGGCTGATTATGCGCGAGCACCTCTTGCTCCGAAGACGCGATCTCACCTTCATCGAGAGAAGACAGGTCGCTCTTTTGATTCTCACAGGTCGGAAAGTACCAACCGCACTTCTGTCCGACACCTCGTGCAACGTACATCACCTTCTCAAGAGGTTTGCCTATCTTCCAAGACCTGTAGTCGAGTTCATGCTGAATCAAGACCTTCTGTGAGATGTCTAGAAAACGAAGCTAGAAATCAGCTGTCTCGGGCTGCATCCTCACGAAGTCTAGTCTTATACGCGCGGGAGGATCGTTTCTGGTTTACCGCGGGGTAAGTAGAATGTTGAGCATGCGCTTCATCTGGCTCGGTGCATTTGATTGATGTCGTAGTACTAGGTCTCCAATCGGGGAAAGCAACGCCGCGGTCGCTGGGTGGATGTAGACTTCGCCGTGCTGAATTCTTCTACTCACTCCCTCGACATTCTGACAGGCATCCTGTATGGCATGGATGTATTATTAAAGTGGCAGTAAGCGCTAGGTGGCAGGAGGGTTTAGGGTAACGTTCATTGCGATCTTAGCTCTTTCGTCGCTGGCTGGTATCGGCTCTTCCAAAAGACCTGACGAGCTTCCCCCTGTGTCTCTACAAGAAATGCGAGACTCGGCATCCACGGGCTGAAAAGTTGCAACCAAGCGAGACCTCCATCGATTGGCCTACTCGGATCAAGGACTGGAGGCAAGCTCAGCAAATGTGAAGAGGGCCATGGATGCAGAAGAATACCGCTTTGCCTTGTCGATAACTGGATCGCGAGCGAAGAGGGAGCAATCGTCAGGATTCACGAGCAGAGCAAGTCAATTTCGCCGATGATGAGCAGGTTTCTTGATTCATACCTAGGGTGTAAGGCCTGGCAAGAGGATCTACTTGTACCTCACAATTCGGAGATGCTCCAGTACCGAGAAAGAAATCGTATCTCAAGTGTGAACCTCGGATGAGACTCGTGATCAGCCGACGGCGTGTGTGGCCTGTGGAAAGGTAATCCCAGGGAGCACAAAATCTTCATCTTGGGATGCTAACGTACGTACCTCTGATGAAGTTGCGCCTGCTCTTGCTAGAAGGTGGGAGAATAACGGGTTGAATCGCTTCGTAGCCCGGGAAATTGAGCATTAGGAATTCTCGACTGCTATGCTAATCATCCAAAAAGCCTCGATGACCATCTGCTGGCGGGAAGATTTCGGTCTTATATCACCGCTGCCAACCGACGGGCATAAAAGAATCATTTGGACCTCAGGACGTGCTTTGCAGGGACGATGAGGGCCTCAGCTGTGTGTGGTGCTTCGACAACGACTCTAGACAGTTTATGGAATTGGGTCGTGTTTATGAGGCGCAAGGCTCATGCGTGCAAGGCTCGTGTATGCAAGACTGACTCGTACAGAGACTGGAAGATGAAATCGAAGAGGCCGAAGGGCACAGCGGAGGCGGTGTGCTGACATTTAAGCGCGTATTTGAGTCTCACGCTCTGTATCCTCTTCGTGTTGATCGCCGTAACGAAGCAGCACCCCAGCACGATGCATTTCGGCATCAAGAATACGTCTCTTCTCCGCGCCTTCACCGCGTCCTCGCTGTCCGTCTGCCCAACCGCAGCCTCATCCGCAAATGCTCGTCTCTTCTCCGCCCTGTCCACCGCGTCCTCGAAGTCCGCCTGCCCAACCGCAGCCTTATCCGTGAACGATCGTCTCTTCTTCTCGATGCTTTCGGGCACCGTTTGCCGATTGATATAATCGCTCGTCGCGCGTGTCTGGGAGCGTGCTTATAGTCGCGGGAGCCTGAGTCCGCAATCACAAGTCGAGCGAGAGCAAATCTTGTGTGACCCTTCAGAGCTGCGATGAGGAGTGGAAGATGTCGGTGGCTACAGAGTTTTCTGTCAAGTGCTGCCGGCCGAAACGGCGAGTACTCCACCATCGAGAACGCTTATCGATAGAATGTTGGTGTAGGCCGTATTTGCATCGAGCAGCGTGCGAGGGAATGCAAGGGTATTCTCTTTGGTTGCTACAGGCTTTGTCGCCTCGAACAGAATGAAGTTCAGAGGAGAATGTGCATGAATGATCTGGCGTCGGATCAACGGATGCGGCTAGCCGTAGATCCCAGATCTTTTGTGTTTGAGGACGGAGCTCCATATATACCAGATTGTCAATGGAGGTTTGGCTTTACTTTAGTCCATTGTCGCTTCCTATTGTTGCGCCTTCCTTACTAACCTTACTATGCCTATTGTCGCGACAAACCTTACTTAGACTCGCTATACTTTCGCGCCTTGCCTCGCAATGTTCTTCTTCTATCGACACCGATAGCGATAGCGATAGCGACACCGATACCGATACCGATAGTAGCAGCCGCTATAACTAGTATTCCGCGAGACCTTATTCTTAGCGCAGCTTTAGCAGCTTTAGCTTCTTTACTAGTAGCGTACTTACTAGTAGGAGGAGGAGAATATTTATCGTAAGTCGCGAGGCGTATCGCTATAAACTCGCTACTAACTCGCTCTAGACTTCGACGCCCTACGACTATAAATACCTACGATTTCTAGTATTGCAGCGCGTAGATATAGTAAGAGCTACTCGATTAAATAGCGATACCGGATAAGAAGAAGGCGGCATTAAATAGACTACGGAAATATAAGGCTACTAGACTTATTATAGAAACGGACTCTAGTAAGCTTGCACTAGCGCTATACTACTACTATATACGCTCTAATAACTTTGAGTGTCGTATACTTAATACTAAGGGCGAGCGTGTCTACGCTTATTATAAGTATAAGGGTAAGTCTAGCTATATAGCTAGTATAGAAGAGGTTAAAGAAGACGATAGAAATAGCGAGCTAGCCGCGATATAGGCGCGAGTCGAGGCCGTAGAGGCAAAGAATACTAAACTAGAGGCAAAGATTAAGGTATTAGAAGCTAGGTTCGATAAGTTAGAAGGATATTGCCTCTCGTAGTTCAAATAGCTTAAGAATAAGGCTATTATTAAGTCTAAGGATGTATATACGATATAGAAGGAGCTATAGCTAAATAGCGATCGCGAGCTACTAGTAGATAATGTTTAAGGAGCGAGTCTATAGCGAGTCTACTACGAGTCTGCTATTCTATCTCTTCTTCTTTAGTCGTTAACTGCGCTTTGTCTTCTTAGCCTCTCCGCCGCTATTAGCCTCTCCGCCGCTATTAGCCTCTCCGCCGCTATTAGCCTCTCCGCCGCTATTAGCCTGTCTACCGCTATTAGCCTGTCCACCGCTATTAGCCTGTCTATTAGTAGGTTACTAATCGCTCGACCCTTTCGGAGTAGACGTACCTCGCGATATACTCGCGGTAGTATCGCCGCTTAAGTTAATTATCTCGGGCGGCTAATTCGTATCGATAACCTTCTTAGTCTATAGCTTTTCTTTCTTAATCTTAATACTGTTAACTACCTTTTACTAACTCGCTATATTACTCGTACTAGTACTCGTAGTAATAGTACTTAACCGATGTTTCCGCTTTTGTTATTACTACTTCTCCTACTTTGTCTAGATATAGAGCTTAATCTCGTAGACTAATAATAACTTTATTGCTAGTTTGTAGACCGTTAAAGCCTATCTAAGTGATCGAAGCGCCTTACTTGCTAGCTTCTCTAGTTGATTAGTTGTTTTACTAAAGTCTATATAGAGGAAGTGGTTAAAATAGTCCTAGGTCCGATCGATACTACTATCTAGTAGCTCGTAGGCGTTAATCCGGTCGACAATCTAGTCTGTAAATGTTATCTCGGCTTCGAGGAATTCTTAGTTAGTCTAGGCATCCGTAATAGCAGTATATAGGGTAGGTTCACTATAGAACTGTGTCCTAGTTATACTCGTAAGCTTAACTTCTATATACTAAGTATAGATTAAATAGCGGCAATAGTATCCCTATACTTTTAGGTCTAATAAAGCTAAAGCTAAAGCAGGTATTAGTAGACGTTGCGAGAGGCTCCGAGATCTAGCATTTAGTATTCGAGTTACTAGCTTGTACTAACTAGTAGCATTGCGTATAGCATTAGCCGCCTTAGGTATAGAGGGGAACGTATTAAAGCCTCGTACTATACTCGCGGAGCTACTCGTAGTAGTAGCGGCTACTAATTGCTCGCGAACAAATTGCTCGCTTAGTAGATCGGGATTAAGAAGGCCGTATTATAAACAGAATCGGTATTTACTATATATCTTTGCATAGTCGACGCCTAATTTAGTATAATAGGTGCCCTAATTAGTAGCTATTATTAGATTGGTAGGTATTGTTAGATAAATGGAGGTAGAAATAGTAGAGGTTTAAGAAGGTTATAGATAAAATCGAACTAGAAAAAGCGACTCGCTATATACTCGCGGCCGGCTCGTAGATCGCCGATTAGTATAAATCATTTACAAACTCAATTATCCTAGCTTCCTAATTCCGCGCCGCCGCTAACTAACTACGTGCTGCTAATAGCTTATCTAACTCTATTAGTTCCGGCTCTAACCCTATAGCTATATACTCCCTAGCTAGCCGTCGAAGAAGTAAGTAGGCAGAGCGGTAAAGGCGCTCTATATTATCGCTATTCTCGCTACTACTTACTAGATACGAGAAGCTATGAATCTATAATGCTGTTTAACACTAAGAAAGCGTAGCCTCGGGCAGGTAGGCTTTAAGATCTAGGAAGTAGCGAGTCTATTAGCGAGTCTATAGCGAGTCTATAGCGAGTACTATAGAATCTAATATATACCGAATCCTTAAAGGTCTTCCTCTATATTATTAAGTACGCCGTTAGGCATAGGAATACCTTAATAAGAATGCCCGCTCAGCTCTAGATAATAGTATAGAATATGCGGAATACCTAGTACGACGTATAGTCGATTAGCCTGCTTCCTAATCCGATAGCTATTCTAGAGGTAAACAAATTCGAGGACTTTATAGCGTATAATTAGTATGTAGACTATAAGGAAGGTAATCCGATCGGCTAGCAATTCAGTATCGTATAGTAACTCGCGTAGCAACTCGTAAAA
Organism: Pseudocercospora fijiensis CIRAD86; assembly: GCF_000340215.1. Classification (NCBI taxonomy): domain Eukaryota; kingdom Fungi; phylum Ascomycota; class Dothideomycetes; order Mycosphaerellales; family Mycosphaerellaceae; genus Pseudocercospora; species Pseudocercospora fijiensis. The sequence goes on from NW_006921544.1 coordinate 274,790, forward strand.
ATAGCCCCTCTAGCTATTTAATACGGGTGCTTGCTAGCGCTACTATACCTCGATCCGCTAGTTTATCTTACTCGTACCGTATTTAAAGCAGTCTTCGAAAGCTAGTGGTTCTAGTTCTAGTTCTAGTTCTAGTTCTAGTTCCGGATCCGGGTTACTGCGAGTCGTAAGGCGAGTCGCAAGGCGAGTCGTATAGTAAGCGTCCGCGGCTAGAATCGTTTCCGCCCTACGGTCTAATCGGATAATCTATAGCATTATACTACTATTCTTAATCGTTGCAATATATTAAGCGAGTACGGATATAGCTATCCGGCTAGTGATGCCTATATAGATCTAGACAATATAACGCGAGTAAATATTAATCGCTACGTAGATCTATATCCCCTAATGCTCGAATTTATAGTAAGTATCTATTAATATTGCGTAACTAGGGCCGGGTATAATAATCGCTCTATAGTGCTCTCGCGCCCGCTCGCGGCGGACTCGTAACCCTTTAGGATTTAGTAAGGAAGCTATACGATACAGCCGATCTCTGCTAATAATGTTATATTTAGACCTAATATAGGTATATAGGTACCGTCGGCCGAAGGACTCTACCGTAGACTTCTCGAGCTCTTCCTATAAGACCTCTACTATCTCCTCTTCCGCTTCTATCTATCTATCTCGCGATAATGCCTTCTTCAATCTAAGCTCTTAACGTATCCGTTAATATCTCCGCTAGCTAATATCAAATCTATCTATCTTTAGTACTTTAACCGCTTCTTTATTAGTTAAGCGTAAAGCGGAGAAGGTATATACGACTCGGATCTTTAGTACCTCGACATTATTAACTCGGTTATAGTAAGCGTAATAGCTATAATTAACCCCCTATTCCTTAAGCCTCCGACAAAGCGTAGAAAGAGCTATCTAGTAACTAGTCTCTTATATAAGGTGCTATAGGATTTCGCCTTATATAATACCGCTATTGACTTGTAAGGTTATCTAAGCCCTCTATAGCGAGAGATCGATACGTAGAGGCATTTTGCGAGTTAATAGCGAGTATAGTGCGAGGGCAAATATAGAAAGTTAGTCGTAGAGGTAGGCTAGTAGAGGAGGCGGTAAGAACCTCTATTAACAATCTAGTATGTATAGGCCTCCCTATTTAAGTCTCGTCCTTATTAGAAGTAGCGCGGCACGTCGAGCTCGATAGCGCTAAACGCCGAGCACTAATGCCGCGATATCTTCCAATCTCTAACACTTATTTCTAGAATCCGAGGGACTACGACGCACACTATAAACTTCCTATAGTAGGCGATTAACTTCTCGACTATTCTAGACGGCTAGTCGCGGAAAACGTTGAAATTGTCCTAGAGTTAAATAAGGTATCTTTAGCCCGAAGAAGACGCTTTTTCTATCGTAGAAGAGTTTCCCTAAATTCAACTATCTTCCCCTTCTACCTACGCTCTTATATACGGACTATAACTAGAACGATATAGAAACCGCGCGATTCGAAGCCGAGTCTTACCGATCTCGTTACCTCTAGTCTAACGGTTATAACAATCCGTCTCTATCCTATACATCCCTCTATACTATATAGTATACCTAATTTAAGACTTGCCCGATATACGTTACGCTATTTAGCTCTTTCTTCCTCTATACTTAATATATCGATTACTACTTTATACTACTCGCTCTACTTAAGGATATAGTTAGTAGAAACAAGAAAGAGCTAGGAAAGCTATATACGATTCTGTTTATCTAGGACGATTTTACTCGAGGTAGAAAGATTAATAGATAATCTAATATAAGCGGTAGGGTTAACCCTATATAAGAAGTACTAGCCTAGCAAATTTTTATTCGGTCGTCGTTCGGTTATATCTAATATAGTATAGCCCTTCTATAGGAATAGTAAGGTAACTTCTTCTTCGCCCTAGTCTATACCGAGCTCGAAGCGTTAGAAAACTACCTAGAGAGAGTACTTAAGTAGACCTTCCTAAGAGACGGGGTCTAAGCCGAAATAGGACCTTAGTAGAGCGAGAATAGGAGTAGAGAAAATAGGAAACTAAAATTAGAAGCCTAAATAAGCATTTGTATTACGGTACCGATTATTTTAATAGTACGTTAGACTTTATTAGGGTGCTATATACCGCTTAGCGAGCTTACCCTAGGTATGTTTCTAGTTTCGAGCGTTATTTAATATACGATGCTCGGCTTCCCTACTACCCTACAATCGCTTAGACGCTAGATAGGTAACGATGCCCTACGTTTTCTTACTAGTCTGTTCGGGCCTAATTGCGCTAAGGACTGCACCTCCTCGCCTCGTATTTCTTCGCTCGATCGGACGCCCTTAAGACTTAGCTAATAACTTCCGTACTTATCTAATTTATAAATTAACTAAGGGCCTCCCCTTCCGATTAACGCTTTGCTAAGAGGTACTTGTAGCTAATTATATAGGTATAGAATCGCTAAATAGGAGAATATCTAATCCTTTACTTAATTACTAGCCGTCGTTAGTTCTTCTAAATTAGTAACAATATCTAGCTAGAACTAGGCAGCGATTCGTTAAGTTAAGTTGTATAAGAGCATAGCCGTAACGGAGGTCCTAACTAGGAAGGCGGACGTCTACTAATCTGCTATTTTCTATAGAGAAGTAGCACCGGCCGTAAAATAATGCGAAGCCTAGCTTAATTATTCCGGCTCCGCGCTCGGACTCTAAAAGTATCTAGAATGTTGTAATACAGCTAGTAATCTTCGAGACGCGATCTATTCTATCGAAGCTTTATAGCAGCCGCTATACTTTTTAATATTAAGATAAGGAGTGTAATAGGCAATATACGTAGTATTACCTTAGTACTTTGTATAGGCCTACGACAAATGTAAAGGAGGCGTGTTCTGCTCTCGAGTAGTATAGAAGATAGCCGCTAGCTAGATTAGCTTATATCTTTGTCGATTAGACTTCGAACTTAGATACGAAGACTAGGACGTCTCGCATTATTACGCCTCCGAATCGCTACACTTCAAATTCAGCTACTAGGCATACCTTCGTATAGAGCCGAGACAAATATAATGTTCGAGAAAGTATACGGCCTAGAATAATGCGACTAGATCTTTTGTAGCATAGTCTATAATAATAATATATACTCTAGCTTTAAACTAGACGAAAGTTAATAGTGCTTTCTACTATTGCACTATACTATATATACTACTCGCAGTGTCGACTATAGGGACGCCTATACTCGTATATCGGTACTAGATACGAGCCGTCGAGATAAAAATCTACAAGGCTCAAATTATCCTTCGTAGTACTATTACGCTCCGGGACGGTAGTAATAGAACTACAAATCCTAAGTACTAGAACCTCGATTATAACATCCTTAAGTACTAGGCCTCTAGCATTAAATGTCTATCCTCGTATAGCACGTCGGAGTAGTATAGCACGAACGGCAGATTATGCTCTATATAACTCTCTAAGTCGCGATTATTATCTAGTACTTACCTTAAGAGCACCGAAGTAAGCTCCTATAAATCTAGATATACGTAGCTTTTCGCCTACATTTTACCTAACGTAAGGAGGGTTCCGAGAGGCTTCTAGCAAGGTTAAGTTAGGAACTTAAACTTATAGGTCTTAAGCTTGAATTATACAACCGGCTAAAAGACCTAGCGATCTCCTATAAAATCTAGATATAGCCGTCTTCCCGACTAATATACGAAGACTACGAGTTGCGTTTTGCTACAATACAAATATACGCTTTCCGTATTGTTCCTCGCTAGGCTATATATATACGGGCTTGCGCGGCTGATACGATACATTATCTACTCGGGTAAATACTCAAATAGGACACATTAGTATAGTAATTACACAAATAGGAAAACCCTTACTCGGATAGGATACATTAGCAGTAGAATTACTCGGATAGTAAATTATTAGTACAGTATTTACTACTATAGGAATCCGCTCTGCTCTACTACTATATTAATTTCTATATTTATAGGATAAGCGTATATAAATAGAAACATACTACGTAAAGGCAAACAGTATTAGGATTAGTAGTAGTAATTATAGGCGGCCTGTTTAGCGTCTTCTATAACCTTCTACTTATTTATCTTAGGTATAGTAGCGGTCGTTGCTATTTAAAGCTATATATCTATCTATACTATATCGAGTCGCATTTCTATATCCGTAGTAAGCGCCTACGAATATAGAAATGTAACTAATTCTATATCGTTAAACCCTATACCTACCTTTACTATTATATTATAGTAAAACTCAATCGACTTGCTGCCCTATAATCTTTTATTCTACTATTGTTAGTCGGTTAGTCGGTAAGGATAACTTTAGTTATATCTAGGCAGAATTCATATCGAATTATTGTCTATAGGGTAACTTAGCTCGCCTAAGTAGAGCAACAATTTCTATATTCGTAGTAGCTGCTAGTAGATATAGAAATTCTAAAAACACTTTACTTAAGTAGCCTTACTTCGGTATAGCCCGGAGCTAATTACGAGTACCTAATCTAAGCGTAAGCCCTACCCTAACTCTTACTCTTACTTAAATAATAGAATAATAGCTAGAAGGCTTTTACTACTATATATCTTTCTCTCGTTTCTATCTTCGTCCTCTTCTTCCTTCCTTCTACTAGACATCGCACCTACTCTCTTACCCTCGTCTATAATACTACCTTAAATACAAGAATTACGTTAATAGTATAGAAAGCAATAATAGGCGGCCCCTTCTTCTCCCCGACTAGTACTAGTTACCCTTTCTTTAGCTAAGTATAATTAATTCCCTATTATTGCAAGTAGGAAAGCAATATACTAATATACCTTTAGAGCTCCGACGCCTATCGCCGCCGCACTAGCCGCCGCGCCGTCCTATAAGTTTACTAGTAGCAACATTAGCGAGTCTAGAAGGTATCCTAATTGCTCTATTCTAGTCGTCGCGCTACCGCGTATTTAGCTACCGCCGCTACCGCTCGCCGCTCCGCTAATTCTACTTAGTTCCGTACTGCGCTCCTACTCCTACGTTAGCGCCGATAGTAGCAGTAGTAGTAGTAGCAGCAAGAAGAGTATAGTCTAAGTAGATTATTTATAGAGCTTAGGTATACTAATAGTTTACGTAGCGACTAAATAATAGTTAACGCTAGTAGTAACGACGAACTAGTCCTATAAGTTTATTATTCCTTATATCGATTGTCTAGCTTAGAGTTTAGTATTCTAACCTCGATCTATAGGTAGAACGACGACTATATCGTACCGCCTCCTAGTAGCGAGGACGCTCCTACGTATGTTTAATTAATTAACTATCTAAGCATTATTATAAATATAGAGCTAATATCTATATATAGTATCGACGACGACGACGACGACGATAATAATAAGGCTGCGCCTATTATCTCTACTACTCCTCCGCCCGCTACTACTCCTCCGCCTACTACTACCCCTCCGCCTACTACTACCGCTCTAACTTCCGCCCTATTTGTACCGATTATCGCGCCTCGCGAGGTACTAATTTTCCCGGGCAAGACCCTAGCCGACCGCGCTAGCGCTAGCGCTAGTACTAGTACTAGTAAGAAACGCGGCCGTCTAGCGAAAGCTAGTAAGAATGTCGTAGTACTTCGCTACCTAACGGCGGTCGATTAATAGTAGTCGGTACCGGAGGGTAAGTAGCTTTATATATTAAAATTAGTATATATATTATGCTCGTGCTAACAACGTCTTAGTAATAAAAGGCCGCTAGAAGATCTAGTCGCATATCGGCCGTATTATAGAGATCGCCGGCCGTGCTCGCCGCCGGCTATATCTTAAGTGTATTCGGTCGGGCGTTAAGTGCCGCGAGTACGCTACCGATGCCTTCGGTAAGCATCGCAAGTATGCCTATTGCATTTAGGCAAATAACCCTTATATAGATCCGCCTTGTTTATCGTCGGATAGCGAGGATAATAATAATAAGGATAATAATAATAATAATAATTAAGCGCTAGGTTCTTTGTTTGTTTCTTTGCTCTTTAGTCTTAGGCTTAGGCTTAGGTAGCTAGCGTTCGGTTCTTTGCTTGTTTCTTACTATCTTAGTCTAGCTAGTTATAGGTTCTCGAGGCTGCCTCGTCGAAAGACGAGGTCGTAAGACCTTATAGTATATTATAGTAGCGCTGCTACGCTGTTTTAAATAAAAGTTTATTTGTTTACTGTTTAGCGCTAGCCGCCGTTACTGCCGATCCTCGTAACTCTATTCCTTTTATAATGCAATAGTATTTACGTCTTTTGCTACGGTTAGTTATTATACGCGGTATTGTTATATGTCTAAGCTAGGCCTATTCGTTTGAATTTCTATATTTAGTAAGCTATATACCCGCTAGTGCCCGCATCTCTTAACTAATAGCGAATTTCTATATCTATAGGACGGTAACGCTCGGCTTATATTCCTAGACCCGTAGCTATTAATTCGATGCCGCTACCGCTTAGACTAGCAGTTGTTGTACTAGGTAGTTGTCTTAATCTCGGCGAACGGCTACCCGTAATCTAGCTACTCGCTATCCGAGGTCAATGCCGACGATATACGTAGGTATTTCTATATTTATAGTATACTTACTACGGATATAGAAATTCCGTATACGTCGTTACTATTGCCTAAGCGATACTACGCTAGTAGCCCTTTAACTATTCCCTCCTCGAACTCCTATACCTACGCTAGCTGTCTTCGCGATAGTCCGAATATCGGTTCGCTAAAACCGCTCTTCTAGATATGCCTTGTCGCTAAAGAGGGCAGTACCGCGGTATTCGTCGTTAGCAAGGAAGATATTTATCTCGGTAGTAAGCGCGAGTTATATAGCCTACCCTTCCTGTTCCTTATATAGGAAGCTATAGGCGTCCTTTGCAATATATCGTCGCCGCTTAGTACGTATAGTTTAGGTATCGGTCGAGGGTAGCTATATAGGATATTGCTTATATGCGCTAGTTATCCTAACACTAAGACGACCTACAAACTTATAGATATTGCTATATACCTCCTCGATATTGCCTACCTTCGAGTGTATATCCTATTCGTCTAGCTCGTATAATTTATATATATCGTCGGAGTTCGCGCGAAGAGGCCCTACTATTATATCGGTAAATGCTCTTTAAAATAATAATACTTCCTCGTCCTCGGTCGGCTCGATAGATTAGTAACTAGATTCTACCTTATATTAGATATTCCGTGCCTATATAACCGTACGGCCTACGTTAGGAAAACAACCGAGGACCGTAAGCTAGCTTAATACTATACTACTATTTAGGTTAACTTAGATCGAGATTAACCCTCTCCGGATCCTCTCTATATAGACTAGTAGAGCGACGTCTTTACGTATTATATCGTTATATAGATACGAGAACTCTTCTATCGTAGTCTTCTTAACGATACGCGTACCGTATTTCTATCCTTATACCGACTTTGCCTTCCCGGATATATAGGCTATAATAAAGTGCTCTAGCTATAATCTAATGCTTACGCTCGGTAAGTCGAGTTGCCGCTATACTAAGTTCGCTACCTAGTCTGCTATCGTTTAATTATAGATTCGCTCTTCTTCCTCTTCCTTTTCTTAAGCCCGGCGTTCTTCTACGGAGGTTCGTTCTCCTACGGATGTTCGTTCTTTAGCGAGGCGGGCTTCTTTACGGGCTTATATTCTAGCCTCCGACTCAGCTATCCTTATATCTGTATTAGTATCTTCTTATAGCCTCTTAGCTAGTTCCTTTTTAATTAGTAGTTTATTAGCTTCGGCCTTCTATTACTACGTAACGCCTACTTTCTTCTCTACTTACGTTAGCCTAGTAAACTTATCCTCTATAGTAAAGCCGAGTCTCCGCTTATTGTCCGTAATTGCCTTACTAGTATCCTCGACTATATAATAACATCTCCGACTTCGAGGGGCTGCTTAGATAGTAGTATTCTTTTATTATTGCTGTACTATTACTACGCGAGTCGTAGTAGATGTCTTTATCCGTTTAGCTAGACTTCTACTAGATATATATACCTTTCGCTTCTTCGTAGTATTCTACTAGCGGACCGTTAAGTATCTAGTTAGCTTCTTCCTAGTAGTAGTATAGAACTTGTCTATTATAGCGACCGACCTCTACTAGGTAGTAGCTATCTAGCTAATACCCGATCGTACTATACTAGACTCTACTATCTCCTATACTAACGTAGTCGCCGCTTGTTCGCTCTACCGACGGACTTTGTCGAATTGCTTACTAGTAGACTTGCGGGCCTTCGTAGCGGCCGCTTAGTTAAGCCTTTTCTAGCGTTTATTCGCTTTAGCCGTTGCTCTATCTATATCGGCCTATATCGGAGGTATACCTTTACTAATAGAGACACTAGATTCGGCTTACTAGAGGGCTTTAGCTATAAAGCGATCGCGGTACGCCTCTATCTCCCGAGCGGTTATAGCCTTAAACTGCTTTAGTATACGTCTCGTAAATATTGTATCGTCGTCTAAGAAGTACTCTTTATTTGCGCTAGTATCTTATCTAAGTTCCCTACGCGCCTAGCGGTTAGTATTACTTGTATCAACTTCCTTTCGGTGCCGCTATACGTAGAATCCTACTCTGTTATATATAATAGATTACTCGAAACTAGATAGCCGCGATATTTTATATCGGATACTATCCCTATCGCTCTTATTACTACTCGATAGTTTACCTACGCGATCGGTATCGTCGTCTTCTTCTTCTTTATCGCTACTATCGCTGCTCTAGTCCGATTCGATAATATATAGCCTACCTTCGTAGTTAGTCTACCGACGTTTAGGTTGTTTGCCTTTCTACTTCTATTTACGTTTATCGACGATAGGATACTCGTCGGTCCTTCGTCGTACGTAGGTCTTCTTTATATAGCCTATACTATTAAGCCTATGCTCTTTATAGATAGAACATATCTTTAGAGCTCCGGCTTTCCTACTTTTAGACCTTAGCTTACGCTTCTTACACTTACGAGCCTTCTTAGGTCGACCCTTAGTCTTTACGAGTAGTAGTAGTTTAGTAATGCCGTCGACTAAGATCTAGTCGTATATTATCGGATACAAGGTACCTAAGTAGCTTTCAATATACGACGCCTAACTATACGCTTTATTAATATAATCCTCTAGGTCGTTTAAGATTAAAGGCTCGTTCTTAAAGTAGCGGATAGCGATATACGTATATTCGTACGGCATCCGTATATCCTAGAATGCCCTATAGCTATATATTCGTAAGTTAAGATCTATAATATAAGACTCCTTCGATGCGCTACTCTTAATTACTACCTTGCTAGCTAATGTTAGTAAACAATTCTACCTAGCCCGCGATTTGTATAGGTATCGCTACTGTTCTTCTTTATAGTAGTCTAACTAGCGAATAGACCGGAAGACACGCCGCCGCCTTTCGTAATTTTCAACTATTAGTCTCTCCTACATTATTTAATAACACTAGAATATAGGCAGTTCGCGTTCTACTAGGAATTTATTGTTTATAGACTTAGAATTGTTCGAGGTTAAGTAGCTAAACCGAGGGTATTCGTCTAGTAGGGCGTAATATATTGTCTATCGAGAGGTATTAATGCTTTCGAAGTATAGCTCTAGTTCTATACCCTCCCTAGCCCTACCCTTACGCTTCTCCTATAGTATTTCGTATAGTATTGCTAACTTCTTAGCCTTAAAAGGAATCTCCGTTGCAATAGTAGCGAGACCGCGGATAGTATTTACAATCGCAGGGCCGAAATACTCTTCGAAATTCTTAGCGAGATATTGTATATAGTAGTAGTAATATATACGACGCCTACTATATACCTTAGTTACTATAGGAACTAAGCCTTTCTACCGATCGCTAACTAGAGCCCGGTGTTCTATAGCAGATATTTCGCCTATTAGTAGTAGCTATTCCTTAAGATGCTTAAGAAACTAGGACTAGGATTCCTCTAACTCTAAACGTGCATAGTACTATACTATAATATATACTTAATTCTTAGTATTAATACTAGCGATAATAAGGATAACGCTACTATATATACCGGATATATAGCTACTATCGAGAGTAAGCAACCTACGTAGATATCGAAAACTACGTAGACGCGCGTATAGGAATATAGCAGATACCTAATGCCGATCCTCGTAGTTAGTATGCAATACGCAGAAAGCACTAGTATATATATTGTCTAACCCTTGTGTTTTGTCTAATGCGTTAAATAGTAGACTAATCTTCTACTACGACTCTTTCTCCGAGCTAATAAGTTTATCTAAACACCGTCTCTTTACCCGGTATACTTGTATATAGGTAATCTTATTTAGATACTAGTTCTGTTCGGCACGCCGGAGTTGATTTAGTACGAGTCGCTAGTCGGTAGCGACGGCGTCGATATAGTATTCGAAGAGTATACCTACTCTATAGCCTCTCGGGTTGTAGTAGTGTATTACTAGAGAGTATTTGTATTCCTTAAGGACGAATACCTAGACCTCCTTTCTATCGTTACTATTCCTATTACGGTAGAGTAGGACTTTAAATATATATTAACTTTGCCTATCTATACCGATCGTTTAGTATTAGCGATTGCTTAGATAGATATACTCTTTGCGGTTTGGCTTAGATAATCTCGCAAATGAAGTCTAACCTTTCTCTATTATATACCGGTCGAATGCCTTAACTATAGTCTATATATCTAGATAGCATTAGCCTTAGACAAGTTTAGGAGGAGCCGAGCCTACGAGTATCGATAGTATAGGCATAGTCGGCTATATTATAGTATGTAAATAAAGTCGTCTAGCCGTATAGTTAATAGCTATCGTATTTGTTGCGTTGTCGTAATAGTAACGAAGCGTATAGAGGACGCGACGCGGTTATTTAATACGTTTAACGTAGAATTAGGTAAGAATTAACCTAGGTCTTAGCGAGCCCGCTACTCTATCTCCTCCCTCGTATTCGAAGCTACTATACAACGACCCTAGTAATAATATAACTAACGACGCGTCGAAGGTTATATCGGCGGTATCTAGGTATACGATTACAACGCCGGAGCTACTACTATAGGCCGAGCTTAGCGACTTCTATCTAGCACTACTATTAGCACTATTCTACCTTAACGCGGTATTTCCGGACTAGATACATACTATAGACGCACTCTACCGAGACGTAATTAGCGTATAGGAATATAGGGAGGCATTTATTGCGCTATACTAGACAGTTCTTATCCGGAGATTTGTATATAAATTAGACTCCGACTATACGATAAATATTATCCTCGTAAAGCAAGAAGACGGCGTCCGGGTCGTCTATTTTATAGATTACTCTTATACGGCGGTAGTAGCGAGTCCTTAATGCCTTTAATTCGACCTAGTGCGGTATACGCTAATATAATTTAGGCATATAATGCCTTTATTTATTAGGTTATACTTCCGAAGGGGTAGGCGAACACGACGTCGACTTACGATATAGCACCGCGGAGTATTCTATTATATCTAAAGCTTAAATATAGCCGATCGAAGGACTATATATTTCGTGTTATTATCCGGTATTAATACGAACACGAAGGGGGAGGTACGAAAGTCCGATAGTTTATAGAGTATATATATAGAGTCTAAGGGTTATATAAGTAGGCGAGGCGTATTCGAATTTCTGTATTCTTAGAGAGTCGCTAAGAATATAGAAATTTAAAGCTCGACGTAATGCTTAGTATAGCCTTATACTTAGTATCGTTACGTTATATCCTATTATCGAAGTACTACGATACCGAGATACGACTATCGTACGGAGCGATACCGATACCCTCCCTCCTATCTTCGAATACGAACTAACGCCGGCGGTCGTTCTCGTATTAATTACTTTTGCTAGCGCCGCTTTAATATTATACGCTTAATCGTATAATCTCCGCTATTACGACGAGAGCGTAGACGACACAACCGATTATTATAGTAGCAAAGTAATATACGTCTAGGCGATCTAAGAGGGAGAGAGAGAGCATCGTATATTCGGTAGTACCTATAAAGAGTAGTATATGTTTCGGCAAGAGTAGTATATATTTAGCAGTAAACTACGACCTGCAATCTATACTAGTAGACCTACGCGGTATAGAAAGCTAGGATATAGGATACTAGTAGCGAAGATAGTATATACTATAAATATAGAAAATTACAATTAGTCGAAGAACGCGGGAACTAGCGGGTATTACGCTTATAGAATATAGAAATTTAATCGACTAACCCTTAACCTTAACGACTAAGTATAGTACCGACCGGCGAACGATATAACTTCTCGATAGGCTCGCAATGTCGCTATTAAACACGGAATTTGTATATTAATAGAGCCGGACTACGGATATAGAAATTTAGCTTTCGATAGCCCTACTTTGTCGATAGGTAGGGGTTTAATATAGCATTCCTTCTAGTAGTCGGTACGATACGAACTCTTATTAAATAGCCTATATAAGGTATAGAAGGGCGCACGCCCCGAGTAGAGCCGGTTACTAGGGAGTAATTATTATTATATACGGAGGTAAAGTCTATACTAATTAAGTACTACTGTTATTAGCTAGGCGGACACAATCACTTCGGTACAACCCTAGTAATATATAGATCTAATAAACTATAGGATACCTAACGAAGCTGCCGAAGTGCAAATTCGTACCTACTCTTCTACCCGATCGTCTTCTAGTACGACCTTGCTTAGTAGTAGCATCTACTCTTCTACCTAAATGTCTACCGGTACGGCCTTGCTTAGTAGTAGCATCTACTCTTCTACCTAAACGTCTACTCTTCCGGTACGGCCTAGCTAAGTAGTAGTATCTACCCTTCTACCTAAACGTCTACTCTTCCGGTACGGCCTAGCTAAGTAGTAGCATCTACCCTTCTACCTAAACGTCTACTCTTCCGGTATAGCCTAGCTAAGCAGTAGTATCTACCCTTCTACCTACTTCTCCTTAGTTTAATCCTTATAATACCTTTACTCTTAACTTTTAGACTTAACTAAGCAGCGTAAACCCTCGCTCGCTACTAATACTTATCTATATATCGAAGACACTATATTCTTTTATAGCAATAGAAGCTACTATAACCGCTACCCGACCTCGTATATACCGATAATAGAGATTATCGACCTTACTTCTAATATAGAAGACGAATTACTATCGAAAGTTCTTAATGCCTTTAATAGTAATAGCTCGGAAGTGCGTAGATATACGTTAACTATAGACGGCGCAGCTTTAGCTTTAGCTTAACTCTATAGACGGGTTAGGTCTATGTTCTACCGCCGCGGCAACGATAAGCAAACAAATATATATACGTACAAATAAACAAGTAGCAAATAAACAAAGGAACAAGCGCCGCCCTACGTAACTTAAGAACCTAGAATATAGCGTATAAGCATACCGCCTATCGACCGTCGCTACTACTATAATATACTACTTCTACCTTTTTAATACTTAATAATACTACGGTAGCGTCGAGTGCTAGCAACGAGATGTCTTCGAATATAGCGCGTTTAACGAAGTCGGAGAAGATAGAGCTAGCGGAGCGAAGGAGATTAGTAATAACGATGTTGTTATTAACCGTAATAGCGCGCCGAAGGACCTGTCGGCGCTACACTAAGTTGAGATAGTTAATAATAATAAAGGAGTTAAGATCTACGTAAAGGAAGTAAAGTTAGCGCTAAGACGGCTAAACCTCGCCGCTACCGACAGCTACTAATATTACTTGTTATTGTTACGATACGCGCAATCTTATATACCTATATACATACCCTCTAGCATTCCGTAATAGTACGTCGCTACTTCCTAGTTTTCGTACCGTACCTACCGACAATGCCGCCGCCTAGCAAAAAGATATAGCCGGCGTATATAGTACCGACTAAAGCAAAAAATGGTTGTAAAGGACATTACTAAAGCAAAACTATAGAGCGAAGCTACGCGGGGCCTATACTACGGACAAACATGTTACTCCTAAGCATTAACCCTAAAAGACATATAATATCCTCTCGACTTATAATCGCCTTAACCTATAGAAACTAGCATTACCTGCGTTTTTTTAGACAATTAATAGCTACTAAACCTAGTCTATTATAGTAACGAAACTACAACAATTGAAGGCTGCTAAACCTAGTTATTTTAGGCTAACGGGACCTTGAGACTTTAATAAGCCTTATACCGAATAGACCCGCTTATTCTAGTTCTCGGGTAGAACAAGCAACAACCTCTAGTTAATTACTTAAAGCTAAGGAAGAGCTACAAATACCCCGTACGTTCGCCTATTATAGTAGATAAGAACGCGCTTATATTGTAACGACTTCTTATTAGTTACTAGTTACTAGTTTTTATAACAATATATCACTTAACTACTGTATATAGTAATAGCGTAGTAGGGATATTATATGCCCGGCCCCGGATATTATCGTACGGTCGTTAGAGATAAAGTTTAGATATATAATATTATTAGGTAGTTACGAGTTTAATTTAGCGCGGATTAGTAAACTTATTAGATACGCTAAGTTAGTAGCGATTAGTAATAAATAAGATCGAGGGACATAGTAATAGGCTACGAGGGCGCGGCCTTTAGAAGGGAAGCCTATATAAGCTATATATAACTAGTATATACTCGAGTAAAGCTAGGGTCTTAGTACCTTACTTAGGTAGGGACATTACTTGCTAAAGCTCATTTCCGATTTTCTATATTATATAGACATTATATAGAATATAGAAAATGCTAAATAGTAGTATAACTAAACCTATCGTATAGTATATATAATCGGCTCGAGTAACGCTAGGGTCTTAGTGCCTTATTTAGGTAGGGACTTTACTTGCTAAAGCTTATTTCCGTATTTCTGTATTATATAGACATTGTATAGAATATAGAAAATGCTAAATAATAGTCTACTAAACTTGTCCTAATCGATTTCCTACGGTTTCTAAACAGAAATAGCATATTCCTATCTAAGTAATTACTATGCTAATGTTTACTATCTAAGTAATTTCTATGCCAATGTGTGTACTAATGTCCCGAAATTTTCCTATTTGCGAAATGCTAGCCAATGTTGCCAATCCAGTCCTATCCGAGTAATTACCATGCCAATGTGTCCCATTTGAGTATTTACCCGATTATCCACTCCTTCTCCGATCTATGCAGCAGGCCTACCGTTAGCCAAAAGCCACTAGCAACGGTCTAAAAGCCTTTTGCTTGTACGCGGCTGGGTTCTGGACCAGAAAAACATCAAGGAACGCCTATGCTTCCCATTTCAGCCCACATGGAATCCGAAAGAAGTGCCGCTGATTACGCCGGTCCAGCATCGTCCTTCTTGATCTGGCATTCTTACCCGCATCTTACCTATCAAATGTCGCCGTTCCTACTCCCGGTCCATCTTAGAGTGATCGACGCTTACCATTATCTTTACCAATGCGACGGATTCCTCTTACATCGAGTCGTCTTACTCCAATGATGTGTGGAATGCCTGCTATGTTATAGACGTAGGCATATTGGGTTCCCTTCAGCACCCCAATCAACGCAAGATACTGCGTAGTACACAGGTGGGCGGCTTTTCTGTCGAACTTGTCATATAGGTCGGAGGTTTTAGTCTTGATCATTGAGAATCTTAGCGGGAGGGATAGGTTTCTGTCGGAGGCGAGGGAGAGGAGAGCTTGAGGATCTGCCGTTTTCCCCTGTCGTAGGGCTACAACCTTGCACGAGTTCGAGACAGCAACTTGCCGCTCATCACATCGTCCTGGCTAGGCGTTATAGTGACGGGGAAACTGGAGCAGATGACTTGTGGTTTCGGAAATTGTTGCGAAATGGAGTTTGTACTTGATTTCGAACGCGAAATGTGTGCACCCGCGTCGTTCAAATCTGATTACGTACTTAATTGCACATATCGATTCGTCGGCCTGGCCGAGACATCCCTGAAGCGGCTGTCCTTATAATGAGGCAGAACCCAAGCCTCCGCACTGCTACAGCGGGTCACCTACGGCAATGTCCGAGCGATGCGCCGCACCACTAGCCGCTATACTAATTTGTTAGCAAAGCGTGGAATTCAACATTCTGCATTCATTTCCATCGATGCACTATATTGTCGTCGCATTTTGAAGCCAAAGTTAACGTGTAGAAGTGCTATACTATCAAATCTGAGGTGTTGTTAGTTGTTGCGGCCTAAGGCAGCTGCTGCCGGGCGCAATTCGCTCAATACACTGAATTTGCTGAGTTTCGCTATGTCCGCCGGGCGCAATTTGCCTCTCCTGCTACTATACCGCTGTTAGTGTCTTGCCCGCTTATTTGGACTATTAGAAGGTGACTGAGGTATACGAGCTAGAGTATCTTGCTAAGCGTGTCGCATAACCTCGAATTCCTCTTTTGCTAGTCTACCTCCTGCCTGTATCGCTATAGGTGCTGGCGCCTGCCTCGGAGCCACTAATTGCGACAGTTTGATACCCTGCTCAGCATAATAACTACTGGCAACGTACCCTTCCGTTAGTGGACCTTGGCCGAGTCGTACCTAAGGGATAGTGACATTGCGACCGCGTTCCTTAGCATCCTCAATTAGCTGAGAAACAGCGTAATTTAGGTGAGGATTTAACGCCTTCGAGATGCGCTCAAACTATAGGTTTATAACGGTATCCTTAACCTACGGCTCTTCCTCGTTTAGCGCCTCGTTATCTTCTAGGTTGTAATACTACTCGCGTAGGTAGAATAGCCGCTCCTTTATTGTCGCCGTACGCTTGTGCATACCACTAGCTGCTAGCTCTTGCTCTTCCGCGGCGGAAGACTTATTAGCAATAAGGACCTTTTCTATACTGTAGTATAGCTCGAAGCCATTGTCGCGCTAAAGCGACGTCTAGGCGTCAAAATCGTCGTCGGTAAGGTCGTCGATAAGCAGGTAGCGCGCCTACAGGTATCGGCATAGAATATGCCATTTACGGTAGAACTGGCAGTCGCATTCATTATTAGCAATCGCTTTAGCGGTCTCGCTGCGCTGTCGAAGGTTACCGTTGAACGCGTCGTTAGTACTAGCATTAATCTCGGGCGCAATTAAGTCGCAGGCGGCGTACGGAAGTGAGGCCATCTAGCGATAAGTTGTCGCATATAGATAAAGCGAATGCGCGTGTTTCTGTGCTACAACGGCGGCGCGTCGATCGAGTGCGTTAACGACCGAGTCTAAGTAGATAATACTGCCCTTCAAAGAATAGTAATTCATCTGTTGTTTAACGCCGCTACGCTTTAGCAAACTATAGAAGTTCTCGAGGTTGCTAGTCGTCCGGATTTAAAGAAGAACAGGCGAGTAACTACGAGGAAAATGAGCCTATAATCGCCTATCGTTATACATCGTAACTTCGATGTATTTAAGCCGTTTATCCTTCTCCTTCTTCGACAAGTTATCTATCGCTTCGAGAAGGTCTGTAGCGCGCTTAAGACTGTCGATACAACTACCCTCGGTATGTCGATATTTGAGCGCTTTAAGTAGGTGCTTAAGCACCCTCGTAAACTTCCTGCCTTTCTAGTACTCATTAAGTGACTTCTCGTAGTGGAATTGGTATAGGAAATAGTCTACCTCTTGCTTACCGGCTTCTAACCCTCGGAATTCTAGCTGTACTACTAGCTGTTCCGCACCGCTATCGTCGGTTACAAAGTATCTTAGTTCCTACTTTTTTCGCCGATTTCTATACTATTCCTTTATTTGCTTGAAGGCCGCCGCTATTATTATTCTATCTTCTCTTAGCGAATAAAAATAGGCGCAAACTCGGTACGTATTCGAAGAATCTCGGACTATAATCGAGAAGAGCTTCTACTCGAGGGAATTCGTTTTGTACGTAGAATCGACGATTGAAACCTACCTAAACCGACTTAGGAGGTCTAGACCCGATTCTTTAGCAAATACGAGGCAGCGAGAAGGATTGCCGTCGGCGGCTTGCTTAATATCGATATGTTGGTGATAATAATAGTCTATAAACAAAGAAATTAGTTATTTTGAAAATAAGGTGTCGCGCTAAGTATAGGTCGCAGCCTAATTAGAAGCCGTAAATTGCGGAGATCGGAGGTGCGCTAGGGTTTCGAGTGCTTGCTAAGCTTGTAGGGATAACATGTAATTAGCGACGCTACCTACCGGATTAGGCAAGTTGCGGGGCTATACCATTAATTAAGTTTGCCAAGCAAGGTGTTAGAGGTAGGCGCGCGGACTTCGAGAAATTCGACTTACTTCTTTCTAACTACTCTCTCGCCTCTTTAACCTGCAAACTCCTACTTAAATCGTTGCTACGATATCGTAGATTTAGATATGCTTTCAACTAACTACGCGCTGCGTTATATACGGTCTAGATGTTGAATTTAGCACCGCTAGCAGTAAGAAGCCGCCTACTTCCACCTTCGAGATTATCGCTAGTAATTAGCTGTCGAATAGCAGCCGTTAAGTGCCCTCTCTAAACCTCGGCTCCTACTAACTTTAGAAGGAATGTAGGTGTCTTCCGCTAGTTAGCAACCTCAATAGTATAGTTGTGTAGCAATGGATTCTTCTTATCTTTAAACACCTTATAACGCAGAGGCCGTACGCGGTATAGTCTTCCCTTGTAATCACTCATTACTTGCGCACTAGGCTAACCTTCTTCCGCCTCCTCGTAATAGGTATAAACGTTGAGCACAGCCGGATAGCGCAAAGTCGCTGTTATATTGCGCTTCCGCCTCTTTAATGGATCATTAGTCGTCTTGTTCATTATAAGATCGCGCCGACGACTACACCGACAGATAAACCTGTATTTACGCCGCTTCTTCTGAGGCGTGTAATACCTATAGCCGTTACTAACCTATACATTGTCGATAAAGGGCTAATAAGTCGCCTTCTCTTCCGGCGTTATAACAAAGGCTTCTGCTAACGGCTAGAATAGCTTCTGTCGCTATTCTTCTAGGTTTGGCGGCAACTTGAGTAATACAGACTCGCCATTGAAATGGAGTCCACTCTAATTAGTCTTAAACTCATTGAATCCACCTTTGCCCTTTCCGCGCGCCGGCGGTCTATCATCCTCACTATTAGTCTCACTAGGCGCGTCTTTATCACCCTCTTCACCACCGAGCGCTTCACCACCGAGCGCTTCACTACCGAGCGCTTCACTACCGAGCGCTTTACTACCGAGCGCTTTACCACCTTCTTCATTACCGAGCGCTTCACCACCTTCTTCATCACCGAGCGCTTTACCGCTAAATCCAGCATTACTAAGCAACTGATCATCATCAAAGTTAAGGTTATATTGGTTGTCTGGCAACTAGGTATCAATCGAGGTCTCGTCGACCGGTACAGGCACTGTATCACTAGCAATCTCCGCCTGTAGAGCGGCTATTTGGGCGGCGGTGAGGAGGCCCTCGGCGGCGTCTATTGTCGCGATGCGAAGGTCGAGAAAGAGCACGAATTTGGTGGGTTTCGAGGGATATTGCGACGACTAAATCGACCGAGCGGACGAGCGAGAGGGCGGCGGCGAGTTGGCGACAGCGAGTTAGCGACAGCGAGTTGGCGACAGCGAGGTCTACAAGAGAAGGAATCTACAACACCTACTGGCGGGACAACAATGGCTAACTGCATCTAATTAGGTGTGGAAATAGGTGGGTGGCTATGCACCTTGGCAAGCCTGTCCCCACCCGGTGTGGCTTGGGTTCTGCCTCATTATAAGGACAGCCCCTGAAGCTCTCGCAACTTTGCTGGCCCTTCTCTTCCAAGTTCCTCGACGACTGTTCTGCTTGCCATCCACAAATAACCAACTGCCGCTGCTTTGCGACGATGAAAGACCTTCAGATGCCGAATTATGCCCCAGTGGACGATCCGTCGATGCCTCCATCCGTTGTGACTGTCCTGCGATCGCCTCTGCTCTCGAAGCAGCTCCCACGTCTGCCGCCGCAGAGCTCACTGTCACGTCTGAAGAACTCATGCCAGGGAACATTGAAGATTGCATTTTGGCTGCAGAGCTGTCAGCCAGAACAGGATAGCATGATGAATCTACACAGAGCAACGGCGTGGTTCAGTGCCAAATGCTCGTAGATAAGCTGATTCTGGAGGTCTGAAGCAGATGTCTGCTGAATCACATCCCCGCGGCCTCTGATCTGCCGCTTCATCTCGATCAGTTTGACCATCCTAAGCAACTCGGACGAAGCATTGCCAAACAGCTCGTCTGAAATGCTCAGGGACTTTAAGCTTGCATTCTCAGCCTGAGTACCATTACTTTGGTCCGCGAGTACATGATGAAGGGAAAGGCCAACCACGATCCATGGCGCCACGCCCCATGCAGCAACACCGCTACGGAACGAAGCCTCGGGAGTATGCATTGCTGGCCCAGATCCACCATAGGCGTTGTGGAAACCCCGGTACTTCTTGTCCCGTCGTGCGACAGCTGTCACTATGTTCACGGTCCTCGCTTGAGCACAAGCCGTCTGACCCTGGACACGCCGACTTTCGTTTCTTGCAGAACATAGCTGTGCCTGAGATCGGGATACCAGCACAACATCCGGACTTAGTCGGCCACGCAGCATTGCCAACAACTCTCTCAGTCATCACCCTTGCCTGAAGGCTCGGCTTTGAAACGGCTTCGATGACGATGTCTCGATCGTCTTTTGTTCTTCGCAGGATGCGATGCCTACCATAGCTTGTTCGAGCTGGCTTTTTTGATGTCTGGGTAATAGATTGAAGGAAACCATGAAACGCTGGTTCGTCTAGAACAGGCGCATGCTGCACCACGTAAGATTGTCTTCATGACCACGGCACGAACACCAGAAATCGGACGCCTGTCTTGCCACAATCCAGTGCAATGCCGCGAGCAGAGCCATCAAGGTCGGTACGCCTCAACATCAACAAGCACTTCTGGAGAGGCATTCGTGCAGCAAGAGATGCCGAGATCACCCGTTCGAGGATCTCAGAGCCTGCCTGGGCGAAGAGAGTATTGCGGCGGATCATGTTGACCCAACGTACTTCCAATGGCTGTTCACCAATCACACATCGTCAACAGATGAGCTCGGCGTTCAAGGCCAATTCAAGACCGTGCCGCTCACTACCACCAACGAACGGCCCTGTAAAATCATCCGATTACGAATTTCGACTCTCCAGTCAGCCAGGCTGAACGGACATCACTTCTGCGTACGATTATGGCAACATCAGGCGGATGAGTATGGAAAACCTTTCAATTACATGTCTCTCAAAGCCTAGAGTGTTAGGCAGCCGCATTGAGCGACTGTCTAGAGCAAGGACTGTTCACTACTGGCTACGTCGGCAAGATCATGTTCCCGTAGGGAGCTGTTGATCGGCCGAACTTCTATACGCAGAATTCCCGAGAAATTGCACACACAAATTTCAGACGTTCGTAGGCGAACGTTTTCTTCAACATCTGACTGTTACCTGGCCGACCATGGCGGCAGTGGTAAGTCGTCGCCGTACAAATGCGATTGAACTTCTAGTCTGGCTGCAGTTCCCAACACGATGTCCAGGATCGACAAATCCAGGTAGATTTCGTGCAAGATTGCGGAGGAAAGGCCGAGAGCAGATGGGATTTTGCACTAGCTATGTGGACCTTCAGCCTGGCTTGATTGATCTTGTGCTCTCAGCTTGCGATGTCAAGTCGGGTATGCGGCTGTTCCTTGGTTCAAGTGCTGCACTCTCAACCAGTCAGTGTCTGGGAATCTGTCGTATCACGATCCCGGGCTTCTTGTGCTAATGCTTGACAGCTGAGATCATTTTCGAGTTCAGGTAGCGTGATTTGGCGTGATGGCAATACTACGCTTCCCAACTGACGAACGACATCCTGATATAGGACTCTCGGTGCCTTGTCCGTTAGCTGCAGGCGGTGCCGAAAATAGTGAACGTTGCGCGGATTCGTCCGCACAGGCTCAGTTGGTGCGATGACCTCCTTGTCAGGCAGATGCTTCGTGGGCCTCTTACCGGGTGCTACTGAGTCCCAAAATGGTTCCACCGTAGTGGATGCCTAGGTACTCGGTGGTATTGAGATGCGCGATGCTGGACGAGTATCTCTAGGTCAAAGAACCGTATGGACTGCGTATGTGGTGGCTTCCATGTCGTTGAGATAGTTCGTGAGAGCGTCTGTGAGCTTCTCTTGATATGTGAGCACTTCCGATAGCAGCTTGGCCATGCTGACGACAGTATCCTTGTGCGATGCAAAGTATGTTAAGTGAACAAGTTGGAGCTCAGCTGGTGGGAGTGAGCTGGTCCACTCAGTCGAGAACGGGCTCCGTTGCTGAAGATGCCGCCCAGCCACTGTAAGCGAGATGGTGCGTTCCGTTGACGAATTTGAACTCTTCTGGCAGCTGTCTCGTCTTGGCGGTGATCCTTCCTTTCTTTGGTCATCTTTTTGCATGCTAAGACTTCGGTAGCCAACTTCTTGGGATGTTCGGAAATGGAAAACAGCAGCCTCATTTAGAAGATTGCCACTCGCAAAGCTCGCTATAGAAGCGTGTCCTTCTCTCGGCATGGAAAGTTTTGCACGCGCAGCGTTTGAAGTCACAGTATCTTCTCGACGCCATTACAGCCTCCAACTTCTGCGGTAAGAGGCTACCTCGAAAGAGTCTGTGTCCCTGCTCCGTGTCCTGTCGTCTTGAGCAGCATGATCATTTCACGAAAATCCTATTGCAAGCATATGAACTCTATGAGCTTCGCGAGGCTCCGCGCAGGTTGCAGCATTTGGTAAACGCAGATGGAAGACCTCACGCCGTTTTCGAGGCAGGTGCCTGCCGGATTTCGAGCTCGATCCTTTTTGTTACCCTGCAATTGCCTTACAGGGGCTTCCGACAACTCACGGTAGCCGATTCCATGATCTTGAAAACAATGTTGGAAGTCCACTGCACATCCTATCTATGATTGCAAGGGAGGAGAAAGGGCACAGATCCTTCATTCCGTACATCGGCGCGTGCTACGCTTGGAATCTTCAGCCTCTTCGCGAAAATCGGGCCCAGACAATGCTGCTGCTCAATGCCCATCCTTCAACGATGGTGACCTCGACCTTATCTCGAACTTCGGGCGAAGAGGAAACCCCCATGCCCAACACTCATCTTTCGTCGATTGCAAACTGGATCTGGTTCCAGGATTGGGCGCGATGCACGACTGTGGATCAACACCAACGGCCGACACATCTGCGTCTACGATCCTCAACCGAGAGATCCTCCTGGCAGCTTTATGCAGCGTCGAGACCCTCCAACTGGTTACACATTCACCATGGCTCTTGTTGTTCGAGGTATGCGGAGGCCGGGAAGCCTCGACCTCGCGATCCCGCCCGGCCGTCGCTGCTACCGTGTTGCTCAAGGTCCCAAAAGGTTCCAGCCGAGAGAACCTTCTGGTGGCTTCATGTTCGCCCACACTCCACAGCGTCGCGACACTCTGACTGGTTATACATTCACGATCAGGAAAGGCTCAACCTCGCGATCCTTCGACAGGCGCGCTGCCACCATGTCGCCCGAGGCCCAAAGAAGTCCAGTCAGGAGATCGTCCTAGCCTCTCTATGCTCGCTCAGGCACTACGGCGTCGAGACCTGGAACTGGTTCCACATTCATCATGGCTCCTCTCGTGCCAAGAAAGCTTCATTCTCGGGATATTTCTCATAGCTACCGTGGTGCCCAAGACCCCGAGAACCCCCGGCCGAGAGAGGCTCCAAATGGCCGTTATTGGGCTGGCATCGACAATGGGAAGGGGGGCTGATGCACTGGGGACGATGAGTGCCCGCCTTCCTCTGCTCTATATGCTAGGGCAAGACCTAACGCATAGCATGTCGCCGGCAACCCTTCCAGATCTGCGTTTCTTGTTCCCGGGAAGGCAAGTCGTTCTAGTGTCTTGTTGTTGATCGCCTCGCAGCCCGAGCAGAAGCTTATGCTCGTTAGAAAAGGCTATAGCGTCTGGTTAAAGATAGCCGTATACAAGATATGTAGGTGAAATCGCTGGGTGAAGCTGGTGAACCTCGCGTGAAGTTTCTTGGTTGAAAATTTGGTCTCCTAACTCTGGAACTGGTCTCTGGACCGCCACGAGTCATCCAAACACTGGCAGTGCCTCGTATGGCATCCATCTGTTTATGCCGCACCCGAGAATTGTGTTTCACCTTCCTGCGCGGATTTTGAGAGCTTGTGGGTGGCTCCTCGGCATGCTGTAAATCCAGTCGATTCTACCGTTTACCAACCCTGCCTGGCGAGCGATTGCGGCCATTTTCTATACTGCCATTTGATAGGTCTGCTGCACCTTCGATCCGAAGGGCTGCGACTCGTGCCGGTGGAGTTGTGCCTAGGAGTTCCTAGTCTCGCTTCCCCCTCGATCGCGTGGGATCTTCTTCTCGACAGCGCCTGGCTGGGCTTGCCTCATTCTGAAACTGAGCACGAATTGCTTCTCTGTCAGCGAACACACCAGACTTTTGCAGGCAGACTCCAAGGTTGGTGCCAGTGCATTAGGGAAGAACTGAAGCTGAAGCAGGAGCATAAGACAGGACTGCTTGAATCACAAGGCCACGGCGCATGTGCAATGAAAAGCAGTAGAGGGCAGAATGCGAAAGTGTGAAAGAAAGAAAAGAAAATCGAGATCGGTCTCCTCAGGATGCAGGTTCAGGCTGCAGCACCTTCGCCATTACGGCAGCACACCCTTCCAATACAATCCCCATCGCTAGGCATAAGCCATGAAGCCTACCGAAACCCACCGAGAAACTCGCAGATCCCGAAGAGAAAATCAAAGTCCTAAGGCCCATTATGCCTCGAGTGCGGACAACCCATTGACGAAGAAGAAAGCCAGAGTAGCGAAGTCAACCATGTACTAGTCTTGCAGGCCAACCCAGAACAAACCAACCCTCATCGCAGCATGGATTTTAGCTGAAAGAAGTAGCTGCGTCCCAATCATCAAGCAATCATAAAGAAAGCCGACGCGTCCACACAAAAGTCCAATCCGGACGAAGGGACAGCTTCACATTGAGATCCGTAGAAGGATCTCAGCCGAGCCATGAGAATTCGGTCCATCTCCGGAGAGCGCGCGGGTGATATCGCTCATATACCTCGTTGCAGAATGCGTTGGCGTACTGTCCATGATCGCTGCGTTCCTTGAGCATGAGGTCGCGAATGGCTACGTCGTGATAATGGAAGGAAGAAATGGTTGCTGTCCAAATCACATAGCAGGAAAGTACCGCAAACGGAGGTTTGTGCGGCAATGCCAGAACGTCCGGGACAGCCATTCTATTCTCACTTTGGGTTCCTGGACGCAATGCGGCCAAAGTTCGATTTGCAATGTGACTATGGCGCGAGGCATCAGACGGCTTCTCTCGCCTTTCATACCAGGTGCCAGGGCCATGAGCTGCCTGAAGGCACCATGAGCACGCAAAAGCTGCCGCTCCCAAAATGTGACCAGGCGCACAGCGTGAGGAGGCTGCAACATGCCGTGCAAAGTTTTCAAGGACATCACTTCGACCAAATGACACGCCACCTCGCAGTCAATTGTCCTGGAGAGCGTGATCAGCCTTGTGTGTGTCCTGACAGCGTGGGTGGTGACCGTTGTCAATACATTGGATGCGTCTCCTGCCAACAGGCAAATTCATCTGAGGCGAGCTTGTCCATCTCCAGGCGCAGCTCCGCAGGCAGGCAGGAGAAGCCAGGTCCAGGCGTGCTTCGTGGGCGTCGTAGTGCGTTTATGGCGACAACAGTTGGAGTGTTGCTGGCCATATCTCTGGCGATTGGCGCTGCTGTTTGTGTTGTCGGCATCATGATGAATTTGCGATGCCTGCCGGTGTAAACTTTGGCATGCAGCCGTCGCCCAGTTGCACGACATCCCTGTCAGTGCCGCTCACAGGCACGTCGCCGAACGTGTCAGCGCCCGTGGAAGGTGCGGGTGAACTGCAAAGTCACACGCAGGACTATCGTATCACCGTCAATTGATAGAATCGATCCATAGAGAACATCATCGTCCGCTGTCTGAGATGGTACCATCATTCAGCCTATCTCCGTTTCAGGCCCTTGCTGTTTGGGAGCATGGGGTGGAGAAGGCCCGAGAGCCGATCGAAAGATAGAAGTCACACGTCGGAAGGTAGAAGGTAGATCGAAGTCTCGGCGCGCCTGCCCTCGTCGCTCCTCACCATTTTTCAGCAGCAGCATTACGCCCCCATTGTCCCAGTCACTCGTGCGAACATATCAGAATGCATGTCGCCTGCACGCAAGAATGCATGATCACTTATACGCGGCGCATTGGGACTGCTTTCACGACTCGTCATCCGCGTAATCTTTGGAATGTGTCTCTTGCGTGTAAGATCGCATAGAGAGGCAGCCGGCGGACAACTCTCCTTTCCCCGGAGCGGCGTCTGCGTCTGCTTCCGTGCATGTGATAGACGTATGTGGATGGATGCGTTGCGTTTGGGATGGAAAAGAATGAGGAGTTGGAATGGCCAAGATCTGGTAGCTGCTTCTCCGTCATAGCATTCCGGCCATGCATTTTCGACCGCCAATGTTCCATGTACATCATCGCTGCACCGTCGTTCCTTGAGGGTGCATTCTGTGCGTCTGTTATGCCAGGACGTCGAGCGGCAGGCGATGGTAGAAGCACAAGGCAATGTAGGCGGGTACGGGATCCATGGACCGTGCAACGATGCACACACCCCTCCAGGAAAAGAACCGGCAATGGAACAAGTCTCAATGGCGACTTGGAACTAAATGTCTGGGCACGACAAGACAGGAGAAGGGCATTGACGGGAGCCACAGCAACGACTGAGATGGCGAATCTCAGCCATCTGAGCTGGCTACCTGGAGAGCCTTCTGGCAGACCGACATTGACGCATGGTTGATAACAGACGCCGAAGATGTGTCTTGATGTATGGGGTCAATGAGTTCTAATCTTCTTGTGGCAATGGGATTGTTCGACGAGCGGCAGATACTGTGGGACGCATGGTTGATGACAGACGACAAAGATGTGTTTTGATATAGCTCCTTGTAGTACGTGACATGCGAAGAGCGATACGAAGTCACACCGACAGGCCTGCGAAGCTGCCAAAGCTGTTTGGGCAACTGGTGAGCTGCCGCGGAGTTGAACACATAAAGCAACGAGGCTTATGGAAGGGTGGACGTCATACCTCAACGAACTCCGCCTCCAACTGTCTTTGCTTGGTCTTGAACATCTCCTTGTGCTGGTTGAACTCACCCATGCCCTAGGGGTTGAAAGTCGACGCGCCAATACAGGAATCATACCGCGTTCTCCGCCTTCTCGTTCCTATGCTCAATTCCAAAGAACTCCGATCAACGATCATCAACACTAGCTTGATGTCAAGTACACGACAGACTGGTACAACTCTGATAATAGCGTAGCCAAACACGGTAGGCTATGCCGTGCTTTCAGTCATACAAATATGCATGTCCAGGTCTTTTATATGCGCTTTGCTGTAAAGATTGTGTCTTGAGGAAGGCGCCGCAGACACTTGCTCGCTGGTCGACATTTCTGTGCTCGTTGCGCGCGTTTCGCGGAATCTGTGCCTTGAGCGTAACGTGGAGATGGTCCAGAAAGACACTTTGCAGCTTTTCATTTTGCAAGCAGTTAAAGCTCCCAGCGTCTGCGAAAATGCACCGGTTGGGTGTTGATCCTGGACCAGCGTTGTTGGCGAGCAGCTATCAATAAGGAAATGATTTGTGTGTCCTCTTCTCGGCAACATTTCTAAAGAAGATAGAATGTCTTGCACGAAAGACAAACTCGAAACCAGTTGTGATCGTTATACGAGGTCTCAGTGTCGCAGATCCTGAACTCATTCCAATCATCGAGGTCCGACCTGAACATATAAAGTTCCCTTAGGTTCTTGAGCTGCTCGACAATCTGCACGAGGAGGACGAAGACGGTGGCTCTTTGATCTTGGTTGAGAGACAAGTGACATTAAATCGTGACACCTGCTTCAACAGTTTATGATCCCGGCAACGTGTACGAATATCACGTTGTCTGGACCCCTATGGGCCTATCCAAACAAGTCGACTTCAACCCCTTCTTAGATGCGACTCGCAGCGAATGTCAAGCCTTCTAGCTATCTATCAATCCAATCTCTTATCGTATAGCAGGCGTGAGTCGGAAACGTATGTAGGGTGTATCATAGGACCGACATAATCGAAGGGCGGAAAGTAAGTGCACTTCAAGCTCAAACCTTGCCCTTCTTTTCCTCGATCGTCCCTATGATATGCATCGTGTGCAACGTGGTTATTGATGGCAATGCTACTCAGCTGTCGAGAACATCCAAGTCACCGGTGCGCTTCGTACACTTCTCGAGGTGATTACGATGTTTTATTCCACGCGTTGTCCTTCCATCCAGTGAATGGATAATGAACGAGTGCTCTTAGTCAGGTGCTGGCTTATCAATGCGGAGGAGTCCTGTCTATAGTAGCTGTTGGCTCTTCTGCCTTGTGTGCTGGGTCTTTGGTAGCACAATATCACCGGGGTTGAGCTTCTGGCGCGACAAGCGTTTGTAGAACCACTCTTGATGTGCCTTGCTTGGGCGTGGTCATGCTGCTTGAGCCGCTGCATGCACTGCCTTGTGTGTGGCGAGGTGTTCAATCACCCTCCAGATTTTCTCAGGATCAAGAGGTTTCCCGTCGGATAGCCGATTTTTTTTCGTCTTCGACTGCGTTCCACATTGCGTTCAGCAGCCGTGACGACTTATCGTTTCTTCCATATCGCCCCTATCTTCTAAACGGTCTGAGGTGAAGCCTGACTCGATGTCTCCTAGTGAAAATCCTCGAATGATGTCGATGTGCATCGTACACGATTTCCATCGCCTCCTGATCCTAGTTGCTGAAAAATTCAGTCGGATGCCCTTGCTTATGGGCTTGAGTTGTGCCAGTCGCCCTTTTCTCGAAGCACCGCCGGATGGCTCTTATAGTGGCCGCTGCAGTGCCAGTCATTCGCTTCGAGCCTGTAGATGCCAGTTGGCAGGTACATGTTGCGCTGTATCAGGCACAGTGCCTGGCATTGATTGACGCTACGATGACAACCCGACTTTGATGAGCTCTCAGAACCCCGCATTCTTCATGCACGACTGTACCTTTATCGCATGCTAGAGTGCTTGCGAGAAGCCACTCAAGTCGGCACAGATGATGTTTATGTAGGGAGACTGAAATTTTGCGCCAAATGGCTGTCACCAGTGCCTTAATTGGTGCTTACATTCCTAAAGAATGGAGCTGCATTCGTCCACGAGCTTTCGGATGAGCCTGATGATGCGATTAGACTCGCGCATCCGGTCATGATAAGCATTCCCTTTCCCCCAGTAGCGATTCCGTCATTCCCATATCGGTGCCTGGGTCGGGGTCGTAGAAGATCAATTATTTCGGGTCTCCACTTGAACATGCGATACATAGAAGTGGTCACAGTTTCAGCTTCTTCATTTCGCAACGGCTAGACCTGTACAAACTGTGAGAAGCAGTCGGCCATGACCAGTAAGTATCGATACATTCCTGGTCCACGGGGCTCAAATGGCTCCATCTGGGCGATCTCCATTACCTCGCCGGGGTGCAGTAGTGCGGGCCTGCTGAAGGACTCGGTGTGGATCGCCGAGACCTACAAGGCGCAGAAAAAGCAGCTCTGTACATAATCGTGCGGGTCTTCGAGCATTGTTGGCCGCCAAAACTGGCTGAGCAGCTTGCTGATATACTGCTTTGCTGTTGAAGCGTCCGCACTCATGACGCTTCTTCGCCAGGATACTCGCAACCTTCTGTGATTGTACACACGAAAGTCACTCGTTGGAGACTGCCGCCTTTTTCCTTCTCATCGTCCAGCCCCAGCAGGTAGATGTCCTCGGCCATGCCAGCGGAGCATAGAGATGCCAGGCCCTCTGGCACACTGTGGGCGTTCTGGGTGGTAGTTGAACGGTATCTGTGTAGCTCAGGGCGCGACAAATCACGGCGGCTATTGGTGGCGTCCGTCAGGAATTGGACAGCTTGCCGCATGATAAGACGTCCTTTGCCGATGACTGCGGTGGCGACTTCAAGCTGCGCGATCTCGTTGATGTCTCTCTTGCTGGTGCGGAGCAGTGATCCTCGAGGGGCAGCGTTCTGCAAGAACTTCAGAATGCTGGCCTCAGCCACGAATGTACTCATTTCATCTTTCCACATCTTGTTGACGTGGTTGTAGCGCCGATCATCTGGAAACGTATCCAGTACGCATTGTCTACATCGAACTTGGTGAAGATTCTATGCTCTAGGTAGCTGGCGTATCGATAGACTTCCTGCATAAGCTGCATTTGAAAACCTGCGTTATCCACCTACACGTAGTGGTAGTTGAGCATCAATCATAGTCTGTCCTTGCGTGACTTCTTCATCAGCACTATGCCCCATTATAAAAGTTGGTCGTTTGCTGGTAGGTGCTCTAGTACATAGCATTCTTGCAATCCTCGAGTCCTTCTGCAGCAAATCTCTGGTCGACGTTCAGCCTCTGTAGCCTCCTCTCAGTCGAGAATTTGCGGGCGTGGGTAGCAGCTTCTAGATAGCTGACTGCAACGATGAGATCGACATCAATGACCTTTGCGCGTTGAAGATGGGTATGTAGTGAATCGGATCGGCAGATGGCATTTGAAAAGCTGTGTTCGCTGTGAATGGGTTCGACTTCTGGGATGACGCGGCCTTGCGCGGGTGATAATTCTGGTGTGGCTATTGGTGTGTCTTCTCTGTATGGAAACGGCTGCGCGATGCCTGCATCGCGGAAGGCTTGGTTTCGATCTTCGCGTGGAGGGCTTCCTATAACAGATGTTGCCTGCGTGATGGACGTTTGCCTCTGAAGTCTCATTTGCTCCAAATTGTTCACTTCTTCGAGCAGGGCCATTGTGTTGGTCAGGATGTAATCTTGACCCTGATCCTGATCGCGGGTCGCTTTCGAGGCCTGCTGAGGCTGGTTCGAGTGCATGTAATAACTTTGCACTGCTGCTGGCAGTGTCTGTCTTGATCCTGAGCCTTTTCATGTCGTGACGAGGCCGCCTTACAAATCCTTGTCGGAGTCAGAGTTGGAGTTATCATCCTCACTGTCGGAGATCTCATTGTTGCTACTGTCGTCTCTCATCGCAGCAGCCAGGATGCGATAACTGAAGTCCTCTATGAATTGCCGAACTTCGGCAGTCTCTGATTGCTGATTATCCATTGCCGTTGCCGTCTTTGGAACTGCTCTTACTCGCTTGCTCTTTCGCAGCGGTGTAGTAATTGCTGCTGTATTCTCGCCGATCTGCAGATCGCTAAGATAAATTTGTTCCTTTGCGAATGTCGATGCGGGCATTTACCTCGTGGAGAAACTACAACGAGAGGTTGCCCCTCTCTGAAGGGCATATGAATACTCATGTCTCTCGCATGACGCCCCCGACCTTGATCCAGAGCGTGAGAAAGAAGTCCAATGCCACAATTTCTCTATAAGGAACGCTGATTCATATCCCAGGAAAGCCATACTTATTTAAGTTATGAAGCCTCGATTCTAGCGCCTGGCGGAGGTGCGGATAGATGAGCTTGATGTCGGAACCGTTGGTCTGCGGCTACGGCCTGTCAAGAATCGCTGCGGCGTGCTCGTCTTCCCTTTGGTGCCTGAGCCAAATGGATGCCGGAACGCAGACGCGTTGTCCTTGCACAGTCTGTTCTGAAAGCGGGTCATGAACGAGTGCACTGCACTGCTGATTTTATTGGCGCCAGCTGCGAAACGAGTGCTGTCCGGTTTTCTAAGCTTCTTCTTCGGTGCCCCTTGCGACTGCGGTCTGCACAGCAGAGAGGAGGTTCTGGCTGCTGTCCGCGTTGTTCGTTGGATCCTGCTTCTTCGTCTCAGTGGCATTGACGTGGGCTTGCAGTATCCGCTCGTGTGGTGCAAGATATCCAGTGCTCACAGACTGAGCTTGTGGCGCTTGGACAGCAAACACATAATTAGGATCGTATCGCTGCCCGGCCGGCTCTTCTGGTGCGGCTGGGGGTCCCCATCCAGTGCCCTCAGTGATGACTTCCAAGGACTTCTCCTTTGTTTTGGCCCACGAAAGCGCGGCTGCGAGGACAAGCGCCTGGTCTCGTCGCTCAACCGCTCGTCGCTCAACCACGGTGCCCTCTACACAAGCCAAGTCAATGGTAGCTTGACCTCGACCTGCTCTGGGAGGTTGGCTGCATCTGGAGGCGCTGAATGGAACATGGCTTTGATCGGCTTCATTGGATCTTTACGCTTGTTGACTATGCGCACGATTTCGCCTGAGTTCCTTGATCGGGCGTTGCTCTACGCCTCGCGCTGCATCTGATATCTCTTCATCAATCCTTCCTCGCGTTGTTCCTGCATCATTGGCATAGACTTACGTTGACATTATGGCTGGTGATGCAGGTGTCTCGTCTGGTGACTCTGCCATAAGGAGCGACTGCGTTGATCTTGGTATGCCGGCCGGCAAACCGCATTGTGACTTTTGTTCTGCATTCTCGCGGAGTCTGGCTGCATGCCAGGTGCCCGTGGCGTCTGCGGAGGCTGCTGGTCATTCATGGGTGGCCGATTGATTGAGTTGTTCTGATGATAGGCATTGTTCCGCTCCCTCGCCAAGGATACAGAAAACGTGTCTGGTCCCCAGGCAATCCAATGCATGTTCACTCGGTACCCGAACGGCCTCGATTCCTGCATATCGCGCTCAAAGGATTTCCCAGCTATGCCGGTACAAGGGCGCTCCATTGACAATCTTATAGCCAGAGTGCGTTGGATCGAAGTTCGGGCATCTCTCGCGAGTACATCTCAGCGCCTCTTGGCAGTACTGTGGAAATCCAAATTGGCTCCCTGGTTGGCGTGCTGGCCGGAAGGTGTCCTGCGAAGTCGTGTACTGTCATGGTAATCGTTGCGGGGGTGGCCGATGCCGCTGCTGCTGCTGATGTGACTGCTGTGTGGAGCTATATTGCTGTCGCGGCGGAAAGTGCTGCTACTGCGGGGGTGTCATGCTAGGCGGAGGCGAGAAGACCTGCTGATATTGACAAGTCTGCAGGTTACACACATGGTGCCTGTTTGGCTGAAATGTCGATGGCTGCGGCTGGAAGTAGACTGGAGCTTCTACATGACGCCTCACTGTCCGGTGGTGGTTGTTGCTCGCGAAGCTGAACAGACAGTGACTGTGGATTGTCGTGCTATGGTGAGCCTGGCGCATTCAGCGGAAGCTTTCTCTCGTTTCTTGCACCCCTCGTGTTCCGCAATCTCATTGCCGAGCCCGATGGCACTCTTCAGCGTTCTGCATGACTTCTGTGGGCGTGTTTGGTTGCGGTGACCAGTTCAGCAGCTTTCTCTTGTCCATCAGGCCTTGGAAGGGAGGATCAATCGCCCTTACAAGCACCGAGTTTGTGGCACCCGTGGTGCGGGAGCTGCGCAACAACCCAAGCACACGGACATGGTGTTCTTCGACAGCTTCGTTTTCACCTCATTCGATGGTTGCCAATTCGCGCATGGCGGTGCCATTGTTCTTCGGTGCTCGCGATTTGCCAGGGTACTAGGTCATAAACGCCTTCGTCACTGTAGCTTGGGCACAGACGTCTTCTTCAATCGGACCGGACATCGCAGTACCAGTGTCCATTGCCAAGTACTCTGACATCTCTTCACCTGCTTATGAAGGAGCATGACAGCATCATGTGGAAGTCCTCAAGCCAGCTCTTCGTCGTTGAAGATACGATCTTTTGTTGCCTACTGAACCTGCTGATCCATCGTCTGCAATTATTCGAAAGCTGTAATGCCGAGAGGTCGGTGGCTGTTGGTCCGCCATCCCCATGGTGCTTGTGCTTGTGCGGGATGATCGTGTTGTTACTGAGGACTCCGAAGACGCTGGTGCAGGTCTTGGTGGTCTCTGCGGAGTAGCGATCGGTGTGCCTGTCGAGTTCTTTCATGGGCGGATGGGGAGCTGGAGCCTGCAATTTCGGTGTAGCTGGCCAACACCGTGGAACGACGGTCGCCCTCCAGGTGATAGAGGACTCGAGGGGAAGCGCTTTGTAGGGCTGTCATCCAGCTGTCCAGTCCGTGATTCTTCCTCTGGCGACCGACCACTGTCACTTTCCGACGCGGTGGCCGCAAGGCTCGTGGGAGCTTCTTCTTCGCCTTGCCCGAGAGCGGTGTATGAGGTAACCAGATCTTCTGTGTCGCTCAGATGTTTTTCGCGTCTATGCGCGTGTGCGTATGCGGTGCCACGAAGCTGAACTTCTGTGCATCCAGCGCAGCCTGCAACCACACGAGGCGAGCCTCCCGCTGCCCGGGTTTTCCCTCGTGCTCTTTCTATGCCTTGCGAAGGTCTTGAATGTGTTGCCCAAGTGCGAGAATGCACTCTAGGGACGTGCTGGGCGTGTCGGATCGAACGCGCTTGTATCGGAAGTCGTTGGGTTCGTGTGGTCGGCCACCGTGGGCAATGCTAGATCTCTGTGCTGACTGAGTACTGTTATGCTGTAGACTGCTGATTCTGCTGGGGATCTGATGATCACGAATAACTGAGATGTGCTGGGTAACTGAGAGTGCTCTATTCTTCGTCTGGCCTATGGTTCTGCTGAACGCCCACAAATGCTGCAAAACTCGTACGCTCTCAAATGCACCTATGACTCCCTTTTCCTGAGCGACAACACCACCTACCTCTCTATGAGCCAAAAAACCATAGATGTTGTGACCAAGCATTCGAGGAAGATCGAATAATCTGAAGACCGTGGTATCAGATTCTAGCGTTGGCGTTGAGGGCGCAGCGCCGATTATGCAGGTGTCCTTCAGTGACATGATCGTGCGCCAAAGCCATCCAGGACTGCACCGGTTCTAGTTGCGTTGTTGGCGGCGACGGCGCCGGCGTCGGTGGAGGCGCGCGAGGGAGGGCGAGGCTCGCTCATCTTGAGACTTCGCTGTTGTGTAGAGGCGGGCTTTCAGATTGCGCGACGACCGCAGTTACGTGTCAAGCTTCAGATCGCGAGCTCGGGCTTTGAGATCGCGACAAGTGCGGGCTGTGGGCTTTCAGATCGCGACTCTGGTCACGTGCACCGTTGATGTTTGGAAGCTTGCTGAGCCTTGCTCGGCTTCGAGTGCCGAACTTCCCCGCGGCTCTCGAGCTCGAGCAGGCCCTTTGCCAACCAACGATCCCGTGGCTGACACTGCAGCACGGCTCTTTACCTCTCACCAACACATCTGCGAACAAGACGGACGGCCTGATCTACGATGCCCACTACCGAGCTGTCCAACCAGACGCTGATGACAATGGCAGCAAAGAGAAGACGGTGCCTGCACGCTGTACGTACTACTCCCCCGACATGATCGCCAAAGTCGAGCCGCTGGAATCACGAATAGGCCATTGCGCGCTACAATACGACGTCTGCCGATGCTCGTAGCGATGCCGCTCCTCCTCTACCACTGCATACGCCTTTTCGGATCCAACTTTGGATGTATAAGAAAGAGAAGGAGGTCGTCAGAGCAGGTGTCAAGAACGAGGTGGTCAGAGCATGTGTCAGTGGAACATCGCAGCAGATTCCTCTTTGGCTGAACAGAAAAGGCCCAGATAGCGTGAATGAAAGACACACAGATCCTGCAAATCGTCTCACGTTGCACCAATTTCAGACACAACCATGTCCGCTGTTCTCGACGTGGTGAAACAAGCCCTACTCCCTCGGCCGCTCTGTTGTCCTCGAAGACTTCAGTCGGCAGAAAGGCCTGCATGGAAGCCGAAATGGTATGGAAACCTGACCAGTGGTCGCCGGCCTTTGGCAGGAATGGCACTCCGCTCATGGCACTGCGACAATAGCTCCGCTGCTCCTGCTCGCGAATTCCAGAGATGCGTGCAGCAGATGCTCATGCGCTTTCCGTGTAGAACGTCTCAGTACTCCTTCATAAAGGTCAAAGAGAGAAAGGATAATCCGAGCAAAGCCCACAGCCGCGATGTTGATACAGAATGCGCAAGTGCGTCAAACCATTACATTGTCATCTGCCTCAAAGTCACTGCCATCTCGCGCGATACGAGCGAGTAATCAGATTTCCCAGAAGCACTGCGTGCGTGTGTTGCAGGGCATGGAGTCAATAACAAGTGTCGCCTTGGGTCTATACAGCTTGTGCGCAGGCAGCCATTACGGCGATGGTGACTGTCCTGACTACGTTGCAGCAGGCGACACACGACACAGAGGCAACGAATCGAGATTTGAAATGCTGATTTCTCAAGAACTGGGGTGAATGGGAAGTTGTTCATTTCATTGGAGATGGACGACTGTGCCGATACATTCCTCGATGCGTTGCTGTGGATGCTGAGCCTTGTGCTTCTTTGCTGCCTGCCAATGCGTTCCATGCGAGAACAACATCCTGCTTGATGTTCCTATGCGTCTGGCCACCTTTGGATCGCACCCTCGCGATCCCAACGGAAAGAGCGTAGCTTCAGATCGCATGGGTGACTTCGGATCGCATTTTCGCGATCCCAAACGGAAAATTCCAGAATAGGCGATTTCGAGCGTGGAACTCAAGCGTCAAGCATTCATCGCCTTCCCCGATTTGCAGGCAGCTGAACTTGGATGCATCTCGAACATACGCCTGAAAGCGAGGTCTGCAGGTCCCGGCCGACCTTGCCTTGCTCATCGGATTTTGGGTGATATTGGAGTATCGCGCGTTGCCTGTGGTCATGAAAATTATGCGAATATGCACCAAACGGTGAGCTTTGCAGTGTTCGTAAGCTATCTATAGCATCCTTGATCCAATGGTGATGCACGCTCTCAAAGTCGGGTCAAGCTTCTTGGCCTTGCCTACAAGCTTGGAGATGATTGAGATGAGGTATCCCGCCGTCTTACCGCTGCCTGCTGCACGCGTGACTCTGAGTGGAAACATGGTGTAGGTAGAGACGACTTGCCAGTCTGGGCGATCTCAACGACGTCGTGACCGCTGTGGAGTGCGGAGATCGTGCATGCTTGAATGGGCGTAGACATAATCGGCGAGTTCGATGTTCTGTAGCACAACTCGGTGCAGGCCAGCATCGGTAAGCGCATCGGAAGCCTGTGACACACTCGAAGCACTCGCCGGTCAGGCCGCCAGCATCCTTGCGTGTCTCTGGGCAGTCACGCGCGAAATGACACTCGTCTGTACAGCCAAGAGCAGTGAGCCAATGTGCTTGGTAATGGAAGGATGACTTACTTGCGACAGCCGCTATCGTGAGGGGTGTCGGCGTGCTTAGACACGCTGTCGGCGGGAAAACCACGGTCAATGTTGTCGTCGCGAGTGTCACTATCGGCCTGCCAGCCATCAGCGCGCCGCCAGCACCTGGCAAATGTCAGTAAGTTGGACAGCGATTGGAGGAGGTAAACTTACGCTCTCAATAGGAGCGATTCTTGCAGGTCCCTCGACAATGACCTTGACGTCGTCGATGATGGTGCGGTGTATGCCCTTCCAGGCCTTCCAGGGCTTGAATTCAGAGCCAAAGAGAACGTTCTCTCGTTCTGGGAGTCGTGCCTCAATGGTGTCGATGACGGTGCGGTATGTGCCTTCGCGAAACTTGAACTCAGAGCCAGAGAGAATGTACTCCAGTTCCGGGACTCGCGCCTCAATGTCGTCGACGATGGCGCAGTGTGTGCCCTCGCGGAGATTGAATTCGGAACCAAAGAGAATGTTCTGGGACCCGTGCCTGAATGTCATCGATGCCGGTGCGGTTTGCGTCCTCGCGAAGATTGAATTCCGAACCAAGGCGAATTTTCTTTCTTGAACTCGCAGCGCGACGTCTCCGTTTTCTCCTGGCCACTCGTAGACAGCGCCCTGGCCGAACCAGTTGCCGCCGTTTCCTCTAAAGTGCCAGAGAGCATCGCAGTCGAACGAGAATGTCTCTGGCCAATCCAGACCACTGGTAGTAAAAATGAGCAAACTGGCGCCATGAGCCGACTGCAAGACACATTACTGCAACTAGTGCTTCGAGAGAAGAAGTGTAAAACGCTTGTGGGATGGATTAGGTAGGACCGAACACCACTATCACCCATGTCAGGTTCGTGTTCGTGAAGAGCATGCCCAAAGCTTGACCGATGGGGTGAGAGAAAGCACTAGATCGCTCGCAGCGCAGTTATGCGCGTTTGCTGATGGCGTTGGGAAACGAGTGACTTGACAAGTTGTCGCAGTTACTGAAGCGTTTATGTGGAGTACCACGAGGTGTTCGGCTGACTTCGAGGTGCTTGTCGTAATATTGTATGACTGGCAGTGTAATGAACGCGATCTGTGTGGATGTAAACGGCAGAAGGTGCGGGTTCCCAGCAGTTTGCTAGATTTTGACATCCCTGCAGGCTCTGGAGCTGCCTGAAGTCGCAGTTACACCTGCACCCACGGCCACTATACCCGTCTGCTCTCCCCAAGTCGGGTTCGTGTAGTTTACATAGCGCAGAGTTGCAGCGATTGCGCCCTTGCCTGTGACACCATTACCCGCAGGCAGCCTGAAACCCAGTTGTCCTTCACCTAGAGCGTTCAAGTCTCACATGGCAGTGGGCATAGATTTGGCCTTTGTGATCGCAAAATCTGGATCTGAAGTAACTCTCCCTCCTTTGGGATCGCAAGAATACGATCTCAAAGGTTTAGGATAACGAAATCACGCTCCGAAGTAACTCGCTCTTCTTTGGGATCGCGAAGCCACGATCCGAAGTGTTTGGGATCGCGAAAACATGATCTGAAGTAACTCTCCTTCCTTTGGGGTGGTAAAGACACAATCTGAAGTTCCTCTCTTTCCCTTGGGGTGGTAAAGATACAATCTGGAGTTCCTCTCTTACGTTCAAGCTGATTACACCCTGCCCATCTCTCTTTCCATTGGGACCGCGCAAAGCGAATCCGAGAGCAGCGCCGGGCACTGCCTACCCAGGGGAGCTCTCGTGGATGACTCGCCGCAGAAGAAGGATCCGGAGCCACTGGGTCTCAGCATCAGGAACTCGAAGTAAATGTAGACAGGACATGAATGCGCGATGTGGAAAATCAGACAATGAGCAGCAGATGAGTAGCATTCATCTGACACACCGTCTTGATCCAACAATTCAATTCATCCAACGCTTCATCTAACACTTCACCTAACACAATTTCATCTACCACACTTCATCCAACGAATTTTCATTCAACACACTCCATCCAAATCAGACATCATCCGCCACGCCTTTATCCGATGCATGCTCAAGATTGGAACCTAATGAAGATGATGGCATGGTGCTGTAGTAATGCTGCCGGCCTTGGTCCGAATGGCACGCGTTGTCGTTGTCTTCATCATCGTCGACCCGCACCAGCGGCGGAGGCTGATTTCGCGATACCGCGCTCGCGATGCTCGTGGTGGTCGCGGCGCTGCATGTTGGAAGAATATTGCCCTCACTCTTCGGGCCTTCCTTTTGCTCT
Organism: Pseudocercospora fijiensis CIRAD86; assembly: GCF_000340215.1. NCBI lineage: Eukaryota > Fungi > Ascomycota > Dothideomycetes > Mycosphaerellales > Mycosphaerellaceae > Pseudocercospora > Pseudocercospora fijiensis. The sequence goes on from NW_006921544.1 coordinate 314,006, forward strand.
TCTTGACGCTCCGATATTCGTGCAACAGCTCAGCTACGTCTTCAAAGACCTTTTCAGCCCCCTACGAGCCCAATTCAGGCGCATGGTCCTTCCACAGCACTAGGCATTCCTGTTCAACGTTCCTTGTCCTGTGCCTCAGTATGCTTCTTCATGTTCCGAGGTGCTTCGTCGCCTTCGCAGAGGTGGTACGGCTTGAGGAGTGATACATGGAGGGTGTCGTGGATCGCTCACTGCGGTAGAAGCCATAACTCGCTGGCCTGCGAGTTGTCTTTGAATTCTCGTAAGCTGAAGATGCCAATGTAGCGCGGTGCGGGCTTTGGACGCGTTTTGCCATTGGGTGATGGGTTCTTGCGTATGCGGAGGTTCTTGGTATTCAGTAGTACGGTTATGGCACCTTGTTTGAAGGTCATTGGTGTGTGATGCTTGTCATGATAGGCCTTCCGATACGCCTGAGCGTCTTCGTTCTCGCGGCAGGAGGTTTGCAACCGGCTTGGGCCGGGCAGCGTCGCGATGAATGGACCCAGTACTCCCTTTTGGCGAAACTGCATCTGGTAAGAAGCGAAGATGTCACCGTGCGGAAGATGTATCAGCGTGAACACCCAAACGCAAATCCAAGGATGCACCGAGAAGCTTGTGCTTACGATGGTACTTCTTCGGGACAAGACCGATGCCAAGAGAGCCGAGAAGCCAAAGTATGAGAAACTTGCCCGCGCAAGATGGCCGTCCTTGACCACCAGATCGATGCGAAGAAAGCCACCGGGTCATGCGTCTGTGCGAACACATTGTGCCAAAGAGATCGCACGTCCGGGTACTTGACGTTGGTGAGCCGGTCCGGTCCGACGACTCTGCTCTCCCATATACAGATCTGTACCAAATCGACGCTCTGCACCCTGACGCCCGCCAAGCCAACATCATCGACATGCGCCGCTTCTTCCGCGGGACATACGCAATGGAGAGCAGCCCTCGACCGCCCTGTTCACCGCTCGCTGGTGGTGCGAGTGCGTGCAGACGCAGAAGAGGAAGAAGACGGATGCCGCCACAAGGCACGGGAACACCACCAATATGCGAGTTCTCCGTAGACCGGCGACTTCGGCCGCGATAGCGTTTGGATGACGAATTTCCTCTTCCAAGATCATGTCCCGCATTGGACAACTGCATTGCCGAGCTTCGAGGGCCCATGAGGTAAAAAAGGCGCTCCCGATCCCCACCTAGGCGATTAACCCTTTGCCTTTGGACAGGCGACCAGCCTTGAATACCAGGAGGGAGAATCACATGGAAGCAGTCATCAAAAGGAGGTTGAATGAAATCTTTGAGTAGGACATCAAGGATAGAAGTGCTCAATTCAACCCGACCTACACCACTACGGCCAGGGAGACTCCGGCGCAGCTGGTCAAACAGTCCGTTTTACGTCCACATCCTTTCATGAAACTGGAGACACCCTCATCTAGAGAGAATGTTCGTTCCACGGTGCTTTATTGATGTTGATGTCTTAGCTTCTCGGGTTCCCATGCGATTCATTCTCGTCGACGGAAGGTTGTCTTCTGGGATCGCTGCTGTCAGGCAGATGTGAACCGGTATCGTGCATTCGTCGACAACTTTCGTGTCAGCTCATGCGCATAGCCTGACCGCAAGGTGTTCCTCATGACTTCGTCATCCATCCGTTGATGGAGACAGCTCGAAGCAGTCAGACTGTCCCAAGCATCGCGAGGTGAGCAGATAGGCAGGACGAGCAGATGAAATCTACCTTACAGAACTCGGCTTCTAGCTTTGAGCCGTCCGTGGCATCTTGATCAGGAGGAAGCTAGGCCAGAGGCGCTCCAACAACCACCAGTCCAACCACTCTCCTCCTTTATCTTCGCATCAAGCTTGCGGCTGTCGAACCACCCCCACCTGCACTAGCAGCTCTGGCGACCCGGAGGCTTTCTCAAGCGTTGCTCAGATATGAGACCTCAGCTCAAGATCACTTCGTCCGTGGGATCCGTCATCGATGTACCGCGCAGCACTGAGTGGACCAAGTTGTTCGAGGTCGACCTATACAGTTCCATCTGAGACACATCCGGAGTTTCGGGCAAGTATTGAAGATGCCACCGTTCGGGATTATTGAAGATTCATTTTCAAGAAGAATTCCCTAGTGAGGCCAAATCAGCTGGGCTTGCTTCTTCACCGATGAAGGGCGAGATTCTGTGCGTAAGATATCAGTGGATACATCATCATCCGGCCCGATCAAGATCCAGATCTCATGCATGGACTGCTCTGAGCAGACGGATGAGAACAAGAACATGGATATGGACGCAATTACCCTGCTGATGCTCGATTTGTTTGAGCTTTGAGAGCTCGATATTGGTGTCGTTTGTGGAAGCGTACCTGTGAAGATGGAAATCCAAAGTTCGATTCCACATCCTAGCGCGACTGGGCAGTGACACGCAAGCCCCAAGGGCCTGAAGCTTTTTGTGCAAGAGATCGGGTACGTAATTACAGGAACCGACGAGGCCACGATGTGGACCATCAGCAGAGATCTGTTCGAGGTTCTGATCATGGCCCATTTGCCTGATATGGTTCATGGATGTCATCGCTCATATGGAGCAGGCCTGGAGTACGACCACGTTGATGTACGCGTTCTGGAGCGACACTAAGATTAGAGCCGATACCACTGCCTGCGTGAGTTCAAGACTTCGATCGCTTTCCTGTTCTCGTGGCCTTTGCATACTCGACCGACGCACGATGATTGTTGTAGACGTGAACTTGATCGTGATGAGCCACGAGCGGCGGGAGAGGATTATGGGATGATGTGCTCTGTGTGTAAGACCACCAGCTTTGCCACGACGAGGCAGTGGTACAGCAGCCCGAAAAGGTACTGGTTGAAGGTTTGTTGTCTCGTTCTTCGCCAGACACGAGAGCACGTACAAGATCTCAGAGGGGGTTGTGACCGAGATCAGGGTGCTGAACTGGCGAATTTTCGGGTACAGCTCTTTGATACTATCCAGCATTACGTCTGCGTACCTGGCGAAGAACGAGATCCCGATCAGAATCATAAGCCCGGAGAAAACCAACGAGCTGTGTACAAACCTGGACAGGATCCTCATCATCTTCATGAACGGGACCATTGATGTGCTGCCTCACAGCCACATAGTCGATACTCTGCATCATCACTGGCCATGATCATCGCCGACGAAGTCGGAACACGATACTGTGCGCGAAGGAGAACATGATCGTAACCTTGACCTCAATGCGAAGTTGAACCAGCACGACCTCGCGTACCCGAGCAGGCACTGGACGACGATGTGCGCCGCGTATTTGATAGGGAGCATCATCGTCCAGAGCATGGGAATCATGACTATCATTCGAAAGACCACCGAGTCTGTAACCGTTCTCGCGGAGCTGGCCTGGAACGCGTGCGACAAGACAGGCGCTGAGATGATCATATGCGACACTATCTGCGAGGCTGGAAGAAACCCCAACTCCTCCAAGGCTTTCTAGGTCCTCGCTTCCCAAGCTCGGAATAAGCTCTCCGGCGTTCTGCTGAACGTGAAGCATCTGGCCATGAGTTTGCATTAGATGACTTTTTGTCGCCGAGAAGCCTATGGGGTCGTTGGTCTCAACGCTCAAGCTTGAGAGGCCTCGTTCATAAGACAACAGATGTGGATATGGCTGTCTGGAAGTGGCCCAGATTGGCTGCTGTGGTAGCGACTAGGTTTGCTGCGAGACTGAGTCTGACGATCAAGGCGGTTGCTGGATCTGCCTATCAAGATCTTGCTGAGAAGTGTGATTGGGCTTCATCTGCTGACCGAGGGTCCGAGAAGCTGGCTACACTCCGGCTTTGCCTTCGCCATGGTAGCTGGATGGCGATGCTAATACTGATAAGGCTGAAGCTGGTATTGGACTTGGAGCTGGAGGTGGAGAAGCTGACGTCTGATTTCCAGCTGACGCTTGGCCTGTGTGGCAGAGCAGTAGCTGCGCAAAACTTTCCCCAAAAGTTCCAGACCACGTCTCTCTTGCCCGTCATGACTGGATCCTCATCAGTAGTGGCTATTGCACAGGGTCTTAGTCTCTACTTCAACAAGTGCATGGTCCTGGGAATGTGACTGTGATCAAACCGATAATTTCTCTGGGCGGAGGCGGGATATGGTATTTCACGCTTCGAGCTGCTCGACATGAGCAATCGTGAAAAGAAAGTCTGAAGACATACACCAGAAACCAGCGTATTGTTTCCGCGAGCCTCAGGGATGGGTTAAAGCGACAGTACCGCGATCAGCAAAGGGCTGATGTGTGGTGTTGACGCCGCAGTCTCAGATATTTTCCACATTGACCATCAGCTCCATTTCCAAGTTTCATTAGCGACCAGGTGTCCAATCGTAGGAAGGACGATTGTCCAGATACCGCAGCAATGTCGGCAGACCCGTACTTCGCAATGGATGAACAGGCCTTGGTGTAGAGAAGAATTGCACCGAACGGAGGAAGCCTAGGTCTCACACGTTTAGGACACTTCGCGCTATGTCCTCGATCAATGCCCTCTTATCTAGCACTGGCGTACCGGTCCGCACCACCTCAGCAGATCATCAACCACTACTGTGCTCCACCTAATACTTCCCAGCCTGCACCGTCTGCCATTCACGAGACTGTTGTGCTGTCACCACGCGCAGGGCTCGCAAACCGCCTGATAAATATTACCTAGTAGCTTGATGAGATGGAGGATGGTGAAGCCGGGCTTCGTGACATTCTTCGGGTTTTGCAGAGAAACTCCGCACATCGCGCGAGCGTAGAGAGCCAAGTTGCGAGAATCCGTTTCATGCTTGCAGTAGGAAAAAGCACAATCACTGGGTAGGTTCAGACGGAGAAAGCTCCAGGAAGACCGAGGCTACCACAATGGGCCAAACCACGGGCAGAGTGCGCAATTTCCGATGAATCGGCGTCAACGGAGTCTGCTCTGTCCCAGCAAGGAGCGAAGCAGAGGACAGGGACAGGACCACATGAGCGGAGTGCTGCAAATGCCCAAGACAATTGTGACGACGAGTACACATCGCACAGTCAATGAGCAGGGCCAGCCGGTTCAAGTAGCATTGGAGCTGCTCAAGTCAAAGCCTGACTGAAAAGCTGAGAGAACAGCGTCCAACTCGGCTGGATGCAGCAGGGAAGAAGATTCGCAAGAGCTAAAAGCCATGGGCGAGGATCCAGACAACGCTGACCATTGTGTCCTGCCGCTTCGAGAGGCTCCGCCGACGCTGGTAGTGACTTCTCCGGCAACACCTCCTACATCAACACCATTCGCCCATCGCGAGAGTATGGGCAGGAGAGCAGAGTCTGGTATAGAAGAGATTTCGGGTTGGGCTCCAAGGCCATAGGTACTCTCCTTCCAGGAACAGTGGAAGACGCAGCAGATAGGATTAGCCTCCAACCAGCCTCCTCAGATCAGCATCCACAGGGTCTGGGGCTGTCAATGCTCGACTCCAACTGTAGCAAGGCAGAGGATAGATACCGTCAGACAAAGAAAGCGGATGACGTCGAGGGAGGCGAGGATGACAGCCGTAGTACCTGCCAGGGCACCATACGCCACGAGCACAAGGAGGAGCAGGTGTATCGATTCCAGCCGACGAATTGCGCGCATATGATTTGGAGGAGTAGATCTGGAGAATATTTCAATTCACGGTTGCGTCAGGCCCGAGGAAAGCTCAAACGTGTCTCGCGAAAAGTGCTTTCAACATGTATGTAGGTATCCGATCGCGCAAAGCTCTTGACGCCTGGCTTTTTCTCTGTCCCATTGTCCGTGGTCCATCGCCGCAAATTTGTCAAGATGGCGCAGAGACCAAGAGATCGAGCTACAACGACGACATCGCCTCCGCACCATGGCCCATGAGGCCACACGCGACTTGGAATTGAAGCTGGTATCGCGTGACGCCGAAATTGACGCGATCAATCACGACCTCGATCAGCGCAAGCGTAAGAAGACCATACCTGGCCTTATCAGGCAGTGAGAGGCAGACGACAGGCTCACTGAGGAGTTCAAGGGGCTGCGAACCGGCGCAAAGCAGGAGGCTCCAGCAGTGGAGGTGAAAGAGACGTCAAGGCTGATAGGTGTCGCGGGAGAAGAGCTGAAGCGATTGATTCGGAAGGGCAAGTCGCCGGTCGGTCTGGCGGAGAACCAGTGTCGAGAACGGCTATGCGGTGGTCTTGTTGCACGCTCTCGGGCAAGTCAGGATAGGCGATGGGAAGACGTCGGACTCGATGCGAGCCGTTAGGGGCGGTGTTCGTGGTAATGTTGTTGCAGGAAGGATGACTTTGGAGGTGGAAAACGTTGTGAAACTCCGAAACTGGTGGCTGCTGAGTTTTCTTGGCGGTTGTCCGCGACCCCACTTGAAACTTTTTTTCGCGCCGGTGCAGAAGCTTCACAACCTCACCTCTCTGGTAATCTCAATGGCGCAACTGACGGACATCCATCACAATGAGCTGTTACATTCACCTTGCGACAAATGCAATTTCCAGGCTTTCCAGGGCCTTGCAGATGACATGGTATACAACAGCTCGATCGAGGTCAAGACGAGAGTCGCAAGATATTCGAAACTTCACAAAAAATTCCCGGGCTCCACAGCGACCTTGAAATAGTGAGGAGACCAGTTCATCGCGGCTCCCACTCCCACTGTGGGTGATTCGCAGGTGGAATAGAATGATCATTATGAGCACGAAGCTACAGCATTGCCATTGGGACTACAGATGGGCAATGCATCGAGCGAAGGTTTGGCAGCCATGATTGACTAGCGCCGAGAAACGCAGAAGTTACCTTCTAATCGCTAGATCTCGCCATGGAACTTTCGTGAAGTCCGAGCCTTGTGCAATTCGCAGCATCGTGGTGGGTGCGGCTGTGCCACTGCAGAATTTGGCCTCTGGATGAGCTTCTCTACCATCTGTGTAGTTGCGAAACGAGAGACATGACATAAAAGCAACACAAATGATAATGGCTCGACTAACTCGCATCATCCCCTTTATTGGAACAAGCGTTCTTCACTGGATCGAGATAAGACCCTCCTTGCACGCAAGGACTCTGAGGGCCGTTGTCACTTGGATCGGTCGAACACACCATCTGCAAAGCTATTGTACCTCCAAAAGCAGCCGCGCCAGCACCATTTCCCGCGCAAGCATGCCCTAGCATCTGTCATTCAAAAGCTTAACATTCCCAATAATCAGAAGGCAAGTCCTGAAGTCCAGTGAGTACCAAGATCAACAAAGCCTGTGAGACCTGGCAATCACGAATGACTCCCGTGCTTCACTGATTCCTGACGAGCCGGAAGAGACTCTACAGCTCGAAGACCGTACACCCTCTAGCAAGAAAGAGCATATCAAATACTGAACCACAAGTGCATCGTGATACATTCAGAGCATCGAGCTGGAATCTGATACACTCGTGCTCTCAACGCACTGCCTAGCGCTGTATCACTCGACAGAGAAATGCCTTCAGACCTTGAAGCGAACGCAGAAGAACTCGGCACGAATGTCCATTTCACTGTCATGTGGTCCGTTGTCGGGTCCTCGATTTCAGCAAGTGTGGCTTTTCTCGCATTGCCAATGCACAGTCTCATGTGTTCTAGCAAGATGAGAACGTACAACGGCCCAACCTCCCGCAATCGATGCAGCCCAGTCGGTGCCAGAAACCCTGGATGCCACTGCAAAGGCAGGTGTGTCGTACTTCCTGGCCTCTTTCTTGGGCAATGGAGCTGCAGCTAGGAAAATAAATAACTTCAAAGACTCGAAAGCGCCAGGCAAAGCGCCAGTATAGACCACCTATGTGCGTATCAGGCTCCCGGACAACGCTGAGATACCATTGCTTATTGTATTCGATCTCATTTCAACTTGCCCATTAGCCCGATTGGTATGTCGGGAACCGTTTCCTAGCATTTTACCTTGTTGGCCCGGACTTTCACTTGGTGGATCCACGACATTGCATACCAACATAAAAAAGATTGGCAAACGAACACTACCCTGGGTAGTCAAATGCATGTTTCCCTTGACGATCTGCCGGGCAATCTCCCAGTCGCGAAGAGTGTCCGTAACGGAGCTGAAGCGCACTCTCGCATCCAGTCTAAAGACAATTGGAAACAGTTGGCCATCTACGCGCTAGGTCACAGTCACCATAATGAAAGATGCTTGCGCCTTGTGATGGGGTAGGCGATGATCTAAAGGCTCGACCGGAGGCTGGGCAAGGGCTTCACTGGTTGCTTCTTTTGCGGCGGACCGCCATGTTTTGATCAAATCTCAGGCTAGAATGCTGTCAGGTGTTCGACCGGCAGGCCAATAGCTCGAGATATGTGAGTCTATGTCCTCTTTGCCCAAGTAGGGCCGACGAGCTCACGTAGGCGTTGTTCCTGTTCTGGAGTCAGTGGCATATACATCCCATGTTTCTGCTCACGTTGCGGCATCTCCTTGTTTCTTTTGTGCATACTACGATTGCAGGGATTGTGAAGAACTCCTTGTCTCACACTGGGAAGGTAATTTTTCTGAAGTTGCCTTCTGCTACAGCGCTTTTTCCTCGAGTGAATACCTGGGTGAGAGTCTGTTTGCCTTCCGTACACCACCGTGGATGGTTGCCTAGTATTCACGAGAGTTCCAGCAGAGCTTCTGCGAGCCGCTGCTGCTGGAGGCCACAGCAGAGATGGCTCTGAAACAATCTCTGATCAGCACAGGAAGCGCCCCAAGCAGTCCTATATCGATCATGGCCCGTGGCTCCAAGAGCCGGGGAGCTGCTATTCTCCCGACGCGCGTGATGACGAATTGCGATCTCGACCTCAAACATTGTAGTGAGATTGATGTTGTAGAAGATCGAAAGCACTAGAGCTGAAAGCTTTGCTAGGGGTTGCAGAACATAGGTACAAACCTCCCACATTGGTAGACACTGGAATGCCGTGACGGAGTTTATGTCCAGGCCAGACCCAACATTCTCCAGGAGCCATCAAGGCAAGATTGAGACTTCGGACGCATTCGTAGGCATCTCTTGGGCGACTGAGAGTGAGTCATATCGCCCGAAAGGTTGCCTGCGCATAAGCACAATAACTGATCATGAAATGTTGCTCCTCGCGCAGGCGCTCGATCGTAACCAACTTCCTACGACCAACGATAGCTACCGAGGCGAATCTCAAGTTATACCTGCCTTGCAAAACTCCACACTTCGACTTGGACCCAAGCAGAAGCCGAAGCGTTGCATGTTGAGGGGCACGATTGAAAGGCCAAGGCCATTCTGGAAACCGCAGGTGCTGACATGAAGAAGATATCTACTTCCCCGATGAGAAAATCTCGGACTTTCAATTTTGGTTCTAGGTAAAGGATTACAGTAGCAATCTCCTCGTCCCACCCATTGATATCAAGTTTTGTCGCCGCCTTCTGAGACCCTTGGTGAACGGACGGCCATGGTTCTCTCGACAGGTAGCTCGAGGGCTTCAGCGGTAAACTGAAAATTCCATACGACGTCGTCGCCATATTTTTCAAGTGCATCCCGAACCATGCTCTTGAAGCGCGCCGTATCAGCACCAAACGGCTTTGTGGAAGGCGGCAGAGAATGGATCGCATAGTCTGATGTCTTCCTCGACCGGTCCACTTTGGCTTGCATTGTTTATAGTGCGCTTTGATGATGTGGAACAGGCGATTCGAAATTTGGCAGAAGCTGCGACCTGCGGTCGTGAGGCGCCAGCGTTGTATGTGAGCTGTACAAATGGGCTTCGCTTCGAGGGCTGGAGGCCAGAAACAGCCAACAGCCCACTAATCATCCTCTTGGTCCGGGTTGGCATGAAAGACCTTGCTCAATGGTTGGATGATGCCTAGGATACGTTGGAGAGACCTCCATTGTCAGCACACAGTGCTTTCAAATCGTAGGTACCGTTGGACCTTGGTGGTTGAGAACCTTCGGCGAATTTCCTGGCCGAGATCCCTGCCGCTGTGGCCAGCTGGGGTGCTCAAGGAGCTTGAGGAGCGTTGTAATGATGATCGCTGAGTGGAGGCTGAAAATTGCCTTGTCCGGGTCGATACCGAAGTAGGATGCGCAGACACTGGTGCGCTTTACCAGTGAGGTCCACGATTTCTGCCTCTGAAATTCAGGATCTGGCCTTGTCCGAATGGAGCACAAATACAGACGCGAGCGAACCAACCACTCACGGTCGCGATGGATGGCGCGAGATTCCGGACAGTATTCATTCGAGGCACTTCTTTATTGGTTGGGCTCGCGACGCCGTCGCTTGCATCAGTAGGAATTGGATGCAGAAGGTGATCTCAAATTTGAACCGAGCCAAGGTGGATGCATCGTTTCCAGAGTCGCGGACCAGATCAACCATGCCGCAGGTGATCGATTACATAAAGAATAACTTTCCTGCGCCCCAAGTGGCTATTGTCGGTGTTCTGGACCGCATTCGGCCAGAAGACATCAACGAAGGCCTTAGGGAGTGGTGGAAACAGATTGTAGGAGACCACATGAGCCGAGAGCCGAGAGATTTTGATCATGATAATACCCGTTGAGCTTTCGGAATGCCCTAGGTGGCAGAGGCTATCCAGTGCTGATGATGGCAGCCACGACCGGCTGGAGCAATGGCCCCGAAGAAGACCTGAAATGGGTTAACATATTTGGTATGCTGAAGAAAGGCCTCTCGCGCAAGAACTATGAGAACTCGGGTTGACGCCAGTTGCTGGTATGTCGACGAGAGTTCTGCAGAAGAGACGTAAGTGCCTTCATATCATGCGAGGGGAAAACTCAAGCGAGAGGACGGGCAGTGGGACCTTCTTCCAAGAAATGGAAATCCAGACAAGCCCAACAAGCGCTCCATGAAATAGTTTAATTGACTGAAGGACTGCGCCAGTTTCGAGTGACAGGATGCTCCACGACCGATGAGCGTAACCTGCCAAAATGACACTTTTTGGAAGCGATCGTCTCACACAGCGAAGCGCGCATAGCCTCGCGCATCTGTCGCTTGTCTATATCCATAATCAGAGCCTCTGCCCGCTACATTTCCGTAGATTCTGCACACTCCCGTCTCTTAACTCTTCGACTCTGAACGCAAACCCGGAGAGCTTGGTCAAGTCTTTACGCACCTGCCTTCTGTTTGCGCCTTGATTGATCTCGAGGAGGTGTTTCGGCGTCGCTGAACGATCACGATACCGTCGCACATTCGGAAGTCTGCGATGTGATCCTTTCGGCGGGCGGGAATAGCGAAGCGCCAAGTCGTGGCTACGTCTCTCGTTACTTCAGCAGCGGTCCAGCGGAAATGCTACAGATGCTACCGCCAGACCTTGTGCGGCAGAGTCGGCACACGAAAGCGCGCAAGTTGACGGCATAATCGTGCTGGGGGTGACATTGATCTTGTTGACGGAGATGAAAAATCTCGAGGGAACGATGTTCGGGGACGAAGTCACATCACCCAACTGATGAGTGAGTTCGTTACTACTCTCCAGCATGCCGGTGGTAAGAGGTGTGATGTGTCGGAAAGGTTTTCGATATGGCTGTGTTACGGAAATTCTGCGCGAGGCCCTGCAAGGCGATGTGACGACACAAGCGGCTGGCTGAAAGCGGAGTGCCGATCTTGCCAACATTGATCAGCCGGATGAAGGCGCGAAGAAGATGCGCATATACACGGAGACGGCACTGGGAGAAATTGGGGATGAAAGGCGGGATGCTGTTGAATCTGCGGCGCCTTTCTGCTGGGGTCTCTCGTAGAGCGTCAACAAAGCGACACCATGGCGCCCCAAGGGTCGCTGGCTGATAGCATCTTGAAAAAGCAAAAACGGGAACGGCGCTTGGTTGATGATGAAAGGTGGGATGCTGTGCGACGCCTCTCCTGGAGTGTCTGCTGGGGCCTCTCCTAGGCGATAGCATGTCGCTTCATGGGTCGCTGGCTGATGAAATCTCGGAACGGCATACACGGGAACGGCGCTTGGAGCAATTGATGATGAAAGGAGGGATGCTACTGGCTCTGCGACGCCTCTGCCGAAGTCTCTGGTGGAGCCTCTGCTAGGCGGTAGCATGTCGCTTCGTGGGTCGCTGGCTGATGATATCTCGGAACAAGATACAGAAGGCGGAGAGGACTGCAGAAGGTTCCAGTCAAGGACTGTCGCAGTCTGATTGTTGGTATTACAAGCCCTCAATGACCGTATCTTCATCTCTACCTTGCTGTATGACTTCCGTGCTCTCTGGTCGAGACTTCCTCTTGCTCGCTTCCTTTCATGCTCTTCCAGCTCCATCACATTGACATGAACCGCCATCCAACTGTTCGGATGGTCCAGTACAGCCCTTACGGCGTCGAGAAATGTGTAGATGTGCGTGACCAACTTGTTGGGCTTGCGTACAAAGCCTTTCGGGTCGCACCGAATGCACAGAAAGTTCTGCAAGGGATGCCTGCTTGCCCTGTCACCTGCTGACGGACGCCTGTCTGCATGCGTCGCCTGTTCCAGCGTCTCACGCCTGCGCTCATCATTTCGTACCTTCGTCGTTGATCTCGCTCATCACGGAGCGCCGGAAGCATTGCGGCAGTCGCACACTGATATCCCACGATTGACATCCAGTCGCAATGGTCTTCGCTTTTGAGCAGAGATATGTGATCGACTTGGGCGATGGAATTCGTTATGAGATTGGAGTTGGCTCGAGGAAGAGTACTCTGAGAATTGCATGGTGTCTTTCGAGGTGTAAGGAGCAAATGCTTCGGGAGGCACAACAAGGCACAGATTCTGGTGAGTTTATTTCTTGGAAAAAGCTGAAACTCCGCGCGAGTCCTGGAGACAGACCCTTGCCAAGGATATCGGCAAGTTGTCGGCAAGCCACGAAAACCAAGTGACTGTTATTCCACGTTTGCAGTCATCAGTCGCGCAGAAAGATGCCACTGACAAGCAGAGGAGCGACCTTATTGCAAAATCATAGAGACACTGCGCGCAAATTCAAACAAGCAACAGCCGACTATGAGACCACTATCCAGTGAATTCCGGAACTTGAAAAGAACGAGCCACTCAGGACCTACAACATAGACGGGACTGGAGCAAAAGAGCCATGCCAGAAAGGCTTTTTACTGAAGCAAAAAGCTATGGAGACAATGGGGGACTTGCTTCGAAAAAAGGAAGATCCCAAGCAGAGCATATTGGTCCCGGGACAGGCTATCACTGGAAAAGCTCAAATACTCAGGTGTGGACGAGATATCCCCGCGGTCTCGAAGACATTGCTCGCCCTCGCGACAAGAAGATCAAGGATCACGAGCGACCCATCAGGAGACATGAGCGGATCATTCGAGTGCCCGTCTATACTGGCCACCATCCTCTTTTGCGAGGTCCAACGCCGTGCACGTTGAGAAGTGATGCTGGAACTTAGGAAATGACCGGATACCGGATCGAGACCATCGATCCCTAGAGACGCTGCCAGAGCGCTGTTTGCGGAGGCCTCTCCGAACATCGTGACCAGAGGACTAGGCGAAAGCCGAGAAAGGCCAGGTGTTAGTAACGGCAGCGCGGGAGGTGACAGAGTCCGAGCTGCTGGTAGGCGGCACATGTGTCCGGGTGGAGAGTTAAGCCAGCATCCTGATCGAGGCTGTTGCTAGGGTGCAGCACGCTGTCATCCGCCATTTCTCAGGTGTCCTCCACGAACCGGCTACTCTTACGACCTTCTATCGGGTCGCCGAAAGCACGAATGAGGCCTGGGTGCCAACCACGACGGACGAGCGTGCCTTGTCCACCTTGTTCCACGCTATTACAATCCCTAAACGCTCCGCTAGGGACGCTACTGGCGTCGCTGATAAGGTCGGTCTGAGCTACTGACAGGGTGATCGGCGCGAGTTGCTTACCTCGAATGCAATGCCTGTGCTGGAAGTGGTCTCAGAGGGGTTTGAATTCGGTTTGCGAGCGCTCGCAGCGGGCAGGCTGGTGAGCTCGCTTGTATTGAGAGGCAGGGCGAACCTGAGAGCCAAAAGATTGGGAAAGCAGCAGAGGTGGTCTGTGGGACTGAGCTCAATGTTAAGCTCCTGTCGTCTCAAAGCAACTTCCTCGGCACAATGAATATCAATTTTCGCGAATTCCCATGCGGAAGGAAATCAAGACGCTCCTACGGGAGTGGACTGTCTCGATCGATGTTCTGTGTTCGGGTGACACTTCTCCGCCGATCCTTTGGAAGATACTGCAGGGAGAGCTCGCTCTGCTGAATTGTCTAGTGGGTTCTCAGCTGCCGCTTCCTCCTCGGCCTGGGAACCATTCACTGCATGAAAGTTACCTGACAGCTCAGTATTGGCGACATTGGCTTGCATCGAGACACCCTCAACTTCGCTGGGGATTGCTACGAAGCACCATCACCACCCAATTTCATCGAATCGTCGCTACAGACGTCAAAGTCTGGAGCAATGCCAGTATTGGCACCAAAGTTTGCCCACCAGCGATAGATAACTACCAGAAACAGATCGACAAGGCGGTGGTAAATCTGCTCGGGTTGAGGGCGAGGTGGGAAGAAAACAAGCGTACCGCCCATAGCAAGCGAAAGTTCGGCTTGACTGCGGGAATGCTGAACCAACGTTTGACCGGGAGAGTGGCTTTGGGATACACAAGACAAGAGTAGTGCACGGGGTACCTGTATAGGATTGGCTGTCATTGTTGTCACGCGTTTTTACAGCATTCTGTCGAAAGAATTGTTCGATCTCCGGGGCCACGCGGATATATCACACCCATATGTCATTGCGGGATCGCTCCAGTCCTCCTGGCACATGTACAAGCACCTTTCACGAATTACCCCGTGAGTCCCTTATCCTGCAGGTGCGTTGGCTGGAGGCTTTTACGGGACTCATTATGGTGTACTGAATCTTCACGTCCCCTCATGTGAGAACTTACTGCGAGCGCTTTTTCGTCCTGGAATGGATCACAAACACGTTAGAAGAGCGAGTCTCTTCTCCCAAGGGTCTGGGCCGTTGGCTATGGCCATATCATTTTCAATCTTCCTCTTGTCTGTTGTTGACTCTCCGACACTACAAGATCACACCTTGAAAACAAGGCGACATCGCGGAGAGCTTGGCATGACGACAACTCTGATATTTCCATCGTGATTGCTAGTACCAGGTATGGCGATTCACATACGATCTTCTCCCACACGAAATGTCGAACATGCAACAACGCCTCAACGACCTTCGACGGCAAGTAGCACTCTTCCTAGCCATCGAGCCTCCTTGCAGGAGCCATCACAATGCAAGCTCTACCAGGCAGTCAAAACGGTTATGATAAAGAACAAGGCTCTAGCAAGGACGATACGGACAGTGGGGATCTTGACGTTCCCAAGCGCAATCTACATCGACCACGGAGACCACAATCAAAAATCTAGTTTGACCCGAACATTTCAGACAATGACATTGACGATAGGGCTACAATTTGATCAAACGCAGCTCGCACGACAAGCATTCGCGTATCACGAAGCTGTCGAGGCAGCTGCGCCCGTTCACAACTCAGTCAGCAGGAATCAAGTACGACTGTCACTAGGACATAAGGTCAAGCAGATTCCTATCCCACTGGACACCATAGCTGTACCAATAATAGAAACAATGACCAAGATTCGCAGGCTGCATCGGGTAAGGTGTCACCGCTGCAGCTCAATGTGTCGACGAACTTGCAGCTGTCCAGTGAGGAGAAGCATGATCTCGAAGCACGACACTCAACAGGGACCCCAATCGTCAGTTTCAAGACCTTGCCGACTTCGACGAAAATGACATCTTTAAGGTGTCAAAAGCAACAAAGGATGAACATCAGCAGCCACGCTCCGGGGAACCATGCTGCGTCTCTGCCAGCTCTGCTCCCATCGATTCAGAGTCCGAATACGAATCCAATCACGCCGGCAGCACCAAAGAACTCGTCGGAGGATGACCAGACCGAAGTAAGCGGCAGAAGCTTGGAACATTTTAAGACAACTGGAGCGCCGCGCGAACACTTATTGTAACGAGCAGAACGCACTGGACGGAGAGCTTATGCGTGATCTTTCCCCGCCTACGCTCTAGCCGCTCGTAGAAATTCGGGCGAGGTACAGTAGAGAACGAGAGTAGATAAAGGCTATGGAGGTTTGTAGGAAGGTTATAGTCAGAGAGTGAAGGCCATAGAGGTTTCCGTAGAGATCATAGGCAGAGAGTCTATCTATTAGCGTAAAGGTAGGCGAAGGAACTCCCAACATCGACATCAATGGCGAACCCGTGCGCGACGGCGTTATTCCCAGTCTCAAGGCCATTCCCCGTAATACACTTTCTCATCATCACAGGTCCGCATGCGTGATGGAATGTGTGTAACACTCTTTTGCAAGAAATGTTTCAGTTGATGGCCAACGGACTCGTTTTCGAGCCTGCTGCCGTACCTGATCAGGCCACTTGTAATCTATCTTTCTTCGTAGCTACAATGCACTGGCATTTCGGTCCGTAAGACGACATCGCGCTGCGATACTCTAGTGCTCCGGATAGCTATCGTGTACGCAGTTTGCTGTCATCTCAAGTCTTTTAGGCGTATGCAGATCGCCTTAGTATCGGAACACTCCTCCTAAAATAAGCCGAGACTTGCACTTATATATGCCTTAATAATTCTTCTCCTACTACGCCCTAATACCCTTAGCTCTTTCCCTTTATCTTTTTTAAAATAACTTTATAGTCGTTCTTAATAATATTACTTATCTTAGTAGACCGTTTACGTATAGCACTACGGCTCTCCGGCTATTCCTTTAGCTTATAAGAAGGATATAATTGCCTTTCGACCTAGATAGAATATAATTTTGCCGTAAACCTCGTTAGAGAGGGATATACTCTAGCGTTAAGAAGCCGGTCTTAACCGTAAGGGACGTATACTACTAATATAAGAAGCTGTTAGGTAGTAGCTAAAACGTATACTTTCATACTTAATATATTTATCTATATATCGATTTTAATAAAGAAACTACCTAAGAGCCGTTAAAGAAAGAGTTCTATAGCTAGTCCTAGGTATTAATACGAGTTTAGTATTAGTCTAGTATTTAGAATAGAGTCGATACTAGTATTAGAGAAGACCTAGAGACTAAACTAGATATTAGCCGTAACAATATCTTAGGCAATTTATTGTTAACGTGATTTAAGGTACCTATAAAGTATCTAGCTTTAAAGAAGCTTTCGCTATTAATATACCTTTTGTTCTTAACGAAGCTTTTAGTCCTAATACCTCTTCGGCTTTAAGAAAGTTTTAGTTAGGGTTTAATAAGCCTTATAGCGCCGCTGAACTATTTCGCGTTAATAGGGTTTTAGTATTAATAACGCTTTTAGCGCTAAGAGAGTTTTCGGCGGTAATAAAGCGCCCTTAGCGCTAATAAAAGCTTAGGTATTAATATAGCCTTTTGCCTTTATAAAGGTTCTACGATAATAAAGTTTTTAGTACTAAATAAGGCGATAGTAATAGTAAATTTTAACGTTAAAAAAGAGAATTTAGCGTTGTATACGATTTAAGTAGTATAAATTTGTTTTAATAATACGCCTTTAGTAGGATTAATAGAGGGTAGCGAGCTAATACTTAAATATAGTTATTAAGATACTATAACTAACCTAGTATCCGTACGTATATTTATCCTTATACTATATCTATAGGATCGAAGAAGTTCGAAAGTAAAAGAGATTAATATAATAAACCGCTAGGGTTGTACCTTATTAATACCTATAGTAGAGTTAATATAGAAATTTAGATAATCTTTAATATTAGTATATAAGGACTTATCTAGACGTAAAGCTTTATCGCGATCCTTTAAACGAATCCGGGGGCGCCTAGATATACTCGTTTAAGCGCGAATCTATAGTAGTAATACTTGTAATCTACTATATTCGGTATTTGTCCTAGACGACCTATTATAGAAGAAATTATACTAGCGAGGTATCCTATATTAGAGTAGGAGTGCTACGAGATACTATAAGTTCGTACTACTTATTTTAAAAGTAACTATAAAGTTAGTTATAGTATCCTCGACCTCCTAATAGCTCGTAACTCTCTAATCTTATAAGTTATTACCTATCTCCTAGAATAAGGCCTTTCCTCTTATTATTCTACTTACCTATAAAGCCGATAATATACTAAGAGTAAAACCTTATAGGGTTCTTATTTAGACGTACGATAAGTATAATATATAGAAGTAGAAAGGGTCCTAGCGGAGAAAGGCAGTCCTTACGAAATTACCTCTCTCTATATTAGCGGGAAGTTATCTTACTACTAATAGGTAATAACTATAAAATATTTCGATAGAGAAATATAGCTAAGCCTAAAGAGTAAAGTTAGCCTAGGGAGTAAGGCTAGCCGTTAAGCTATTAGATAGCTAGTTTCTACGCTTAATAAATAGTAAAATATATATACTAATAGGTAAAAGTTCTTAATCCCTATCGAGAACTATATAATTTATTATCGTCCTCCTCTAAGTATTAGAATTCTCCTCCTCTTACCTTTCTATCCTCCTTTCTCGCCTTTTTACTATTATCTTAATAATTGTTCCCTACATTAATTATTATATAATAAAGTTATATAAGCTACTTCTAACGTAGGGTTAGAAGCGGCGTCGCTTTTTATAATATTTATACCTAAGGATATATATAGAGAACCGGTATTTATAGCTAAATTATCGAAGGGCTTACTAAGTAGTATCCTAGTTCTAACTCGCGAGATTAAGGAAGACTAATAAGCTATATCGAACGTAGATTAAAGTTTAGTACTAGAAGAATAGTAACGACTTAAGATAACGCTATAGACGCCTTCTATAGCCCTAGTAAAATACCTAGAAAGCTAGACGCTTAGTACGATTTATATTTATAACTTCCGTATTATAAGAAGGAGTAGAGTTACTATTATTTAATCCTAGAAAGCTAGGGAGTTTCTATACGAGGTCTGCTATAGGAACGTGTTCGGTCGCTATATCGCGAGATGGAAACGAAGAGAATAGTAGCGAACAATTAGAGACGAAGGGAAGACAGTTAAGAAGGAAGGGAGGACGAATAGAAAGCACTATATACTAGGGTAGAGGAGGTACTAAAGGCGGAAGATAGAAGAACCCCTAAGAGGGTATATAGGATAATAATCTTAGAACTCCTTAGAGGACTGAAAGCAATCTATAACTAGGCAAGCTACGTAATCACAAAGGTAGCTAATACAGTCGCAGCAAAGATTACGAAGAAACAATAGGAGACAAGCCTAAACTACCGCACCTAGGTAGCAGTAGCTAGTTAGGAGGCGCTAAAACCCCCGAGGACAGTAGTTAGAGTCTATATTACGGACCTATAGGAGCAAAAGGAAATTTAAGGACTTATAGGGAAAGAGATCGTAGAAAGAATTACAGTTAAAGAGGTAATTAGGGCTAGGAACGAAGGTAAAGGGGTAATCAAGCTATTTATAGTATAAGAGCAGGACAAAAAGAAGCTAGAAACACAAAAAGAATAGACAACTAAGATAGGGAAAACAGTAAAGGTCTCCTAACAGCAATTTATAATTATAGCCTATAGTATAATAAGAAGCTTTAAGGAAGAATAGGACATTAAGAGCCTATAGAGATAAAACTAAGCTATATACCTAGGCCTAAAGATTACAAAAGTAGTATAGATTAAAAGGAAAATCGAAGAGACTAAGAAGCAGTCTTCCCTAATTATCTAGGTAGGGAGTATAGAGCAAGCTAATATAGTGCTAGACTAGGGGTTATTCTAAGACTTTAAAAGATTAGAAACAGAGATATATAGAAGCAACTATAGAATAATATAGTGCTTCAAATGTCAATACTATAGACACTTAGTAGCTAAGTATATAAAGACAACTAATACCTACTCCTATTGTATAGGGGATTACTAGGTCAAAGAATACAAAGTATACAAGGGAGAAGCAAGATATATATACTATACTAAAAGACACCCCTCTTAGGCGAAGGAATGCCTAGTAAGAATATAGGCAGCTAGGAAGGCAAAGGAAGCTAGAATTAATATACTAAAAAGATATATAACAAGCTAGGGCAGCTAGGTATAGAAGCAACCTAGCTAAGTACTACAAAAGAGGTCTAGGCAAGATAATAGGTTTACATTCAGGGCCTCACTAGCACAAGAGAGTTACTAGCAACTAGGGAGACTAAGATACCTTAATATTGCAGGAAAGGAAGCAGGGCAGACAAAGCTTAGTCAAATATTAGTCTAAAGTAAGGGAAGACTAAAGGAAAACTTATAGGGAAATAATATAGATGAAACTTAATAAACATTGCAATATTACTAAACATTATATAGTACAATGTTAATAAGAGTAAAGACAAGGTACAGAGGAGCTTCCTTTAAGCACTAAACCTAAAAGAACATTACATTATTGCAATCTAAGAGCCCTAGCTTAACCTATATATAAAGAGACTAGCAACTGTTAAAGACCTAAGATACTATCCAATTATCTACAACTAGGGAGCCCTAAGGATATATATCTATATTAGCAAGGAGATAGATATAGAAACCTAGTAGGCTATACTATAGGAGGATAGGGACCTAATATTAGTTCAAGTAGAGACATCCTAAGGTACACTCTAAGTCCACTATATATACAACCCACTACTAGACTTAAGAAGCAGTACCTAACTAAAAACCCTAGAAAGACTACTTAGAGTTATCTAGGGGAATACCTACTAAATCCTACTTAGGGATTTTAACCTCTACTACCCCCTCTAGGGCTTAGACTTTACCCTAGCTTACTACTTCCTAGTAGGAAGACTAATTAACATATTAGAGAGGGAAGGAATAGAAATTGTTACCCTAAAGGGACTAATTACTTAGGAGGCAAGAGGAAGCAGTAGTACACTAGACCTATACTTTGTATTATATTAGATTAGGAATAGGATTATAAGATATAGGGTTAACTAGGAACTAGAAGAATTATTAGACTACTTCCCGGTATAGATTAAGCTAAATGTCTAAGCTAATTAGGAAAGGGAACTAGAGGAGAAGCTTAACTAGAAAGGTACCTAATAGGGCAGGATTAGGGAGGAACTAGAAAGGGACCTAAAACTAGAGGAACTCTTAACAAAGCACCTACTAAAGTTAGAGGATATTAATAAGGCAGTAGAAGAACTAATAGGAATCCTAAAACAGGTAGCTAGAAAGCATACCCTAGCAAAGAAACATTCACTATACTAGCAACTATACTAGACTAGTAAGTATACAAAGAAGGTTAAAGTAGTAAGGAAGGCTAGGAGGTAGTAGATACAAACCTATACCTAGGAAGTATAGGACAACTACAATAAAGCCTACTAGGAAAAGAAGATCTAGATTAAGAAAGACAAGATATAAGAATAGAGATCTATAATAGGAATAATTACAAAGAAACTAAAGGAGATATAGAGGATAGCTAAATAGGTAAGGAGACTTAAATAGGACAAGGATATACTACTACAATTCCCGGATATTATAGACTAATAAGGACAAATGCAGACTATAATAGAAGGGAAAGTAAGAGCCCTAGGCTAATACTTCTTCTATAGAAAAGTATAAGTAGACCTATTAGATATAAAGGAGAAAGAATAGGAGACTCTACTACTAGGTATACTAAGAGATACCTAGGTCAAACCCGAAACTATTAAAAGGATCCTAAAGAAAATTCTAGGCAATAAAGCACTAGGAGAAGACAAGATCTATAACAAACTTCTAAAAGTATATAGGAAGGGGCTAGCCCTAGCACTAGCTAATATCTTTTTACAAAGCCTAGTACTAGGACACTACCTAAGACTATTTAGGAAGTCCCTAATAGTAGTGCTAAGGAAGCCCTAGAAGGAAGACTATATACAGCTTAAGGCCTATAGACTAATAGCCCTACTTAATACAATAGGCAAGGTACTAGAAAAAATTGTCGCTAAAAGGCTAACAACCTTTACCGAGGAAAGGAACATCCTTCCTAAAGGCTAGATAGGAGGAAGAAAGAAGAGGTTAATACTAATAGCTATAGAACTAATTATAGAACAGATTAAGCATATCTAGTACTATAGTTAAAACTAGGTAGCAACCCTCCTCTCCCTTAATATCTTAGGAGCCTTTAATAATATCTCCTATAAAAGGCTCCTATATATACTTAAATAGAAAGCTACACTAAACTAGATAGTCCAATTTATCTAGTCCTTCCTATAGGAAAGATCAATATAGCTTATTCTAGGCAAATTCAAATTAGACCTAATACTAACTAAAAAAGGAATCCCCTAAGGATTAACACTTTCCCTAATCCTCTTCCTTATCTTTATAGCAGACCTACTCCTACTCCTAGAATTAAAAAACACATTAGCATTAGGGTTTATAGATAACACAAACATCCTAGCCTAGTCTAAGACAATAGAAACTAACTACAAGATCCTAGAAGAGAAGCACTAGGAGTATAAAAAATAGGCAAGGAGGTATAGAGCAAAATTCGCCCTAGAAAAGTACTAGCTTATCCACTTTAGTAAGGCTAAATTAACCTATAATATAAAGCAATCAATCACTATTTAAGGCTTTAAAACCCAACTATTAGCAGAGCTTAGGGTACTAGGGATCTAGCTAGATCCAAAACTGAATTAGGGACTATAAGTAAAGAAGGTAAAGTAGAGGGCAGATACTAATATACAATCTATTAATAGGCTTACAGCCTCTATATAGGGGGCTATATTCGAGAAAGCTAAAGTTATATACAAAGCAATTGTTAAGCTAGCAATGCTATATAGAGTACAGATATAGATAGCCTAGGAGAAAACACTAAAGAGGATTAAGCAACTAGTTAGCAGGTCCTAAACCTAAAGCCTAAAGAAAATCCTAGGAGTATATAAAACTATATTAATAAGGGTAGTAGAAATAGAATTAAGGATCCTACTAGTTAAACAATACTTTAAGGGACTAAGACACTAATATACAGTAAAGATAATAGAATACCTAGTCTAACAGACTATCTAAAAGGCACTAGATAAGATAAAAGCCTAGTGCATTAGGACTAGGAGGCGAGACAGACTATAAATAACTCCCTAGAAAGTTAAAGACCTAGAGTAATATAGAGTCTTAACAAGAGAAATGCTAGAGAAAGAGCTATAGGGACTAAATACAAAGCTAAAGGAAGATAAGCTAAAGGGAGAGAAATAAAGCCTAGTAGAATCAATTGCTAGATACCTATAGGAGTAGGAATAGAACAAAACACAAGCTAGACTAGGAACCCTAAAGGCACTAATCAAATTTAGTTAACACAACTACTAGCTCTATAAGGACCTAAATAGGGCCGAGGCAAGCCTAGCTATCTAAATTAGATCTAAACATATTAGACTTAGATCTTACCTATTTAGAAGAAACGTCCTAGGAATTAAAAGCAGAGCTTACTAATATAGCTACCAATCTTAGAACCCTAAGTATATACTACTAGTCTGCCCTTAATAGTTAGAAGGTAGAAGTAATTAGAGACTAAAAGCAATAGAAAGGGAATACGATAAGCTAATCTAGAGCAAAGAAGACCTAAAGAGGATAGTAAAGTAGATTATTAAACAGGGATTTATACAACAATTCGTACTAGTAAGGGAAACTAAGGAGTAGATAAGAAGGAGGGAAGAAGAGGGGGAAAGAAGGGCAGGGCAGTAGGTAAGGTAGTTAGAGGGTAACAACTATAATACTAGTATACCCTAGAGGAAGGAAAACAAGGAAACGAGGAAGATTAACACTTATAAATAGGATAGGAGGGAGGTTTTTACTAACTAAGTTGGTTTCCTACCTAAAACAATTTATAGAAACAGACCTATATAGGCCGGAAGGCACTATAATAGGCAAATGAAATATCTATCTATCTATTATTTAATCCTTTCTAGCTTTCCTTATTAGGATTTTAATTGCTATCTCGAAAATTGTCCTTAGATCTAGTAAGCCTACCTACTATATCTTTACTATAATAGTAGGTAATAGTAATAGAATCTTAAACGAAGGTCCGAATATATATATAGTACCGATATATTATAGACAATCGTAACGCCTAGCTTATACTTTTTTTAATAAATATTAACGCAAATTTAGTACGGGATTAAGGATATATCTACGATCTGAAGCTTCGGATCGTAGCACCGAGATTACGTTAGGCCCTTCGGATCGCGATTCTACGATCTGAAGCTTTAGATCGCAGCACCGAGATTACGTCAGGCTCTTCGGATCGCGATTCCACGATCTAAACGGTGTCAAGCTTAGTCACCTCCGGTAAAGCTCGCCTCGCCTCGCGCTGCCATGTGCCTTGAGAACAACCATGGATCGAGACGCCATCCTTCGTCAAATACAAGACGTCGCCGCCAAATCTCGATGCGAAGACCGTGCCGCCCAAAAACGAATCCTGCCTTTGTACAACCTCTACGCTACCAGCACGGTTTCGCTCTACCCCAGGAGGTCGTTCCAGACTTTTGTCAAGATGCTAATGTGCCTAGTGCTTCTGCATGCAGAATCCGAGTTCTCGGATGTACCAAGAACTACCGCACCAGATCGACGAGGACGAGGCAGATAATAAGACTGTTTCGACACCAAAGCACCCAAAGAGGAGGAAACAATCTTCCGAGAAGTGGACACATATCGCGCGCGTTTAGGCGGGTGAAGAGCGAGATATGAACGTCTGGCTGAACCAGTGTCTGGACTTTCTTCGCGGCAAGGCCGGGCGTGATTCAACGACGACACAGCCTCGAAGCCAAATCCGGGCAACGACAGTGTCAATCAAGCCCGCGCCCGGCCAGAACCTGACGACATGCTCACATTCGAGCTCCGAATTGGCAAGCAGTCGGTCTGCGAGCCTGGCGCCAAGATGTCAGCGATAAAGACCCTGGAGCTGCATCTCAGCGCAGAAGAAGAGGAGGCATTCCACGAGGCAGTCGAGGGCGTGAGTGCAGGGAAGGGTGAGCGGTATCGAGCTGCGAGGCCTCAGCGAGGGCTTTGTGACAATGTGATCTCGCCGAAGGACGTACGCGGGATGTAAATGCAACTGGCATGCTGCGACCCGAACTCACTATGCGCTTCTCCTGCCTGCCCGATTTTCCCATCTCTCACTTTTCGCTGTCTCTTCCTCGCGGATCAATCGGCGCGGCCACGGTTCCACTTCACTGTTCACTCTTGCGTCTTCATATCAACAAGCGCTCCAGTGGCACGAACACTTTGCAGCCGCACGACGACAAGCTTGCTGCTCACCACTCTGCGGTCGGAACCCTGTTCGACAAAGACTCCATTCTCCCACAGAACAATCCTCTTTTCGACAATGGCACAGCGTCATTTGCTACTGCCTTGCAATGGCAAGGCATCCAGCGCAGGGCCTCGCGTCGATCTGACGCGCAGATGCTGGAAGACGAAAGTCGCCGAAGCTCGCAATTCGTCGCGAACGGCCCAATGCTTCACGAGGGGAGAGAGCCGCCGCCAACAACGCACACTTTGGAATGAATGGCTGAGTAGCTTGCACGGAAGCTTTCTTTGGCCATAGCAAAAGATCAGAGCGAGGATGTCCCGGGAAAATTTGATGGGTTGAAGCGATGGAATCCCGAGCTAGGCGGAGTGACATCCAGCGCGAGCAACAAGTAGTGGACAAGTCTCGAGACGCGTGAAGCAGTGGTAACCTCTTTCATTGCGCCAAAGTGTCCCTCCCGAGCAATCTGCGAAAACACTGTCAACCCAAAAGGGTGCAAGTGACCAGCAGCTCCAGTCACCTACGACCCAAGGACAAAAACAGCAGCAGAACGCGCAAGCATTCAAGGCAAGAATGAGAACACACCATCGCAAAAGCAGGACGGAAAGACGTGTGTGCTGTAGTCAGACGAAAAGATCATTGGCATGCGGGGAGCTACCACGATCGGCCTGATGCCTCACGGAAAGATCTAGAAGCGGTCCATAATGCGCCATTCAAAACAGTCTCACAGCTGTCTCCTTTGCCCAAAACTTCCTCAACACGATGGGCAGCGGTCAGCGTTTGGAGAAGGCCATCAGTCGGGAGAATATGGACGAGCTGGAGCGGAAGCCCCCCTCGGGCAAAGGAAAAAAGGATTGCGGAGCCTCGCGCGCCTACCAAGAAGGTACCAGTGTACCCGCAAGCGTTCCACTTGGTCAGGATACCCGAAGCTTCAGGCGACGGCGACTCTCCACGCCCGGTCACGCTCACCACGCCCGGCCACGCCCATCACGCCTGGCCACGCCCGGTCACCACGCCCAGCCACGCCCACTACGCCCAGCCACGCCCACTACGCCCACCACGCCCAGCCACGCCCACCTACGCCCACCACAGAAACCAGATCCGAAATCTGCTGAAGACACAACAAAGATTTCGCCACCAAGTCTCGCAGGAGGTCGTGCGCTTTTCGCAAACCGCGGCAATAAGGAAGCCAAGGAGAAAATTGCTCACATCGACAAATTGATTACGCACAAACCGCTTGCAACTGCAGTGACCGTGAACCGATAGCGCGAGGCTCTAGAGTTTGGGCCTGTCAAAAACGGCTTCACGCCACTCCGCCACAACCACATTCCGCAACGCCGTACTGAAATCGCTCGCATGAAGATGGTCATCGGACCCGACAAGACCCTTGGAAGCAGCGATGCACCAGACCAATTTTGCCAGCGATTCTTCACCCTTATAGGCAAATACGTACAGCCGACTCACACGGCAATCACTGGCGTGATCGTAGAAATCGCCGATCTGGCTCATCAAGCAGAGCATTACGGAAGTCGCTCAGCGCGCACGCCAGCTGACAACATCCCTATGAAGCCACTCCGTCTTACCTATGCTGTTGTTGATGACGGAGACTCTATTCAAGACACTCCAACTCCAACACACGCCATTGCAGCGCAATAATGTGATGTTGGGGAAATTGCGAACAATGCCACATCTTCCAGACATGGCTCGTGCAAAAGGACAACGCATACGATTGCGAGGTTCTCCAGTTTCCAAGACAACGCTGACGATCCAGAGGATGCCCCGCTCATTGTTGTGATCGATAACAGCGATGAGAGTACCGACAGAGTGGATTCGGAGTCTCAACAACGACGACGAGTCTGTGGAGAGTAGGGAAGTTCATCGTTGGAATCTGGTAGCTGATTCGGTGGAAGTGGATGGCTTAAGTAAAGATAGCATTGAAGATGAATATATGGACCAGGAACGCCTCGATGGATGGAGCAGTTCGCCATCGATCTGGCTTGTGGTAATGGGCAAATACTTGGATGAGTATTGCATGTTTTTCGCTTGGGAAATGGATCTCCAAGGCAGGGACAAGACAAAATGCAGTTCGGACATCGAGAGCTGTGCCGACCCCAACCACGGATTTACCATCAGGAAGGCTAACATGTTTAAAGCTCACAGGACGAGCTTGCATGGAGATCACAGTGCACCTCATCGTTCAGTTCGAGCAGAGCCACCTTTGTTACTGCATGGCACTTGGCGGATTTAGCATTGACGGTCCATTTACCCATATGCCTTGACACTCACATCCCAGGCAACATGAAACAGGCCAGGCTGCGAACGGCAGCTTCATTGTGCAGCCTGTGGTTCCTCTCTGTGGATTCAAACATACTTCTTGAAATCTCCCGGAGCCTCATACACGTCTACGGCTAGCATATCAAGCCAACAGAATAGCGAGATGTTGTCAGAATCAATGCAACCCTGATCATTATTGAGACACATAGCAGTCGCTGTTCCAGCTTCCTCAAATACGTCGGCAGCATGTGGAACGACAAGAGCAGGCTCTATGTACAGCCCCAAGATAGAGCAAGCTGTGCCTTCGCCAACTTTGCTGGAAACGCCGGGGAGATGCGGAGCTGGGTCTCCAAGCTGCAACACGACATCAATACCACCACAGTCTCATATGATCGAGGGCGAGAAGACGTCGCCAAAAGCCACAGTTAGGCAGAGGCCGCGGTTGCCGAGGTTCCGCACAAGAACGCGAGAAAGTCTCGTTCACACATGCTTGGCGCATCAATGGTCGCTCAAGGTCCTGCAGTAATTCTACGGCCATCGCCTCATACTGCATGGCGAATGCGTGTCGATACCATTCTGGGGTCGGCACTTCGACTCAAGAAACATTGTCGTCCTTCTCCAGTCCCAGAACAGCAGAGGCAGGGCCACGGCGATGTGAGACACAAGTACATGCGGAGGCCAAGCAGCCCGGAGAGAGGCTTCGATGTTGGGTTATTCAAGCTTCACCGCCACCATCACCGAGGGAACAAGCTCCCAGCTCTTCTCATTTCTTTCGTCTCCTCTACCACCAACCCAATTTTGCTCTTGAAATCTGGAAACACTACTGACGATGGAGAATCGTAAGTAGTGGTCGACACCTAACCATTTCCGCCACCTCACTACCACAGACAGTCACTGGCCGCCATATGCGATATCCATCCCACCAAGAGATTGTCCGCCTCCCGGCAAGGGTGCACATGATGATGCTATATAACGCGATGCTGGAGCTCATCAAAGCCGACCTTCGTCAGCTCCTCCCTTGCTGCGGCATCGACCACCCGAAAGACGGATCGAAAGCTGTTGAGATGGAGAAGCCAACGTGCCAATGTGGTTCTTGACGTTCGCAGGTCTGTATGGCAGCAGCGCTCGTATCGAAATCTCGACATCCACTGCAGGGCCTTCACTCATCACCTGCCTCTCTTCAACATCGCAGTTGGGCATTTTCGCCATCCTGGCCTGTACCGTTGTAGCCTCCGACAGGTTCTGCAAGACCTCATGGATAGGCAAGTGCAGAAATTCATATTCGAAGAGAGCAGCGGAATGGGGAGGATTAGGATAAGGTTGAAGATGAAGATGGAGACGAGGATGAAGACGAGGATCAAGACGAGGATGAAGACGATAGATGGTAGTAATAGTGGCCGTGCCGAGTACACCGGGTAAGAAGCGCCATGAGGTCCCAGGTTAACATCAGCGTTGATCATTGCGTGGCATTTCTAGAAGTATCTCCGAGCTCTGCCATTTTCTGGCCGGGGTTATTCTCCCAGCTACGGGCTTCCCGACCTAGGAGCGGCCAATGCATAGCCAAACCTCCTCAGCCCGCCCGGAGCACACCTCTTGGTGAACTTCTTCGTCTTCGTCCTTTCTGATCTTCTTTCTACCACTCTTTCGTATTGCATGTTTGCGGCACGCTCGAAAGCGCCTGAGTTGGTATTGGCGCCGCCGTTGGTTCTTCTTTTGCGAGCTTGGGGGCTACCTTGTTGGTGATCATAGGTTTCGATAATTCGCTCTGGTGTTGGAAATCGTTAATCAGCCCGAGAGTGTGACTGTTTGGGCGTGGTAGTGAGCCCAAATGACCCAAATGAATCGAAAGTGTAGTGGACTCTATTGAAGTATTGGAAAGATGTCGTCCTCAGCTTCTGCGCCGCCGTTGCGCCTCGCTGCAGGCTCAAGAAGCATGAGAAATCACAGTTCGCGCTTGATGTCGCGATGCAGGAATCTCAATGGTTCTGACATGATTCCCAGCCGAGCGCGCTGGAGTGATGATTACTTGCGATGACTGTGGAGAGGTAGTCGAAGAACAATCAGCAATGGTTTGTTGCGAGGTTATCGATAAAGTGATGGGTCTACCCGCTTTCCTTGCTGGAACAGCTCGCCATTGCCACGTTAGACTGTCCCATCGCCCATACCTGCGCTCAAATCATCGAAAATTTGTCACTCGAGACACCGCCGTATGCCTGGATACCGGGCTCAAGAGAAGCCAGCGCTTCTGCAACACCACCCGTACTTTTTTATTCCAGCACTCGACACATGGCCCGAGAGCTCCTGTTCGTCAAAAGCCTCTTGTACCACGGCCTACCAAGATCATTTCGAGATGCATTCCGGCACTTCCATAGATGACAAGTACGCCGCACACGAGGCAAAGAAATCCATATACCTCGCCGAGATGAACGCCATGATCGCCAAATCCAAGGAAGAGTTTGACAAGTGTAACTTGAAGAATGTTGAGTCTCTCATCGGGTAATTTTAGATCGAAAGCCGCAGAAAAAGACGAAGGAGAACTATGCCATATTCAAGCGCGGCGCCGCTGCTTTGGTGAAACCGCGTGACGATGCAAAGGCAGATCCTGCGCGGAGAGACTTCTGGTACAATTTCTCCTTCCTATTGGAACTCAGTATGACAGATCTCGCGACACCGAACGACATTCCGTCCTGAAGTGCTCAAGGAGGCTTGGAAGCAGCGATGAGCAATCATACGTATGGATTAGCACCAATGAGACTTTGATACATCCATTGACTTCTTGCACAGATTCATCATCTTGTTTGTCGCGAGCACCCACATCAGAACAAGCACGAGGCCATCATCATGTCCCGAGACACGAGCAGGAGCATTTCCAAGATCCCGCATGAGGAGAGAGACAATTTCGACATCCCCGATCAAGACCGCCGTCTTGCCCACAATGCGGCAGCAATGCATGGGCGTGATCATGAACCTGGCGCAGAATCTGGAGTCCATGTCGTCCGGCGACACGTTCGAGAGTACGACGAGAGACTTGATGATAACCTCGCACGGCGGTCCATGAAGGTGCTGGGTGTGGGCTTGTACCCGAACGAGCAGAAAATTCTGCCTCCGATTCCCACCGCCCTCCAGCGTCCAAATCTCGGCCTAGGCTATACCTGCAGTTGGAATCCACGTCAAGGAGAAGGAGATGTGCAGGAAGAGGAACAAGGATCCGTTCCAGGAGCCGATCGAGGTTCACGAACATGGGAGGTGCTCGTACGTGTAAGGTGCTCGTACGTGTGAGGTGCTCGTACGTGTGCACGATTGTGGTCATAACCTTCGCCAACTGCGTGCCTATGCCGGTGGACACGATGGGGAAGAGGGAAGATTGGTATCCTTCATCTCGAAGTGGCTGGAGGAGATGATTTTGCCTCACAACTCGTCCGGGTTCAAGATAACCATCATGGTTAGGGCGCATTCGCTGCCGACACGATGGAGACTTCTTGCTTCAGATCGTACAGCGACATGGCCGAAATGTTGAGCTACATCGAGGCACGACCTCAGTGGGACAAAGAATTCGTAACGAAGAATACGCCTTCGCGAAGAATTTCAACGCCCTTACCCTCCTTCCTCGTCTTGCCTTTCCCACATAAGCTGCAACCTGACCCTCTTCTCTACATTTCCACAAACGCATTGTTCGTAATGCCAATCTCAGGTAGATTCTGTCCTCTCCGCACATCAATAGCCATAATCGTGAAATGGCAAGTATTTTTTGTATAGTCCTCTTCGTACTGTCACTGATGCTGAGCGTTGTGGGATAAGAAAGAAAGAACCCATCCGTGCCAGGCGGTACCAGCGCAGCAAAGCGTCAACCGTGACATGATGAAAGAATTGAATGATCTGACACTTCTCTGCTGAGTACACCAAGAAGTTGGTCGACCTCGACAACGTAGAGTAGTATACCGCCAGCTCCCCCACGCCGCACAGGATCTCGACTATAGACATATTCACGAACAAGGTTATAGAGTGGGAACCGACCACCACCAGTGATGTGTCCTAGGAGTAAGAGAGGTACCTGAGGACGTTTATGTTCCCGTTCATGAACGAGAAGCTGATTAGCATCGTGACTAGAGCCCTGGCTGACTACATCGTTGGAGAAGTATGGGACTACTTCCTGCATATAGCAAACAATTTCTCAGCAACGCGAGCATGGGCGTGAGCCCGAGTACGACTGCGAACAACTTGCCGCCTAGCGCTTTGGCCTCGAGTTTGGAGCGGTCATCGCGGACAAGAGCGCGAGGAGGACGCTTGGGCAGTGGAGCTAGGAGAGGGTAGCAATTGAGGGCGTGGCGCCGGACGTACTCGTGACCCAGAACAGCGTAGAACATGCAGTTTCATTCGATTCGATACGTAGAACAAGTTCGAAGTGTCTAGTCGTTGCTCCGACATCAAAACCGCGCCTGTTGGGCTCCTGCATGGGTTTCTTTCCTTGCTAACTCCTGCCTCCAATATCACTATGCTGTACCCCCACAAAGTGTAGCAAGTCTTCGAACATCATCCAGAGCATCACAGGACGCAAAAGCATCTTCCAAAGTCCAGCTCTTGCCGTTGACTCCATCCAAATCCATCAGCTCCAGTATCCAGTATCGTCATCAGCGGCATCGTTGATTCACCACCAGTACACAGCCTCCTTGAGGGATCTGGGAAGCATGCTGACCGTTGTGTATCACTGGTTGCCTGTTGCCTTGTCACCTCCTCGTCTCGCCTCGCCTCCACAAACGCATACGACACACATCGCCACGGGCCTTCCAACCACCAGCCAGAAGAAGGCCCGCAGGGAAAAGACGAATGCCGTCAAGGCTGACGCTGTTGGTATTGGTCCAGGTGCTGCCTCGAGTCGCAAGTATCCAATGCCGATGCCACACACCGACGAAGAGTGCACTGCATTCTTCTTGAACAGGATCGACAAGATCGCCGACATAGGCATGATGGATGTACAGCGTCTATTCCACGCCGCCGGTCGGTGCAAGTAAGCAGTGCCGCTCCATCGCCAGACATTCCACGGTGGTCTGCGCAAGGTCTTGAAGCCACTGCACAGCTAGGACATGGGCCCAAAGAACATCCAGATCGTCTTTGGTCAGTGCGATGTGCTAATGGTCGCGCTCAGTGAAGCTACGGTATTCTTTCGTTCCACGGAGATTTGTAGAAGATGGGGACTTCGCAATGTCGAGACAGCGACTCACGCAATGTCGCGGTCATAGACCTGAGATGTTACAGTCGAAGCCAGGACGTGTGCGCGCCTTGCCGCTGATCCCAATCCGAAGAGTCGTGTGCTCAAGACCAAGACCGAGGCTCGCGTTACGCTCGCGTTCAAGATCACGTCGCGTCACTTCCCAGCATTCAAAGCTCTTGCGTTCAGCACTGGTGGCTTGGCTATCGGCTTCGATTGTGGTATGGCGCAGATGACCACTTTTTCGGTGTTCGGAGGGTGTTGTTGTCTCAGAAGAAGTCTGCGTCTTGAATGAAGTCGCCTCCGAAGTGACGAAGTGACGAGACTCGCCGTCGCTGTGACAAGCGCTGGTTCACGTGGACCCTGCGTAAAATAAGATTCCGTTGGTGTGGGGAGAAGGTTCGCAGTCGCGCGCGAGTAACGAAGAGGGTGCCGTGGGTGAGTGCTGGATTCCATTCATTGTTCTCGCATTGTCGCAATCGTCCAGCCATCAGGCGACATGCGTCAACAACGGTCGAAAAGTCTCGCTATTCTGCGTTCGCAACCATTTCGTGCCAGCGCCGAGGTGCGTAACATCAACAACGGACGACATCCCAGCCTCCCCAACCTGGTTCAACACCTTTCTGAAGCCGGTTTCTGCATCGATCATGAGGGCAAGAGCATGGTTTACCAGGCCTTTACTCTGCTGGCTGGCCAGATTACTCTGCAGCGGGTTCTACTCCACCGAATCGGCGACCAGGAGGCGAAGAGTACCCAATGAGGAGGTGCCTGGGTTGGTGAAGCAAGCCACAGGTGATGAGATGTGATGCTGAGGCGTAATGCTGAGTTTGAGGTTGGGTATGCTTGATGCTTGATGTCGGAAGCGGATACCGACTCAGCGGTGACTGCTGAGCTCACTGTTGTCACTCGTTTGGTTGCTGCCGCAGTAGATAGCCGCTCAATGAACTGTGCTGATTTATGTCCTCACCTCAAAACCCTCTCCACCACTGCCGACATGTCGAAGAAGAATCGCACCGAGCGATATAGGAGATTGAGCAGATGGAATATCAGCACCTAATCATGAGTCCTGGGGAAGCCGCTGCGCCCGGATTCCGAGTCGTCTTTCTCAAGGAATACTTCCGCCATCTTCTTCCAGCTTAGGGCGAACACCTCGGCAATGGGTTCTCCCAGATCGACACCTTTCGCTATGCTTTCCGCCGGGATGCAGTGATGCTCGGTGCGTCTGCTACCATCACAAAAGAGACTGGCAAGCATCCCCTCGAGCATACTGAATTCCCAAGGTCACCTCCTGCATCTTCAAGACCTTGTAGGATAATGAGGTTGCCAATACAAAGCCACATACTTCATCCTCAAAGGCGCCGTCAACGAGCAATGCGAGGGTACCCCACAGGGCATGGAGAAGGTATGCTTCCTTGTCGATGTGCTTGGCGCGGCGCTCGATAATTGTGACATCCAGATGCTGATCTTCGGTCGCGAGCATGTCGCCACTGGGACCGACTAGGTTCGGAGTTGGTTGTTTGAGCTGACCAAGGACCAGCCAGATCCCAAGAAGCGGTCCACGTACGGCAAGGAAGGCGTCAATCTCTTCGACGCTTTCTGCTTCCACACTAGCAGTGTGTCGAGTATCGACCAAGATGCCCGATGTGCAGAATACAGCAAAGCGGATGCATTGATCCGCATCCTCGATGCACGACCGCATTCAGCATTGGTATCACTACCAAGGAAAGCCAGCTCTCATCCCAGATCAAGTTCCCCAGCGTGATGGATGTAGAGTTTGAGTCATGCACTGCCACTTTCTGTGCGATCCCTCGCGCTCCTGTTCT
This sequence comes from Pseudocercospora fijiensis CIRAD86, assembly GCF_000340215.1. NCBI lineage: Eukaryota > Fungi > Ascomycota > Dothideomycetes > Mycosphaerellales > Mycosphaerellaceae > Pseudocercospora > Pseudocercospora fijiensis. Next base: position 348,419 of record NW_006921544.1, read on the forward strand.
TGCCATACTGGGCCGACGTCAATGCGAAGGACTTGAAGTGAAGGAGAAGGAGATCAACAGCCATCTGATCATCGCTCCTAGGCGTCAGAAACCTTGTGGCAACCCAAACGCACCAATTCGTCCAAGCGGATTCAGCCAGGAAGCACTGCCTGCTGCCCGACAGCCTCATAAGCCCACACCACCTTACCGTCGGTGCAGTTGCATTGCCAATCGTTCAAGAGTGGTGCGGCACTCGTGGTGACAGCCTGTGCGACAAGAATCAATTGACTTTGACAGAGATTGGTGAAGACGACGTTCTTGAGCGAGCGCCGTTGATTCCACTATTGCTCGGGAAAGAGCAATACCTTCACTTCGAGATGGTCGGCATCGTCTTTGAGCTGAGGTAGCAGCCAACGTGTACCAGGCATACGCAGCGCGGAGTGTGTCGCACAAAGAAAAAGCCAAGGCCAGCCAGGAGGATGGAGGGAAAGTCGCTGAGCAGGCTGCTGATCCAACCCTGAGGTGCCATCGACCGAGACCGAAGCTGAACAAACCCAGCGTCGTTGAGAGCTGCAGGCCGCGATTATGAGCTCTGCTGGCAGTGATGTACTCTGGAGAAGGCCATGTTTGGTCGAAACGCACAAGCTCAGGCCCAGGGAGATGCAGATGCGCTTGCTGCTCAGCTCGAGGAGGGCGGAGTGCTAACTTCTGATGCTGCCGTCGGCGCTGACATTGGGATGTCTGATGTTCCCGCTCTTACTAGACAGATTCGTAAAGCAACTGGCGACGATGGTTCCTGCGGCAGGAAGGCTCGGCTGAACGCGGCGCCAGGTGCTGGCCAGGGAACAGCACAGGCTGCTGACGAGTCCGAGCTCGCTGCACAGGCAGGGCGGGAGCTGCACGTAGTTGGGCTCACGACTCAGCAAAGAAGACGTCGGCGTAGACTCTCGGCACGAGCAGCTCTTGCTGTCGCACAGGGTGTTGTTTGGGCAGGCCATGCCAGTGCCGCTGGGAGCAGTCGGCACGGAAGCAGTCGTCCAGCAAGCGGAGGAAATGTTTGGTGCCGCTCTGGGAAGTGCTCCATGCCGCTGAGGGTGACCTTCGAGCAGGCCAGGTCAGTGCAGTGGGAGCCGTCGTTATGGAAGCAGTCGTGCAGCAAGCAGAGGAGGCGCTTGATGCCGCTCCAGTAGATCCAAGATAGAGTAGACACTGGTGGAAAGCGCTGTGCCGACGATGCCATGCAAAGAGCCCAATCCAAGAAGATCCCGAATGCCTTCGGATAGCAAGTCGTCACAGCTTTTGCGTGAAGACCCCGTCGTCATCGTGTTGAACCTTTTGCCAGCGCGCTTTTGCCGGAAATGCGTGCTGCCGGGTCGGCTGACGCCGCGGGAGGGCCTGTGAATGTCGTGGTAGAATTGTCAAGCCTTTTGTCAAGGTTCAACATCCGTTGATTGTCTCCCCAGACCTCAGCCTGTCTGATTTTCTGTAGCAGCACTTCTTCGGAGGTGTGTCAGGTCGAAGCCCAGTAGGCATGTTGACATCGTTGATTTGTGACGTGTCTTGGAGGGGGCCCGCTGGTTTGATTACAGGTGCTGCTCGCCTACAGTTCTGATCCGGCATTGTGCTATCTTTTTGCTACAGCATTACCCTTCGCCATCTTTTTATCTCGAGTGCCTTTGACTTCCGACCTTCTTCCCTTCCTGCCTGCCCATTCTCACCACCGACACCTCTTTTGATCTGGCGCTGCGGCCACATTCCGAGCGTGTCCTTCTTCTTGAGCACATGCGTGATCACAGGAGTTGGCGCGTTGTTGCCGTTTGCAACCTTGGCCAATGCAGGTGCTTCTTCGCAGATGCCTGGGGCTGCCGTCGTTGTCGTGCTGGACATTTTTACCAGCCCACTTTTCTCGAGCTGTGTTCAATTGACGTATCTCGGTGTTGCGGTGTTGTGAAAGTCCTGAAGCCGGTGTCGTACTGTTATGCGCGGAAGGAAGAAGTCGCGAGGTCTCATCTCGCCAAAGTAAATCCGGGGTCTTGGTCTTGGCGGGATCTTCATCCTTGTCCAGTCCTCGAATCACGCATCCAAACTGCATCTCCTCTTCCAACATCATCAACACTCAAGACGACCAAGTCCACTCCTTGATTCGAGGCATTGTGGTACCACTCGCGTGTCAATACCATCGAGAAATCCAAATCCCGAAAATCTCGCTTTTCGAAACATCTAGGAATTCAGCATCTGAACTTTGCGAACGACAACACATGCATCCGCAAGGGCATCTGGCTTCCGGAGGTTCAGACGATGACCTTTCGGACATTTCATCTCCGGCGGAACTTGTGCTTGCTGTTGCTGTTGATGCCGAGCCAGTGCTGGAGGGCGCGGAGTCTCAGGATCTGGCAGACCGGCGAGACGAGCCGCGAGACGCGAAGAGGCGGAGGCATATGCTGGCAACACAGCTCTTGACGTCGATATCGATCTTGATGTTGATGGCGCGAAGGTGGGTGGTGTATCGGTGACACTGCAGCTTGTTCGCATACAACTTCTACCACGGACCAAGGACTACAAGACACCATACTCTTCAGGTGCCAGAGTGACCTCTTCATGTTCGAAGTTGGAAAGGATATTGGTCTGCTGCGGTTGTTTTGATAGTGGTCGCTTGGACTTCGATCACGTCTAGCGCGAAGTCGGCAATATCATCGAGCTCCTGATCTTCAAAAGGCATAGCGGCGGCGAGGAAGAGTGTATTGAAGGCAGGGGTAGTGTCGATCTTGCCACAGAAGAGAAGCAGAGCGACAGGAAGAAGATCTGGTGGAAAGTCCCACAAAAGCGCCATCACATGCAGGTATGCCAATTCCCTCTTCATTCAAGTGCGATCCGAGCTCAGGTCACTCGTCCCCAGTCAGATGCAGCTAATTGACCAAGATGCTGTCCTTGTCAGCTTCAATGTCGTACCATACCTCATCTTCGGCGCCTATGAGCTCTTCGCCACGTTTCGGAGTCCGTGTGTCGAGGCGCTCATCAGCACTACTGTCCCCGTTCAGCAAATCTTCGTCATCTCCCACGGCAGCGAAGCCTGACTTGTAACGACTGTTGATCGCATCAAGATCGTCAATCTTCTAGCGCAGAATATGCTCGTCTCATTGCATATTGCTTTCTGACCCAGCGACATCGTCTCTGCCAGGCAGATGCGCTGCCAGGCCCTCCGATACCAGCTTGTGGGCCATGCTGAACACAAAGTCCGCGGAATTCTTGGTGGTGTGTGTTGCAGTGCCGACGGTGCCAATGCCTTTCTCGAACATGTGACGCAGATTCCTTTCGGCCTGACGATTTTTGACGAACTCTCTCCCACGTCTTTGCGTGTGTGTGTCGAGTTGGCCTTGCTCTTGACGTCCAAGGAATCATCCATGCTGTACAGCTCAAGCAATTCATCAGCGGCGACAGTTTTCCCTGGCTTGCCTTCGGGATTCACGACAATCGTCGCAAGGATAGCGTCTTGCGATAGTGGATCGGACGGTCTAGGATGTGCTTCAGGTGTACCATCGCTCGCACATTAGTTGTGCTGCCCTGCGCCATGGAACGGGATGATCGGCTGGTTCTCGATGCGTCACAACTGTCCAATATCCATCTCTGGAATGACCTTGTGCAGCTTCAAGGTGTTCTCGCTCTCTGGCGGCATATGACACCGGATCATCCAGGTAGGGTCAGAACTCCGCACCGCGCATTGACCGTGAACGCCCTCTAGTAAATGGCGTCGACCAGCCCCAGGTGGTCTTCTGGCGTCGGGTGGTCAATCACTGACTGTACGACTTCCTTTAGGCTCTCCTCACAAACAGCGTCGAAATCGAGATGCCCATTGCATTTGAAGAGCTGGACAGCCACTGCAACAATGTGTGAGCGGAAACTGCGTAATGCTACATGGCCGACAAGCAGGTGCTCTGGATTCTTCTCTTCAGGGTTGTTACAAGTCCAGAACTTGGCATCACCATGCAGGGCACAGTCCAGATACTGGGAGGGAAGTGCATGCGTACGACGGTCTGCACGGCATTCATCTCGATGTGGAGGAATGCAGCACTGGAAAGATTCTGACCTCCGACAACAATGATTAGTCGCTTCTTGAACGCCGGTTTGCGAGGCATCTTCAGAAACTCGAGAAAGGTGTCTTCAAGTACGGCATACGTGCCTTCGATGGATACCTCCTCATGCTCGCAGATTGGCAAAGAGTACACAGTGTACTTCTTCTTGTTCTTGAACGTGCGCAAGGCGGAAACTCTAGCATCCTTGGGGCACTCGGGTCGTTCTTTTCGACACTTCTGAAGATCTCCTTGGTCTCTGCACCGAAGTCATACTGCAATGCCTCATGAATATGAAACTTGGAGATGGCCGGCATATGTGTGCCACGGATCATGTCGTGCACGACGTTGCCGATATTCATTGAGACGTCGAGGTGCAGCTTAGATTTGGTCAGCCCACCAAGAGGCATAGAGACGATGTGTGGGAATGTTGCGATGCAAGGGTGGTCATGTTGATCTACCCAGTCATATCACCACGACAGCATCCCGGCGCTTCTGCTGGCGATTGAAGTTGTCATACACGATGAACATGTTGAACTTCTTTGCCAACTTTCTGCAGCCGCAATACATGGACGATCAGCACGAGTCCTGTGTGACCAAGCAACAGCATACCCAACAAGCAGCATCTACATCGCATGGGATGAACAGCAAATGCCTATGTTGTTCAGTACCGCGATGATTCGAGCCGGCACGCCACTGGTGACCAGGAAGAAGCACATGGACACTGGACAGCACAGGAAATTTTGCCTAGTGCCATCGAGCTGACAATGATGGCGGTGATTATGGTCAGCCATCTACACCTCACCTCATACTTACCCTCGAAAGCTTCCTGGTTTTCTTTCCACCAAGCTCGCGTGTGAGGTACCATGTCGCGAATGGAGCTGTTCCATTTTGGTGCACGGAGTATGAGTATACACTCGATCTCCTTGACGTTCAGATCCCACACCCTGTTCTCGGATGAGTACCTGGTGACCAGTCAGGGTTGGAATAGATTGATGCCCTCGCCCTTGCTCATGCCCCATCAAGGCACTTGCTGCCGACAAGAGCCTTTGACTCATCTTGCATGACTCGAACGCTGACATGGCGCTGGTGAGGCACAACGTTTCTCCTGGCCTCCAGACGTCAACGATGGGTCCTCTTGCCTGGCTTGCCAAGGTGCTTCCTGATGAAGGACATCGGCTTCAATCTCTTGATTTTCATGAAGGCACGGAGATAGGGCCACCGCTCATGAGGTACACGCTGCTTGGACCGCGAAAGTCCGTCTTCTGGTGGCTCTTCTTTTTCCTCGGGCTCGTTCTTCTCATCTTGAATGTTCCCGCCAGCTGCCCCAGGCCGTCTCTCTTCTTCGCTCTGGAGCTTTTCTTCCTGGTCGATGGCTTCACCTGGATCCTCATTTTCCTCGTCAAGACCAGCACACCTTTTCCGCCTCGTCGTCCTCTTCAGCCTTTCTGGTAAGGCGACTTGGCAGCTCGACGGTGAGCTTGCTCATGCTGTCAAATGGAGTGGCTATAGTGAACGACTTCAGTGATGAGCGTGCGAGCGTGATTGTGTTGTCCAGAGAGATGGTTTTCTGGCTTTATGGCAATGATAATGGCAATGGCAAATGTCAGATGGAAGAGGGACTGGCCAGGGAGGACGATTGAGAGGTTCAGACTCAGGTCATTCCTATAGTCTTCGCGGTCAGTCGAAGACGTGGGGCCTGTTCGGAAGAGGGGTATCTCTCTGGCCGCAGTCCCGCGTGCCACGAGAGCACGAGGTGTCACAGACATGTCGTGCTATACAAGCGGTCCGAAAGCGCCCAATATCTTGCCCCAGGAGATTGTTCTTGACCATCATTGAGAACTGATATGTAGTCATTCGGCTTGGGCTTGCTTGACCTCTGCCGATTGGGGATACATCTGCACTGCACCGTCGCATGATGGTTGGATCCATACATTCTCGCATCTCAGTCGCACGCGCAATCGGCTCATCTTGTCAGAGTCGGTATCTCGTTGCATTCTCGCCCCCAGTGGGACTTTCGAAGATCAGCTGTCGTCTCAGACGCCGCATCTTTTCGTACAAGGACGCTGCTGTTTTTCGCACAATTTCGATAGGCCGCGTTTTCGAAGCACAGTTGCGCAGACGAGGCCTTTTCCAGCCAGCCTCCTGCCTTGATCAAGAGCGACGAGAACGTCAGCTACATGAACTGATTGAACTGTGTATAGTGATGAAGTTGGCAACGGTATTGGGCAAAATCCTGAAAACCCATATCCAAGAGTCGAGAAGACGGCCATAACCACGAACGGCCTCGAATATGGACGATACGCTCACCGTGGAGATGAACGTAGTCGTAGAGATAGGCATCATGCTGGAATCGAACCAGGCCATGGTCATAATCTGCCCATGTCCTTCGACGCGATCATGGGGCTTTCTTCGCACCTGTTGAAGACCCGAGACTTGACGAATGCATCAGATTCTTAAGTAGTGGATACATCAAGCAGCGCAAAGACGTCGTCGTGCCGTGCAGGGTGAGAAAGTGAATTGTGAGCGATGGGTTCAATAACAGCAGTGACTGGAACAGCAGCAAGACGGACGCTTGTTTGTACGGCAGAAGGGTTGCATACAGTGAAGATGATAATGTACTTTGCTCACAGCCTCGCCAACACCCAGTAGTTGACGAAAGAGCACCATTTGACGGCTTGAAGCTCCGAACAACTTCGGCGCCAGATCAGGCCTCTTCCTTCCAGCCTACGCACAACCCTTTCCTGCAATACAAGCCAAAGGCACAGCAACATCGAACTGTCTTCACGTAGCCACCACTGGCCCTCGTAGAACGAGAAAGAGCCGGCGATCTTGAATCGCAGAAGAGTCGCTGTTCGGCCGTCGCTCCAAGGCTGCAGGGTTGGTTCCCATCCACCGTTCGTTGTACGCAGAATCGTGTCGAAGGAGTATCGTCCGTTACCCCTACCATCATCATCGTCATCGTCGTCACCATTATCATACTCACGACCGAGGAAACGTTCTTCAAAAAGCACAATCCCATGGGATCATCTTCTGGAAGACGCTGCATCGCCGTTGGGAAACATGACGAGACCTCAGCTATGTGGCGCGGCATCACATTCGCCATCTGTGATTGCTGCTCGAGGCTCACAAAGCTTTCTCCCGGGAGTCATGCTAGGACACCACGTTGATTGGTGATCAGTACCCACTTCAATCTCCACTTCACTTGATGCCTGCTTCCAGACTATCCACGCACTATTCAGCACCCTCCTCCTCTGCGTTCTTGGTTAACTTCAGCAGTTTCGGAGATCCCCTCAAGGCAGGATCAAGTCGAAAAAACAATCTCGATCTCCACTTCACTTGATCTGAGCCGCGAGGATGGCATAAGGAGAGAACGAAGACATGATGACTGGCACGATGAGGGCTCTTGGTTACCTTCGGCAGTTCGGAGATGTCCTCAAGGCGCGACGGATGAAAAAGGAAGCCATCCTGAACCTGAATCTGACTTGATCTAAGCGGTGAGGATGGCATTAGAAGAGAACGAAGACACGATGACCGGCACGATGAGTGCCGTTCTGCATTTACAGGTTTGGTACTTTGGAATGAATACAGGAGCAGCATACGAAGGCGCGTCGTAAGCACATTCGTCTAAATTTCGTGGTGGCTTCCTCTCACGACACCTGCTTCCATACGCACTTTCTAACACTCTCATCTTCTGCGTCCCAGGGAAACCTAGGCAGTTTCAGTATTGATTGGGATGCTCATATTGCAGGCCTGGGAGGCCGGGGGGGCGACATATCCTGGCCGTCTCTTGATTGGTAGCACCTGCAAGAACGACAATGGAGCCAACATTTGCAGTCCAGATATGCAGTAAGGCGATTGCAAACGCGTGGAAAGCTGAGGACCCCGAAACTCCGAGGAAATCCACTATGCGTATCTTGGAGCTCAAGATGTGCCCAAGGCACTGACAGTGAAAGGCCAATGTACCCATGCAAGTCCATACTTATGTGAGTAGACTGGCGATCATGGTATTGGAGAACAGCAATTCTTCCCATGTTGTCGTTATGCCAATCTTCGACAAGTGTGCCTCTCGTGGCAGGGCAACATAGAAGAGAAGGTCAAATGCATGCGAGAATGCGTTGACTTCGATGAGCCAAGGTTGGAAGAGCAGTCGAGATGAGCAGGAGCGGGAGTGGGGAAGGTAGCGATAATGACGACTGGCCAAGGTTGCAAGAGAATGAGCGAGGAGCAGAAGAAAGTCCCGATGTCTCGCGACTGAGGGCGTACATGTAAGAGAGGGGGAGGAGCAGGAAGAGGTGCAGATGTCGGTGGACTAGGGTGGTCGAAAGAGAAGGACTATAGAGCAGGAGAATAGTGATGGGTACGAAGTTATATTATGAAGCGTTCAGAGTCGAGCTTGGCGGCCGGGCTGGAGTTTGCTCGATGTTTGCGCAGGATGTAGTTTAGTAGAGTTGGTTGAATTCCACGATCCTGGTTTTTGCCAGACGACAGAGTGGATCTCCCCGCGAGACGTCTGTGCCTTTAGGAGATGTTCGCACCAGAGAGAGCGGAGCAGACAAGTATCGACTTGCTGGCGTAGCTCATGCCGGGATCTGGAATGCCGTTACTGTCATCAGTATACGATCTCATTCAATCCGTCCAACTTCACACTCACCTTTGGAGCCTGGCGAGAATACATCTGACGTGTACGGCAACCTCTGCACCGTATTTCTTGGTCGATCTTGGGGAAGAAGCATAGAAGAAGACGAGCTCAGAATCCACATGAACCAGCTTACTGCAGCAGGAAGTGGAGTCCAGGTGCACGTTGGTGACGCTAGGAGGTACTGCATGGATGGACTCTACAATTTTTTTCGAGGTCCTTGCTCAGCCATGTTGGCAACATCAATGTCGAATCTATCAGTCTGTTGCACAATGCTTCGAAAACAACTCACGTCTCGCGCACAAACAGGTCGGGCCTACCAACTCCCACCGAGCGGCAGTGGCTCAACGATGGGACTGTCACGAAGGGGTCAGAGATATCATTCATAACAATGACGGCAGTGATACTCTTCATGGTCTGAACCCCTGGGCGGCTAAAGCTAGAGACTTTGTATTCTGAGATGTACATTTACATGCTGAGATGATTTCCATTCGTGTTTTCATTTCATAGACTCTCGATTGATGACGCTACTAAAGGCCGTTTCATTCATATCATGTGTTATATCCCAAGTCATCCGCAAGAGACACATTCTGAATGCCAAAGGGCGATGACTTGCCCTCTTCTCTCCTCGGATGTAATAGAATCGCGAACCCATCAGCGAGCCCACCCTTATCAGGCACGAAGATCTGAAGCCCTCGCATCAGACGATCCGTCCGAAGGCTTCACCTCACACAGAACCTCATTGAGCATTCTAACAAGATTCCTCAGCTCTCTTGCTGAAGGAATGACTAGGCCCTCTCTCAGTTTCTCTTTGATGCTGTCAAGCATAAGTTCAGCTGTTGCTGCTCGATTACCGCGGTCTCCATGCTTTAAAGCCCACAGATCTGCCACCTCTGTCTTGAACCGCTTGCGATCCGCATTGGTCGCATAGCCACTATGCAGGAATTGGACTCGGGCAGCGACATGATCTGGGATAAATGAGTCCGGCAGTTGGGATGCGGTCGGGGCCTGGCGTTGGATGTTCTCCTTCAGTTCGGCAATCTCTCCTCGAAGCTTGGGGATTAGGGCGAGAGTCTGATGCTTGTTGATACCCTTCTCCAGCTCGAGCTCGGACTGCAGTTGGGACTTTTCCCTCTCGAGATCGAACACTTGTGCTTCAATGCCCTCCATAGAGCTGACCTGAATCTCTAGCTCAGTGATTTCTTCCTTGAGCTTCTCAATCTCGGAATGATCGGGGGTGTTGTTGTTGGGAGTCTCCTTCGCAATATCGAGCTCCCGCTGCAGTTGAGAGATAGCAGCCTCTTTTGCAGCGATAACGCCCTCCAAATTGACATTCTCCTTGCGAAGAACGGCGACTTGTCGCTTCTGATCGCCGACGACCTTTGCTTGGGTCAGACGGGAAGCGCGGAGAGTTGATGCGGCGCCTTCGAGCTCATTGATTCTAGTGGTCAGCTTCGAGATTTCGTGCTTGTGTAGGCGGTTGGTGTTGGACTTTTCTTCTTCCAGCTCGCGAATCTTCGTATTCAGTTTGGCGATCTCAGTATTCCGAAGGTCGTTGCCCGCCTTAAGAATACGAGTCTCTGTAGTCAGCTTGAACAGTCCGTCGTTGTGGAGGTTGTTGTTCTCCTGCTTCTCCTGCTTCTCTCGCCCCAGTCGCTCGCTGGCCGCATTCCGTATCTCGACGCTGGCTACCTGGCCCTCCAAGTCTTTTTTCTCCTGCTCGGCCTGGTTCAAAGCTCGGCGAACGTTTCTTAGCTCGTCACTGAGCTGATTTGTAGCGAATGAGCTTTTACGACAACCCACCTCCTTCTTCTGGACCTCCATTTCTCTCTTCACTAGGTCCTTCTCCCTCCTCTCAACCTCCTTCACTTTCGTAGCTACATCCTTTTCTCTGCTCGCAACCTCCTTCTCTTTCTTGTAGATGTCCTTCTCTTTGTCTTTGACCTCCGTCATCGTCTTTTCAGCCTCTCGCCACTTCGTGTCGATCGTCCGGTCTTTCTCTCTTAGTGCGGCTTCAGTCTGGTTCAACCAGTCTGCATGTGCCTGGAGCTTATCACGCCACGTGGCAAGAGATTCGTAGTCGCTGTTCAAGTCTATGGCGTCCGCCTCCAGACTGCCAACACCTGCGACATTGTCCCAATCCTGAACACTCTCACCAGCCTCGCTGCCGTCCATTCCAGTATCGTCAACTCCAATACTTCCAAGAGATCCGGCATTGGCTTTGGATTGAGTCTCGGCCTTGAACATAGCGATATCATTTCCACTGTCGCTCTCGCTCTCGAGAAAAGTGTTGACTGCAAGATTCAAGAACTCTGTCCTAGATGCCAAGAGCCCGGCTGCCTTGTCCTCACTATTGAGTGCGAGCTTCAACTTCTTTCCTGTCCTTCTCTCCAAAAGTCCATACAGCAAATTGTGTCTGCGATACTGCTCTTTGCTGTCCCCCGTAGCCTCTTGAGTAGCAAGTGCGGCCGCATAGAGTTCGTTGAAAGAGTCTGGCGTGAAGATGTTGTCATTGTTTGCGGCGAGAGCTTTGTCGATGGCTTCGTAGTCATATGGGAGTTTCGGGGACTTCTTGCTGTACGGCATTGTGAGCTTATTGAGCAGCCACATGCATCGAACTGGTGCGGTGTTGTATGCTGTGATCCTATAGCGGTTTTCTTTTTGGGTAGTGTTGCCTGATGAGATATTGCTTGATGGAATGTCGTTGGATAATTGATTCCTGACGAGGTGTTGTGCTGTTCTCTGTTGTGATTCGTCTGACAGTAGATCCTGTGCGGTGTTGGTATAGCGTAGATGAGGAAGCAAGAATAATGCGAGAGATTTGGCCAAGATATACCCCAAGGCGAACACTTCTTGCTGTCCTGCTTTGCATGCTTTCAGCTTTTGTGATCCTGTATTAAGCTTGCTTTGCAAGTCAGCTTCCTTCAACTTCGTTCAAGAAGCGTGCTTCTTACCTGTCGAAAGCTTGCTTCCGCACTTGACAGCATGCTTGGACTTCTTCCAGTGCCTGTAGCAAGCGTGCTTTGGTTCTGAAAGCATGGTTCTTCGAGCTTTTGCTCCAGTGCTTCGCCGCATGCATGCTTTCCATTCATCCCTTCTACATAGAACTGTGCAATACGGGAACGCATCTGGACCTGAAGATGGGAGACCAGTACTCGAAGCCGTAGGACGCCGATGTTTTTCTCCTCGACACCTTGCAGAGTTTGAAGGTCCACACATGACTGCGTGCATCGTCAAACTGGACAGGCAGCAGCTGTCAGAGGCATTCGGTGCGCGGTGCGAAGGTCAATGAACGAGGACCTTTGGGATGCTCCTTCCAAAGCCATGCATGGTCATATTCTTGTCTCTGGCCGCAGAGGTGCAGCACGAGCGTTTATCTGATGACAGCCTTGACTCAAGCTTAGTGTCCGCAAATCTGGTACACTTTGTAGCAAGGAGATGTGTGACTTGCTCTCGCATTCCGAGACCTTGCCGAACTCAGCATGCCATACTGATCTGACAGGCAACCATGGGTGCATGCGGCAAGGCGAATGATCGTACGTAGGCGAATCGTACGACTTATTCAAACTCCTTGACCTGCTCCTTCCCTGGTTCTTTCGTGTTGTTGCAGGTACTGCATTCAGTCAACGAGTGGCTTCCTGGGCCTTCTGGAATCTCGGTAAGCCCACTGCGGCCAGTAAGGTGCGGCCCATATGCATTTCGTGATAATACGGCAGATACTCGATGTGTCCCTTTCTCGCTGTAGCAGTGTTAGGGTGGCGAGGATGGTAAGGATGGTGAGGATGGTAAGGATGGTGAGGATGGTGAGGATAGTAGGATGGTGAGGATGATGAGGATGGCGAATATGGCGAGGATGGCGTCCACTACGGAACTCAATTCTCCATACACGAAGGTCAGACCGGAGGTAGAAGTCTTCGCTGGTGATATGGAGGACTCTACGCCAACAAAAGACTTACTTCAGAGAGGTTCACGTGTCTTTCATGCCGTGAAGCTACAATGGCAATGACAGGCTGGGCCTTGGCTGTGGTCAGACATGTCGTGAAAGTTGGTTCTTTCCTCAGCGAGATGGTGAAAATCGTGTTTTACTACTCGATGTAGCTCGGCAAATTCAGCACCAACGATCTTCAACGCCGCCCAATGCTTTTTGGGTTGATACATTTCTCACGACTGGTGCTCCATATGGAATCCACACCCATACCTGCTTCGTCTAGACGGCCTTTCAGCCAAACTCGGGTTGAAGAACTCTGATACCGCCGGGTAACCCCTCTTGCCAACTCTTCCTTACCGGAGCCCGAAGGACTGATGTATGGGTCAAGGCGTGCGAGGCCAGTTTCACGAGCGTAGACCTTGCAGCTTTATAGAATGGGCAGGGGATGTTCCGTGACACCCCGTGAGACGAATCCATTCGATACCGGAAAATATCGCACGGAGAGCCTACGAGGCCAGAGTCTGCATAAGCCGGCGCACGGAGAGGGGTTGTCATGCCAAATCCTTAACGCTGTGCTGTGCATCTTCGAGGAGGTTGATGTTGCGCCGACCTCGATCGCTAGCGGAAAGGAGCAGGATGGTGCAACATACCGCTGGACGCTTTGAGTGGAGATCGCCACGCCGTGAGATGGGTCGAAGTTATGTTGGACTCACGATCTATCGTCTACAGGAAGAACAACGTGCCTTCTGACTGGGCTCCAAGCTTCGCCTACACGTCTGATAAAATGCGATACCCACACTTCTTGGTGTACCAGCTGGGAAGCTCGATATTTGACAATGTTTGTATGCTGACACGTACTAGGCAATACTTCAAAGTCCCAGTAGCAGATGCAGACAAGATGAAGAGCCGATGGAATAAATATTCAACGGGGATGGAGACAGTTTTCACCTGGAAGAAGTGGCCCTGGAAGTGCGAGGATACTCAAGGTGTGCATGCTTTAATACCGGACTGCGATGTCACATTGTTCTACATTTCTTATTCATACTCAAGCACAGGCGTGGGATCACCAATTTCCATTCCTGGCCCATCATCAGCAGCCAATGCCCGGTAGACCTGTCCATGAATCAAGTCCTCAACCAAATCCTGCCGCACTCTGACCTCGGACATAGTAACGCGACAGAATGGACACGGAACATCTGCTATGACGCCTGCAATCTCTCCTGTCTCTTCGTCGATGAGGTCGAGCCCGACCAGGTCCGCTGCTGTGACATTGGAGCTCTTGCTCGCCACGAGCTTGGCAAAGCAGGGCAGATGAAGGTGTTGGTGGCACTGGTGACATTCTACTGGATAGTTTAGGTCTTTGCATCGAGTGGGGTTGGTTTGATCAAGGCAGATACCGCAGGTGTGTGGCTGGGTGTCAGAGGTGACCGCTTGCATATTGTTGCCAGATGTGGAAGCCGTATCCCCAGCGAGGTCGAGGATGACTGAATTTTGGACCTGTGGAATCGTGTCAATGTCATTTTCAGAAGCGACAGACGGTTCATTTCATACCGGCACACGATGATGAAGGAGAAGGCATCTCGTGACCCACACCGCCAGCACGGCTTCACGAAGCATTATAGTATTGCAGCAAGTGTGGCAGGCAAGGGCATTCCAGATATTCTGAAAGCCGTCGTGCAGCTTCCAGAAGGGCAGTTTGGCGTCGAGGCTGGCCAGAACCAGGAAAACATTGCATTCGAACAATTTGTGGATAGTCATATTGGGGTGGCTCGCGCCATGGCAGCCCGGGCAGCGGTAGAGGCGAATCGAAAGAAACTCAGACATAGCTAGAGGATCCAGTGACAGAATTCTCAAGCTTTGGGATAGAGCAGTGCCGGAGGAGTGCTGGAGCGTTGTACAATGCTTGAGAGTTCCGGTCGAAGGAAGTGTGGTGGGAGATTGGCTTTTCAACCCACGGAAGCAGAGGGCTCCTTATATCCACGGGAAGCTGTCTCTCAAGCAGTCGACATGTTAAGCTTGCAGATACGACCTTGTCCAAAAGCAAGCCGAAAGATAACTTCTCCGAGCTAGCAAAGCCAGAAGCACGCTTCTCAAGCCGGAAGCATGCTTCAGAGGTAGAAAAAATGCTCATCGGGATAGAAGTAACCCAATTGATCCAGGACTGGGGTCGTCTATCGCGTCCAGATCTGAAAATGATGGCTATGGGAACTGCATCCTCATTCAGCTCACATGAATGAAATGAAAGAGTCTGCGACGTATCGTTGGCGATGAAGCAGTAGAAGCAGCCGAAGCGACTATTTCGCCCGGAGAAGGGAGCTTCCGTCTAAGCCGTGACGAAAACCCGACAGTAGCGGCAATGGCTTTTGCGTTGATGATCAGAGTTGGTGCCTTGTCGAATCGAAGTTTACCATAGTGTATCACCATGCAGGGCTTCAAGCGTGGTTATGCACTGCGTGCTACAAGTCTTGTTGGTAACTTGGCACATCTTGCTCAGTGAAGCAAGATGGATATTTTGAGCCCTGAACCGATACCAGGAAAGATGATATTGCTGGGCGCTGGCGCAACTGGTCGAACGGATATAGGTAGATGTTGAGGATCACTGGCAAGCGACAAGCGGCATAGTAAGTTGAAGTTCGGGTATGGGAGCACAGCCATTGTCCAGTCTTGGTCGTGAAGGCGTTACAGATTACATATTCGTCTAATTATTCATCATCGCACATTAACATGATCATCAAATCATACATGCTGTTCCAGTGAAGTCATCGCGTCCATAGTCAGACGTGGCAGTACATATACTCATTGTCACTGGCCATCCTCTCGCACGCTCAACCCCAGCCAATGGGTGCTGAACAAAAGCGATTTCCATCAGCGACATCCGCAGGCCGTTCCCCAAGACCTGCATGCCCAGCATACCCGAGTTATGCATCCCCTTGCTCGCCGACAGGAGCGCGCAGCATTTCCAAGATGGCTTTCGCCGCCTGAGTGTAGGCGGAACGGTACTGATCGACACTGGCGCGCAATGCTTGGAGCTGGTCGGCGTAGGAGGTCTGGTCCGCATTTAACGCTTGTCGTACTCTTCCTATGCGCTCGCGAAGCTCTCGCTGCTTGTTCTGGGCACTGTTGCGTTTGTCTTTGATGAGTTGCTCCATATGCTTCCTCATAATCGCCGAGTTGACTTTCGTCAGGTCTTCCTCGATTTCGGCAAGCTCGCGGTCCTTGGGAGGCTCCGTGTCCATAGCTTGCTTGAGCATTTCGCGAATGCGCTTGTTTTCGGTGTATGTGGTCTCGGCGGCGTTGACATGAGCGAGGTGGAACCTGAGACGATCTTTGTCCTCCTTCAGGATCTGTTCAATGAGTGGACCGGAGCTGGCTAGCTGCAGAGAAGTGTCGACGGACAGGGAGGGCACGGAGCGTGGCTTCGGCACCACTGGCGAAATTGGCGCGGCGAGGTAGTCCTGACATACAGAGACGAGCCGATCCCACGCGGCGACATGCACCCTGGAGGTAGGCGGCTGCAGCGGCGAAGATTCGAGGAAGTATGGCACCAGGATGGCTGCCACAGTGCTTGCGATGCTCTCCGACAAACTGAGCGACATTGGCACGTCGGTGATGACCGGCGCTGGTTCTGCTCGCTCCATCTCCGTCCGCATGGTGCGTACGTTGTTGTTCTCCTCTTCAGGACCAAAGTAGGCCATGATGAAGTGAGTGGGCTCGTTGTCGGAAGGTTTGCACCAAACAGCCCATCCGTTCACTGGCTCGGTCAGATCCAGGTACGCGGTCTTGGTGAGCGTGTCGTTGCAATGGTGCTCGTACTGGAACTCGTGCTGGCCGTTCGTGGTGAGCTGAGAGTCAGCCCGTGGGGTTAACGCGACGTGGCGAATGCCAAAGAGGCCGAGAGTAGACTGCAGGGCGGCAATGGTTACCGTCGCATCGCGCGTTGGAGGGGTGGGCGTGTGTGAGCCATAGACGCGCTGCTTTTTGGCTGCGGGCTCGGCCATGACGGTGGTAGCGTGATGCTGGTCACTGGTGGAAGTCGTACAGTTGTCGTCGCCTTCGTGGTCCTCCCCAGCGGCAGATCGGCGGGTGGTTGAAGACTCAGCGTGCGACGTCGTGAGAGTACGTGCAGAGGCAGGTCCAGATGCAGGTGCGCCACTTTGAGTTGCGGCTGTCGCTGCGGCTGCGGCTGCGGCTGCGGCTGCGGCTGCGGCTGCAGGGTTGCTCCGTGGCGGGGTGCAGCTGTCACCTTCGTATCGAGGACCGAAGCCAGAATCGTCTGGGCCAAGCTGGGTGTCGTCAAAGTCAAGGCCAAGCCCGCTGAAGCTGTCGTCGAGGCCATCTACCGAGGCGTCGCAGTCTGTGTGTCTCCCTCGCTCCATGTCGGGGCTTGCCGCGCTGGTATCTTTGTCTCCGCCATCAAATAGCTCGTCGTCGTTCTGACTGTGTTCACTGCCGGAGTCATCCTGTTCCAGCGAGTCATCATTCGTCTCTCTTGAGCATGAAGTCGATGTTCTCTTCTTGCTGGCGCTCGGCGACGCTGACTCTGCATCTTTCTTACCCTGTTCACTGGTGGTGTCATCCTGTTCTGGCGATTCATCGTGCGTCTCCTTTGAGCTTGAGGCCGATATTGACTTCTTGCCGCGGCTCGGCCGTGCATGAGACTTCGTACCCTTCTCTTTCACCCATCCACGATCCAAGAAGCTCTGCAATGCGTTCTTTGCGTCCTGATTGTGCCATTCTTGCCCCTGCCCCAGTGATCGGTCACGTAGCCGTACACCGCCGTTATTTCTTTTCTCACGCTCCTGCTGATTGTATACAAGAGAGCCGAGGGCTTCCTGGAATGTGAGGCTCAGGGTTGCATTTTCAGATGTCTTCCGGAGTAAAGACAGCGACTGCAGGCTGTCGGTGAAGCGATAGGCAGAGATCTCGTCGCCGAAAACGCCATACATCGTAAGTAGGCTGAGTCCCCAAGGCGTATACTTGAGCCTTGTAGCTGCCTTTGCCTTCGACGACTTTGGAATTTGTAGCGTATCGGGAAGTTCGCTGATCTGCCTCTCCAGACGCCCGCGCAGTTCAGCAGACATGAGTTTTTCGAGGTGCGAAGAGGTTCCGGAGCTGTCTACAGATGCCTTCCACAGCTCTCGGAAGCGCTTGAGAATCTCGGCGGACTCGATTTCCTGGCGATCTAGGGAGTGCTGTAATTTTTCCAGCGCTGTCGAGACAACCGCATCGCTGCTACTGTCGCCAGATTGTGAGAGCGGGTGGGCGGAGGACTTGTGTGGACTCCTGAGTCGTGCCATGGTAGCGTGGCTGGCCGCTGTCGCTCCGTTCAGATCTGTGTGTGCAGCCATTCAACGCCTCGGGGTGAAGGTGTCCAGCGGATAAGTTGCACCTACCCTGAGTAGCTGATGCCGGAGCTGAGCTTGCGGACCCTGATTCAGCCGACTTCCTTCCTCACCCCGGTAGAGTTCGCCTTGTGTTTGGGCGGGCTGCGTACCTGACAGCATGCATGTCATTGCATGGATGATTATGTCATTGCGTGGATGATGGGAGCCCGGGCCGAGGTCCGCTGCCGTTGGTTGCCAAGCCATCGACTTTCTCGCCCCCGGTATGAATGTCTTTCATTGACTTCTCGCACGTAGAATGTCTCTCATGCACTTCTTGCACAATGTCTCGCATGCAACCATGTCTCGCCGACGCCGATGCCTGCAGCGACCCTCTTCATTTCGTCCACCGCCAGAATGCATCCTCCAGCTTCTGCTTTCCATACTGGCCCCCGCTCACATTACTTCCTCCTCGCACGCCAAAATGCGTCTTACCATGACTATGCGCATGCATGTTGAGCACGCCGTCGACAAATATCACACTGCACTGCGAGTCGCATCGGTCTCTCTCATCATTTACGCCCTCGTCATCACCAGATCCCTTGTCCTTCTTGCCTTGGCGTCTTTTCTTGTAACCACGACCGCTTCCTGGTACTTGGAGCTCCTCCACCTTCCACGAATCCTCTCCTCGATCCGCGCCCGCTGCTTGCTCGCTTTTCTCCTCGTCAACTTCCTTCTCCCCGCTATACCTGTTGTCTACGTGCACCTTCATCCTCGAACATTATCCCAAGCCACCGGCTCCACCTCCGAACCGCCCGCAATCGCCGCCATCGCAACCATCCACACCCTTACAACGACCGGTATCCGAGAAAAGGATGCCGCCGTCGCCGACGACATTCGACTCACCCAACTCCTCTGGTGCAAGAGCATGGTAGCAGCCTGTCGTCTTCAGCCCCAACTGGCCCAAAACACGACCTTCACGAGAACATGGACATTCAATGCTACTCAGTTGCTTGGATATCGGGACCTGATGGGCACATCGCAATACGCCGAGTTGGAGAGACTTGGTGCAAGAGAACAAGGGTTGTGGTGCGATCCATGGGACTATTGCAAGCCTTCTCCGAAAGCACTCGAGCAGCAGAGAGGGGGCGATGCGAGCAGTGCTTGGAAGCAAGAGGCTATGCTGCATTTCCTGAACTTTGCCGAGCGTCTGGATGAGATTCAGTGGCACAAGATTCACACCGTCAGTCTTTTGAACTCCGGCTTGGACCTTGGGATGAGTGTTAGGGAAGCTTGGGTCAAAAGGACCATAAGTCGCCTCGACGAGATGGATGAGCGACGAAAGAACATGCAGAAAGGCTCGAGAGAGTTGGTTGAATCAGGATGGCAATGGTGCTGGCCGTTTGCGGCGAGCATCGGCACTGGTAGGCTGATGTGGAACATTGTTTCCGAGGGAACATGGCAGAGAGCGAAGACGTGGATCCTGGGAGTCTTAGTGGGTGGAGAATGGTCGATGGAGCCTGGCGATGCGAGACTCCACGCTGAGACTCAATGGGCCAGCGACGACTGTGAAGATTTTGTGGCTTTTCAGGAATCTGTCAACATCATGAAAGACATGGTAGTGCAAGACCGCGCAGAGCTTGACGCAATCAAGGACGGAATCACTTCTCTCTTGACGCACAGCGGAGAAGACTTCGATGCACTCGAGACCTGGCTGAGAAGCGTGGCAGACGAGGTAGTTGGGAACTTGACAACTTGGCATGTTTGGGACCACGCGAGTGCCGGACTGAATGGGCTCAGGAGAGAGATTGACGCGCTGTCTGGGGAGGATGCGAGGAACATGAGGTGGCAAGAGCGGTATTTGGTTGAGGATTCAGAGTGGTGGAAGAGGGCGCTTGCGGATGGAAGGCTGGGAACATAAGCAGTGTCAACACCATGCTTCTCTACGTAGCTGAACAAGACGATGCAGAGATTGTTTGGTCATGTTCGTAAAGGCCTTCAAGATCGTGCTGATTCTTGAGACTCGTGGTCGCTCTACAATTCTTGCTATGACCTCGGGAGTTGGTCAGTCGTCGAAGCGGACCTTGATGGGTTCCAAGTCTACATTGTTATCGAGAGAAACCCATTGATTCTTACCTTCCGACTTTGCATGGTAGCTGCAAGAATTGACATGTGCATTGAGACCACCAACAACGTCTTCTTCACCGGCCGCGCGATCATCGTCGGACAACGTGCGGTCATCATTGAGCTCTCCCGGCTCTGGTGCCGGGTTCGATGAGCCGTGGAGTGTCGGTCTCCGCTCACTGGCAACATTTCCATGAAGTGCAACAGAAAGTTCATGCTTGATGAGACCGGACCATTGTCGTAGCCGTATGGAGGGAGACACTGCACGGATTTCTGTTGGAGGGAACCAATAATCACTATTTGTTCATCGTCGCATCTGTCATCATGTTTACAAGTCTTGTTGGCTTGCGAGCGGCTTGGTATATCTGTCAAAATTTCATCGAAAAGGCCTTGAATACGTACACCCAGCCCCACTGCGGCTTCCTGGCAGGACAGAAAAGCCTGAGTCTAATGTGCTTTCGACTGCGAAAGCTTTGGTCTTGTTGCTGCTGTTGTAGTAATTGGAGGCAGGCCTCATTGCTGCAGCAGATTACCAACCCGTTGTCTACGTACTGGGATTGATCTTTATCTTCGGCCCCAGGCTCCGTAAGGCGCGCCTCGATGTCCTTGTTCTATGACTATGGCTATGAGACGTCCAGGGTGGCCTGCTGAGCGCCACCGCCTGCCAACACCCGTCAAATGTCTGATGCAGTCTTCCTGTCTCATCATTGTTCGTCGACCCGATGTGAGTCTGTTGCTCTCATTTTGCCTCCTGCTCTTTGCTTGCAAGCCCCGTGCCTGGGCCCGGACCTGCGCGATATCCTGAGTCTTGCGCTAGGCGTGGCGTCAAGCGGTTTCTTGTTGACGAAAAAGTACACCATGCGCGAGCAAGTTGTCGCGGCGAGTCGTGAGTGTTATGCTGAGACAGACTTGACAGGAATGGGAATACGTGGGAGCTTCAGATCGCGGCACTTGGATCATGTGAGGCCCCTCGGATCGTGATCCTGCGATCCGAGTCGCTCCACGCGTTTGGTGCTGAGACAGACTTGATACGCGGAATGGGAATATCCGGGGTTGCGTCAGCCACTTCACCCCTCGCCTGCGCTCGGGGATTTCGGCTATACGTAAAATCGCGATTTGTTAGTAGGCCACACGTAAATCTCGACGCCAGCGTACATTATATAGTGTATAAGATAGGAAATCGATAGTGCGTACGATTATAGTTAAGAAGCAGTAGTTTTCGAGCAAATTACGACCGTATTATAGTTAATATACCTATTCTTATCGCCTTAGCGCGTACCTCGCATCGACTATATAATTAATTACTGTACAGGTTAGCCTATATATCACTACCGCCTCTTTAGTAAATAGTTAACTACTATAGCTATTGTCTTGTATGTCTTCTAGCTTAATAGGGTCGTTCTTGCTACTAGCAACTAAGCCCTTATAACGACTAGTTTTCTTCGGACCTTCGTAGAAATACCGCTTCCGCTATACAGACTCTTAACGGCGACGAGGATGTACTAGATAAGGCTAAATTATAGTGTATATAGTATCCTTATTAAGTAGCGCCTTATCTTATTGCAACTAGTCTAGTCGGGTATTAGGCTCTTACGCGAATAAGCCGTTTAATCGCCGCTTTAACTTAACGTTAGTCTAGGTTAGAAGGTTACCTTCTTCGTGTTCGTAGGTGCGGCTCGGCAGTAATAGTGTCTATACCTAGCTCTACGTATAGGTAATGTCGCCGCCGTCGGAGGTATAAGTATATCGCTTGTATTCGCTAATAATATTAGCGTACGGATTACCGGTCTTCTTTACCGAGTCGTTGTTAGTAATAGTAGTAGTAAGAAGCCGAAGGTCGAAGGTACGTTATAGTAGCTTGTCGATAGGCTATAATATAACGTCTATAAACTTAGTCTTACTATTATTATTAAATACAATACGAAAGGCCTCGCTATACTTTAGTCGATATTAGCGTGCCTTGTTATATAGGGACTTAGCCTTACGGAGCATCTTCTAGTAGCAATTGTTAGCTATTTCCTTGTCTTGCTAAGTGAGTTGTAAGCGTAGTTTAGAAGCCTTAATCGTACTAGCTCGAATAAGCCTATTTAGTTGCTCCTTCTAGCGCTTCCTTACGCGTTTAACGAGGCTTATAGACTTGTATTTACGCTTATATTCTTTACCCTTATAGATAGCCGCATCGACTAATATGTTATAGATAGCTTCTGCTTGCTTTATAGGTAATAAGGAGAATAGATTGAATAAGGATAATATAGTATCGATACTAAGTAGTGCGGTCTTTAGATAGCGACGTCGGAAGTCCTTGCGAGCTTATATAGCACTACGAGATGCCTAGATCGTACGAGGGCTAGTAGTAGTAACTAGCAACTATTGTAGCAATTCGGGTGTTAGCGTCCGGATCGGCTAAGGTAGTAAAGATAGCATGCCCTAAGCAATTATATTCTCGAGATCCCTTAAATAGTAACGACTATTAGCGCGGTGCTACCTATCTAGATCGATAATATTAGGGTTAGGCGAACGTTTACGCTTAACCGATGCGAGGTGTTCCTACTAAGCGGCATCTGCTATTGCAAGCGATTCTTCGTATCGGGCTTCCTCCTACGCTAATTCGCCCTCGATTACCTACTAGTTCCAATTGTAGTCTATAGCGCTATACTAATCTCGAATGTAACGACAAGGAACCTCTCTATTAATTAGGAACAAGCCTATCTTACGGAATGCGGCCCTTATATTATAGTTAGTAAATGTCTTTACCCGAATAGCTAAAAGGGCTTCTATAAACTTAGGAATACCAAATTCACTAACACTACGGTGTGTAGCCTCTAAGACCGCTTGTCTATGCTTTAACTTATATACTTAGAATAGTATAACGTCGAGAGGCTATATAAAGTGCGAAGTATATAGTTATAGGCCCTATAATTGAATTTTATAGCGCTTCGCGAAGGCCGCGAATTCCTTAAAGCAGTAGGAGCTATAATTGTCGTATAGTAGCACCCTCTATTCGTTTGGGTCCTTAGGTCTCGTCTTGCGCTCAAACTAATAGATATAGTGTATAGCAGTGTCGTCCGTTATATAACTAGACTCGTTAACAGTAATTAAGAAGTTGTCCTTGCCTAATAACGAGGGTATAGTTAGTAAGTAACGTTGTTATTGCCTTAGGCAATAGACTCGGTCTCGGCAATAGACTTACCTTCTTTTAGTATCTAACGCTCTTAAACTATTATACCTTTAACAATCAATTGATATTCAATTACCTCGCCGTACGCGTTAACGGTCTCGACTATAGTTATATGCGTACGATTAGTGTCGCATTTAGTCTAGGCGCGCCGCTTCGTGTCTATTGTAACTACGTATTCGTTGCTACTAATACTAATCCGAAAACCGGTTTCGTCGAAATTCTATATATTCCGCGGCTTTATACCTAGTCGCTCTACTATCGCCTTAAACCGATTAAACTACGCCCTTATCGTCGAAGGGTTATAGGCTTCCTTACGCTGCTTCTTAATAGGTTTAGACTTTACCTTACTAAGGTTATGCCGAGCTAGGAATCGTTTAGCCTAGTTACTACCGAATAGTAGTATAACCTTATTAGGCGACATTCTCTTTAGTATGTCTATAGCAATAACGCTAATTAGCGCTACCGGTAAGAATATCCCTATTTCGTCCCTCTCTCGATAATAATCCGCTAGCGCTAGCTCTTAAGCCTCTATTAACTTAGTATTAGTCGGCGGCCGCGATAGGAGCGATAGACGGCCTCTTAATCGCTAGTATATTCGCGAATATAGGTCGGTTGCCCTCTTAATCCTATATACCTCTCGTATACTAAGATTGACTGATTTAGCCTATAGTTTATAGTATCTCGAAACGACGCGTTCTACTACCCTTTCCGCCCTCTCCGTCTCGGTTAACCGCTTAGTACGCACCCTCTTCGCCTTTTTGCCTTTTTTACGCCCTATAGCTACGATTGTATACAATCCGTATAGTAGAAGAGAAGGAATAGAAGAATACGCGCTTTAGAATGAGGTAGACGCGCCTGCTAAGGATTATATAAGAAAATAGCGGCAGTGAGGTCTATAGCTACTATACACTCGTATAAGGCTATCTATATAATATTTAGACTCGCGGTTTATAACAGTATCTACCTAGATATCCGAATAGGACTAGAAAGTACGATTATATCGAGATTTACGTATAGCCTACTAACAAATCGCGATTTTACGTATAGCCCATTTCCCCGCGATTAGCGGGCGTAGAGTAACTAACGAAACCCCGGATACGTAGGAGCTTTAGATCGCGGCAGTTAGATTATATAAGGCCCCTCGGATCGCGATCCTACGATCCGAGTCGCTCTATAACGAGCTTGAACTTCTACGACTATCGATATACGAATTTTACAACAAACTAAGTTTTTCTTTTCTAATGTCCCTACGGCTTTTATAGGGCTGTTCTTAATACGGGACAGTAGATTAGGCAACAATGGCCGTCTTTAGTGCTATAGGCAGGCGGTCGAGGTTAGAGGAAATTTCGTCTTTCGGGGTTTCTCCGTTGCCGATGCTTATAGAAGGGCGGTCTTTCCCGTATTAAGCCTATAAGCTTTTCTTATACAGTGTGACCCTATTTATATTAAATAACAGCTCGATTAGCTCGCATAGGACTAGATGTTATATCCGTCTAATATTAGAGACTCCCGAAGCCTTAGTAGACCTACCGGCAGCGAGGATTGCTCCTAACGCTACCGAAATTAAGAGATTATTGTTAAAGTCCTATCGAGAACCTTAATAAGAGGTCCTAAATAAAGCTACATTATACTTGCTTCTAGATTTCGACTATAGATGCCCTACGCTACTGTCTTTATCGGGTTTATAATACGGCATTTGTTTCGGATAAATGCGAGTATAGTAAAGCTACCTTTTAGCATAATAAGGGCCTAATAAGAGCTCTAAGGGCACCTATATTGAATTGTATAGTAGTAGTATAGGCTGAACTGTGTTATATTCGTTATATTCTATCTAAACTAGTAACTATCCTAGGTATATATATATTTAGTCCTTCCTATTATCGAGTATCCTTACTATTGTTAGCTACTCCGACAATAGTATCGGTATATCCGATAGTTCTAGAGGCGCCGTATTACGCCTCGTAATCTTATTTCTTTATATATAGAGGCTGTATATATATAAAGAAGGATATAAGGACAAAGCAGCCCGAAATTATTATTTACTCGCTTTGAGGCTAACAAAGCTTATTTCTAAGACACCCCCGTAAGCGGTAGATAGCCGATAAACAATCCTATTATATAGAATCGTAGGTTTTGTCGTACTTCGAGGGAATAAAGTATTGTTTAGTAGATTTTTGGTTTCCCTAGATTTCCCCGGACTAACTAGGCTTAATCCGGTAATTTTCCGCAAAGTCTCTTCCGACGTTACCTCGTCGTTTTATAGAGAGTCTTTTTCGACCGTTAGTTTAATACTATTAGATAGTCGTATAACACCCTAAGTATATAGATCTAGGAAGTTTTATACGTAGAATCGAATAGTATACTCGGTTTTGTTCTAGGGTTAGGAGTTCTATAGTAAATAGAACATAAGTATACGTACTCTTCTATAGAGTATATTACGTATATCTTTTTATTTTCTAGGGCAGTTTCGATTCTAGACGGTTGCTTAAGTCCTTATAGGCCTAATAAATCCTTTAGTCTAGTAAATATAGGTGCCGATAGTGCCTTAGTTAGTAGATCGGCGATTTGATCTTTTGTATTTATATATACTAGAGATATTACTTTGTTTTCAAGTAGTTCTCTTATATAATAATATCGTATATCGATATGTTTTGTCCTAGAGTGATGCTCTAGATTTTGTGCTAGTGCTATAGCACTTTAGCTATCGGTAGCTATAGTATTTCCTTCTAGATTTATATCTAAGGATACTATTAAATTAGATAGGAATTGGTATTCCCGAGTAGCTTCCGTTAGAGCTATATATTCAGCCTCGCAACTACTAAGCGCTACGGTCTTTTAGAGCTTACTAACCTAAGATACCGGTGCCTTATCGCCTATCGTAAAGATATACGCCGTAGTTGATTTTCGGTTATCTAAATTGCCCCCGTAATCGGAGTCGTAGTAACCTTTAAGAAGCGGCGGACGATTAGCCCGATAAACAAGGCTACTCTGATTAGCATTAAGATATTTCCAAATCCTATCTAGGGCTCTAAAATAAGTCCTATCTGGATTAGATATATATCTTGCTACTTGCCCTACCGCGAAAGATAGGTCGGGTCTCGTTTGTATAGCTAAGTATATAAGAGACCCTACTTGTTTTTGATACTCAGATAGGTCCTCTATAGACGCTTTAGCCGTAGACTGTTTTAGGATTACTCCTTGCTCCGTAGGAGTAGCTACGCTAGCGCTAGTTTCTTTATTAAACCTCTTTAGTATCTTTTTAATATATGCCTTTTAGGAGAGTTCTACTATCCTATTAGGCCTATCCCTAGATACTTCTATACCTAGATAGTATCGTATAGGACCTAGATCGGTAACTTCTACCGTCTTAGAGAGATATTCTCGTATAGAGTCGATATCTTTTTTATTCGGACCGAATATAAGTAAGTCGTTAACGTAGCACGTAATTCGGATATTAGTTTCCTTATTTATAAAGGCAGCCTCGTCCTTAGGTATCGGTTTAAAACCTATAGTAGCTAGTAGGCTACTTAGCTTCTTAAACCATTGCCTAGGAGACTGTTTTAATCCGTATAATGCCTTATTTAGACGGCATACCTTATTCGTATTGTCCGTATAGCCTATAGGCTGTTCGACGTATATTTCCTTGTCTATTTCGGCATTTAGGAACGCGGATTTTATATCCTACTGTTCTATTTCCCAATTAAAATAAGCCGCTAAGTAGAATAACGATCGCTAAGTTTCGGGCCTTGCCGTTTAGCTAAAGGTTTAATCGTAATCAATCCCTTTTACTTAGTTATACCCTTTTACTACCTATCGGGATTTATGTTTTACTACCTCGCCTTTCTCGTTTAATTTTGATTTATAAACGAAGCGTCCTTTTAGCGCTTTTCGGTCCGGCGGTAGTTCTACTAGTTCCTAGGTGTTTTGAGCTTATAGATCGGTTATTTCTTTGAGTATAGACTCTTTCCACTTCTCGGAATTAGGACTATTAATAGCATCTTTATACGTATCCGGATCGGTAATATTATCGTCCGCTAAGTACGCTATTTCGTCGTTGTTTCTATATCCTTCGTATAGATCAAATATATCCCGTATTCGGGTATTAGCCTCGTCTTTAGCTAGTCTAGGCCTTTTATATTTAGGCTCTTCTTGTATACTAGTAGTAGATTCCGGGGCGTCTAGAGACTGTTTCTTAGGTAGAGTAACTTCTAAGCTCTCTAATTCTTCTAGTATATTACCGCTAGGCCCCGGCAGTATATTACTATCGTTTTAAGTAGTAATATCTCTAATAGTATTAAGTTCTATAGTCGGTATATCTTGTAGTGTATCCGTACTAATAGATTCTTTAGTAGTATAAGTAGTACTACTTAAGAATACTCTATCGAGTATCTTAACGTTTCGAGACTAAACTACGCGCCTAGCTTCTAAGTCGTATAGTTTGTATTGTTTAGTACTAAAACCAATAAGTATAGCTCTTCGTACTCTAGATTCTAGCTTTTTCGGCGTCTTATTCGTATAGTAAGCAATAGAACCGAACGTTCTTATATTACTTAGGTCGGGTTTCTCCTTATATTTTAGCTCGTAAGGCGTTTTAAAACCGAGGGCACTATACGGTGTCCTAACATAGATATATTCCGCGGTTTCTAAAGCGAATTGCTAAAATCTTTTGCTTAGTCCGGATTGAATTAGTAACGCCCGTACTCTATATAGTAGAGTTCGATTAGGTCTTTCGATTAGGCCGTTTTGTTCCGGAGTATAAGGAGCCGACAGTTCGTGTCTAATACCGGAGTTCTTTAAGAATTCAGTCGTAGGTTTATTAACGAATTCCGTACCGTTATCGGTTTTAAATCTTTTAAGGCTCGGGCGTTGCATATTATTACTAAACTCGTTTTCGGAGTGTAGTTTATAATGTTTAATAGCAGAGAGTACTTCGGTTTTAAAGCGTAAAGTATACGTAGTAATAAAACGACTATAACTATCTAGAAAAGATATAAAGTAACGAAAGCCGTCTATAGAGATAGGTTCTATAGGGCCGCAGAGATCTGCAGTTACTTTATCTAGATAGCTATTAGCCGGTTTACTTATTTCTCGACTTATAGTCTTAGAGAATTTCGCTTTAAGACATACCTCGCAAGTAAGATTCTTATTACTAGTAAGATCTTCTTTTGTAATCGAGGTTCCGGTAGTATTTTCTATTATTTTAGACATAGCAGGATATCCTATATATCCTAAGCGTATATGTAACTCTCGATAAGGATCTCGATCGACGTAAGCTTCGGGATTTATATCGGTAGTTGTCGCTATAGCGGCTAGTTCTCCGGCTTCTATCGGTATCGTATAAATTAACCGGTATAGGTTCCCGATACGTCGTCCGATAGTAAGGGATCTTGCTCGCTTATTATTAACCTCTAATAGGTAGGCTTAACCGTCTTAAAGATGTACTTAGACTCCGGCGGCGTCTAACTTTGCTACGGATACGAGGTTTACTTCGAAATCCGGTATATAAAGGCAATCCTTTAAGATATACGGTTCTTTCGTATCCGTAAAGGTTAATTGTACGTCTCCGTATCCGGGTAATATTATAGTTTCCTTGCTACCCTATTTAACGGGTGTATTCCGGGTAGTATAGGTCTTAAAATAAGCCCTTTCGTTTATAATATACGAGGTACAAGCCGAATCCAATAGAAACTAGACGGTTCGATTCGTGTTTTTTGCCGATATATCGCGAATATAAGACGTTAGGTTCGTATTCGAGTCCTTAGGTTTTTCGTTAGTAGCCTCGTTACTAGCGTAGAGTACTACTTCTTCGTTTAGGTCTCGGTCGGTATCGAGTATATCTATATCGGGATAGCTTTGATTCCTACTAGATAACTCGATATTATACGCGTCCTTAGTCGTATTTAGGTCCCTCGTATAGTAGGCTTCTTGTTCGGTAGCTCCTAAGTCCTTATTCTTAAGGTAGCTTGGTTTTTTCTCCGGGTATTTAATCCAACACTTATTTTCTAAGTGTCCTATACCCGTACGACCTTTTCCGATATAGTAGGTGCATTTTAAATGCGGATTCCTTAATTTGCTAACTCGATTATTACTAATAGGGGCTGCCGGAGTAGTCCGAAAACCGCTATTAGTATAAAGGACCCTAGTAGTTTTATAGGTTTCTAACCGTCGAGATTGGTCTAAGAGGCCGTTTACTATATCGTCTAGGTATAGTATATCTTGGCTATCGTCTCTAGATCGATTCGTAATCGTAGTAATAAAGGTAGAGTAGTTTTCGTCGACTCCGTTTAGTAGTAGCGAAATCGATAGCTTTTCGGGTATAGCTATTCCTCTAGCTTCTAGGGCACTTATAAGCCTAGTATATTCGTTTACGTAGGTCTCTATAGTACTAGCAATAGCTAGGTTATAATTAAATAGCTTGCAGAATAGTTAGTATTCGGCGGCGAATCCCTTCGGAGAGTACCGTTTTTCTAAGATATTCTAAGCTTTAGCCGGCGTCGTAGCGGTTTTTACTTGTAATAGAGGCCCGTCTTTAAGGGTTAACCTTAGTATAGAGAGTGCCGATCTTAGGGTTAACTCGTTATTACTAGGATTCTCTTCTAGGGCCCCTTCGTATCCTTTATAAGTTAAGATATTCTTAACTTTTTCGGACTAGATCTCGTAGTTACTACTACCGACTAGCTTATCGGATTCCGGTATAAGTCGGTCGGTCATTTTGACAGATATAGGTTGTCTTTTTCTAATGATTATAGTTTAATCACTAGTTTAATCTATAGCTGTTTATCCTAAACCGTATATTCTTACTTAAGAAGCTATCTTAAGTAGAGTAAGTATAAGGAGTAGGTTAATTCTTTAGATTAAGACTAGTAGCGTAGGTCTTTCTTATAGATTAATAGATTAATCTATCGGTTTTTACTACCTTCGGTAGCTTGAGTCTCTCTTCGAGGGTCTTTTGAAACTATAATAGTTTTAATAGTAACCGTTATAATTACGAAAGAGTCGTTTGTTTCGATTTTTAATAGTAGTCGGGTATCCGTATTTAGAGTATTTGATTAGTATTGTTCTTGTCCGCCGTTATTGTCTTCGTATAGTAGTATACTCGGGGATTGGTTATATAAGTCGTTTATATATCGATAGTTGTCTAGATTAAAAGTATCCGTTATCGATATATAGTAAGATCGGTAGGGTATTTCGAATAGTAGTCGATAGCGAGTAAGGCTTAGTATCTTAGGTTAAGAGCTAGCCGGGCTTATAACCTGTTAAATTGTATAGTAGTAGTGTAAGCTAAACTGTATTGTGTTCGTTATATTCTATCTAAACTAGTAACTATCCTAGGCATATATATATTTAGTCCTTCCTATTATCGAGTATCCTTACTATTGTCGGCTACTCCGATAATAGTATCGGTATATCCGATAGTTCTAGAGGCGCCGTATTACGCCTCGTAATCTTATTTCTTTACATATAAAGGCTGTATATATATAAAGAAGGATATAAGGACAAAGCAGCCCGAAATTATTATTTACTCGCTTTAAGGCTAACAAAGCTTATTTCTAAGAACCTGTCTTACAAGATCTTTAGTATAGTATTATTGCCGAGTATCGAACTGTTTATCCGCATTCCCGTATCTTATTATATAGGATTAAGAAAGAAAATAGGTCGATTTAAAAAGCGTTAGCTTACTACGCCTCCTAGGAGAGCGTTAGCGACATAGCTACATTAGCAAGCGAGTAATTCTAGCGTATAGTTTATAATAGGGAAGGAGGAAGATTAATATAATATATTTAAGGATAGTAGCAATATTATCTACGCCTCCCCCCTACTTAATTATTTTGCTAGCTACGGCGGCAGCGAGCTAACCGCTTTTATCCTAGATGTCTATCTAGTTTAGCCTACAATCGTCCTACGAGCTAGCGAAGAGCGACTGCAGCCTTCTAATAGGTCCCGAGGACGAGGAGAAGAAGAACGATAAAAATAACGAGGTACCCGACTTTGTTAGGAGCGAGAACTTTTAGATTAAGGCTAATATAGAGGGAGTAAAGAGGGCTACTATGCACGCATCTATACGACTTTAGTATGCCAACCTTATAACTTAGTACTTTTTAGAGAAAGGAAATACTAATATAGAATACTTCCCGTAGTGTCGTAACGAGGTTAGTGTCTTTAATTCTTTGTCTAAGTTTAGGGAGAAAGGCTTACTACGTAAGCTTGTCTAGTCATTAATCTTAAGAAACCCTACTCTTTTATCGCTATTCTCGCTAGTAGTAACCAATTACTCGTCTAACGAGGCTCTAGATACTCTTCGAGCTTATACTTCTCCTATATGCCGCTCTTCGGTAAGTTTAGGGGGATTATCGTTAGGCTTTAAGGGCCTTAACAAGCGCATCGTACTAATTCTAATCGCAACCTAGTATACTTATAAGGCGTTTTTTGTTAGTCGGATCCGCTAGAAGTGTTTAGTCGAGAGTCGCTCTTTCGGTATCGACTACTATATCGGAAAGCACTTATTAGACTATAATAGTATTTTGATAAAGATTTTAGTAAAGATGTTTAAAGTGCGGTCGTTAATACTAGACGATCTCGTCTATATACTTAGTCGTACGCTCTTAAGCTATAGTCCGCCTTACTTCGAGTCCTTATACGAGATCCCTTTACTAGTATAAGTCGTACGGGCTCTAAGTAAACGCCTATTATTATAGACAGTTGTCTTAATCTATAAATAATAAATTTGTGCGATCTACTTACCTACGCTAAGTATAAGCTTATATAAACCAAATGCACTCCCTATCCCAAATCTAGGAATAGATGTGTTCTATAGCTATCTTTATAGGGGCACTAGGTAGCTAGAGCTTACCTAGTCCTAATCCTAGCGTAAGAATCGATGTCTTCCCTAATGTATACATTTGATTTATAGCAGACATTTCGGTCTCGACTAACGCCTACTTAGCACATGCGGAATCCGAGTAAGGTCGAATTACACGCATCGTAGGGATTCTACTAACCTAGAGGCTATTTCGTACGATAGGCAAGCTATTACAAGTTTCTCGGCTAGTAGTGCTCTATTACTACCCTTCTAATAGTAGAAGCTACGTATTCTAATATATTATAATTATTATAGATAAGCGGTAAACCGATAGAATTGCTTGCTATTTAAATAAAGGACTTACTAGCTACTTATATACCCTAACGCTAAGAATTATAAGCTATTTCTAGACCGTAAGTAAATAATCCTAAAGATTCCTTCTCCTTCCTTTTGCTTATAAATCTAACTAGACTCGTATATTCTCGAGTAGTCTAATACTCCCTCTACTTAGCTATCTAGCCGTAAACTAAATAGCTAAGTCCTAATCCCTTTTAATCGTTTTTATCCCTAGGACTCCCTTTACGTTTTTTTCGAACTTCCCTTTCGTTAGGGGCTTAGTAAGGAAGTCCGCGAGTTAGTCTTTTATCGGAATATACCTTATATCGACTAGTTTGTCCTTAACTAGTTCCCGTACGTAATATACTACTACGTCGATATATTTCGTTTTTAAATAAAATTCCGGATTTCGTACTAAAGCAATAGCCGCCTTATTGTCCCCGTAGATAGTCGTAGGTTCTTTATAGTCTTCTTCTATAAGGTGTCTAACTTGCTTAAAGAAATTCCGGATCTAAATAGCGCCCTTTACGGCGTAGGATAGAGCTAAGTATTCGGCCTCCGTAGTACTAGTCGTAACGGACCTTTATAGTTTAGTAGACTAAGATATAGGCCCGCTAGCTAATAGGGATATATATCCTATCGTTAACTTCCTAGTCGAGTCCGCCGCGTAGTCCGAATCGGTATAGATAACCGGTAGACGAGTAACTAAAGTACTTGTATTGTTTTCGTTCTCCGGGATAGGACTATACTTTATATAGTAGTCCCGCGTATTACCTAGGTATCTAAGGCCGTAGATACCTCCGTCGTAGTGTCTCCTAGCCGGATTTACCGAGGATTAGGTTAGTCGTTGCGTTAGAAAAGATATATCCGGCCTAGTAGCTCGTATAGTCTAATTTAGTTTCCCGACAAGTTGTTAGTATTTTTGGATATCTACTACCTCGTCGTCCTTCTTAATAGGTAGTAGATTTATATATCCGTTTATCGGAGTAGATACTCGGAAGGTTTCGTCTAGATCTAGGCTTTCTTCCCTAAGCGTATTTTCGATATAGTACTTTTAGTCTAGTAGTATAGACCCGTCGGCTTCTCTCTCGATTCGTACGCCTTATATAAACTTAGTAGGCCCTAGATCTTTCACTTCGAACCTCTTCGTAAGCCCGTCTTTTAGTAGTTTAATCTCCGCTTCTATCTTCGCTAGTATAATAAGATCGTCGATATATAGGGCGACTATTTAGTATTATCGTATAGTCGCTATTAACGAAGACCGATTAATCCGCGGGTATAGTATAGAGGTCGTATTCCTCGAAGAAAGCTATAATAGTCTTATTCTAAACTCGTCCGGATTGTTTAGTCCTAGTACTCCTTTTAGGAGTTTAAGTACCTTCTTAGTTTCGGGAATATCTAGGCCCTCCGGGATAGCTAGGTAGACTTCCTCTATTAGTTCTCCGAGTAGATAGGCACTTACTACGTCTATCTAGAATATAGTAAGGCTTTTAATAGCGGCGATAGCTAGGAGAAGGCGTAGGCTTTCGAGACGTATTACTAGAGAGAACGTCTTAAAGTAATCGGTTCCGTAGCGCTACGTAAAGCCCTTTCCTTCTAATCTCGCCTTAAATTTGTCGATTTGTCCGTTCGGTAGTATTTTTGCGTAATAACGTTTATTTGCCCTTTTCTATCCTTCGGCTTAGGATAGTCGATAATCTCGTAGGTATTATTAGCCGTTAAGGACTCGATATATTCTTTAATAGCGTCTTTCTATTATCGGGAGTAAGGGCCGCTAATAGCTTCCGTATAGGTCTCGGGGGTAGGTATCTCGAAAGCCTTTCGATAGTCGACTTTTAGAGCTACTAGTCCTATCTCGTCCCTTAGTCTCTTCGGTGCTTTAGGGACCCTCGTAGACCTTCGTAGTTCTCCTTCGTTTATATTCGAATCTATAGGAGACGGTTCTCGAGTTATTCTTTCGTCGTATTAATTAAACCGTCGTCTTTAGAGTCTTCCTCTAATTCTACTCTCTCTACTTCTCGAGACTCTCTTTTATCTAGGAGATCGATATCTCTATCGTCGTTATCCGTAATAGGCCGTAGGATATGTAGCTCTTCTCTAGATAGTAGGCTACTTCCCTTAGTCGATTCGTCGAATTTAACGCTAATATAGATCCCGATAGCGTCCGTCTTAGGATTATAGATCCTATACTGTTTCGTAGACTTCGTATATCCGACTAAGATTCCTAGAAATACCGTCTTTTCTAGCTTATCTTTCCTTTTCTCTTTAGGAATAAACAGATAGGCTAGGTAGCCGAATACCTATAAGTGTTCTCCGTTAGGCTTTCTTCCGGTATAGAGCTCCTCGGGAGTTATATCTCTTCCTTTAATAGGTAGCCTATTATATAAATAGGTAACCGTATAGGCCGCTTCGCCCTAAAATCGTTTAGGTAATCCGGAACCTTCTAAAGCTACCCGTACCTTAGTTATACTAGTACGGTTTTGTCTCTCTACTACTCTATTTTATTCCGGAGTATAGGGCGTCGTTATTTCGATTCGTAGTCCCGGATAGGCCTTAAGAGCTTTAATAAGCTCCGGAGCGTTATCGATTATTACGGCCTTTAGTTTCCTCCTAGTTTCGAGTTCGGCCTCGTTTTTCTAAGCCTTAAAGGCTTTGTATACGTCGCTTCTATAGCGAGTAAGACGGATATCTAACGGTCTCGTAGCGTCGTCCGTAATCGTTAGTATATACCTATTTCCTCCTAAGATACTATACTTATACGGACCCTAAAAATCGATATATACCCTATCTAGGTACTTATCTGTCTTTTCGGGTTCTTCTCGACTTTATCGTCTATCGGACTTCGTAGTAATATAAGTCTCGTAAGACTTATTTAACGTCGAAAGCTCCGGGACTCCTAGTAGTACTTTTATATACGTTTCGTTGTTTTTCGTCCCCCGGATATCCTAGGTATCGGTACTAAAGCAGCGTAGTACCTTTAGTCGTAGTAGTAGCTACTTTCGAAGTCCCGATAGATCCGGATTCCTTTAGAACGTAGGACCTTCCGACGCGTACTCCTTTTACTAGTTCTTCGTTTCCTCTTCGAAGTATAGCCTCTTCTTTAGTAAATAGAGTCGTAATACCTCGTTCCGAGAAATATCTTATCGAAAGCAGGGTATAACCGATCTCGGGTACGTATATAACGTCCGGAATAGTAGTCGGAATTCCTTTAAACCGGACGAGGATTATACCGGACCCCGCGATCTTTATTGTTTTACCGTTCGCTAGAGTAACTTTTCCGCTTATTTCCTTATAGTCCGTAGAGTAGTTCTTATTGTTAGGTATATATCTAGTATATCCGGAGTCTAGGATCTAATCCCCTTTATTAGATAGTCGAGTCGTAGAATCGATAGCCGTCTAAGCCGCGATCTTTAATTCCTCCTTATTATTCTCTTAGATTTTTCCGTTCTTTTAGTCCTATTTATACTTCCTATAGTCCCGTTTAAAGTACCCGACCTGTTAGTAATAGTAATACGTCTTTCCTTTAGCTTTATTAGGCGTATTAGGCGTATTGCCCTTCTTTCCGTTACCGGCCTTATCTTTCGCCGCTTCCTTAGTATATCGGGCTACTACTTTATCGCTTTTAGAAGTAGTAATAGTATATTCAACGTCCCGTAGTCGTTAAACTAGTTCCTCGTAGGAAAGAGTAGATAAACCGGCCGCTTTTAAAGCGAATACGGTAGACGAATACTCTTCTCCTAAGGACGAAATAAGGACTACCTTTTTAGAGGCCTCCGAGGGAACTTCGTCTTTATCCGCGGCCCTAATCTTAGATTAGATTTATATAAGAGCTAAAGCTATAGTATCGATATTCTTAAAAGCTTTAAAGGAATAGAAACGGGAGAGTAGCGTCGAAACCCGTTCCTTTATCGATACCTCGCTTACTTTCTTTATCTTATCGATTACCTCCTTAGTCGTACGTAGTCCTAGGAGGTATATACGCTTATTCCCGGCCGTAGACTTAATAAACGCAACCGCTTTTACGTCTTCTTCTTTAGCCTCTTTTGCTTTAGCCGAATCTTAGCTTATAGATTCCGGTATACCGTACCTATACTTCTAAAGGCCTTATTAGGATAGATAGTCTTAAATTAGATCGATCTAGATAGTATAGTTCTCGGTAGTAAGCTGCGGAATTCCCTTTACCGCGCCGATAGTCGTCTCGGTAGTAGATATCTTTATCGTTAGATTTCTCGACTTATAGTAGTCGTATCGTTAATATTTTTAGATTATTTAATTTATATAAATCGGTTCGTTTCGCCTATAGACTAGCGTCTCTAGCGGAGTAATAACCGTTATCTTATTGTTATTCGAAGTTAGTCGCTTTTTTCGATTTACGGAGTAACGTCGGATAAGGTTTAAGCTTACGCAAGCGGATTGCTAGATCGGGTAATTTCTCGAACTTTCTCGTTTTATTACTTGCGTTCTAGGCTTATAACTATTGTAATTGTTATAGATAAGCGGTAAACCGATAGAATTGCTTACTATTTTAATAAAGGACTTACTAGCTACTTAGATACCCTAACGCTAAGAATTATAAGCTATTTCTAGACCGTAAGTAAATAATCCTAAAGATTCCTTTTCCTTCCTTTTACTTATAAATCTAACTAGACTCGTATATTCTCGAGTATTCTAATATAATATCTAGTAAATCTAGGCTAACTACGGAGAATAGTAGATTAATAAAGTCTAGCTTAAGATAAGAATAATATACTATCTACTAACCGCGGTAATATCCGTCCCTAGCCTACTATATAAAGCTAGACTACGATCTATAATAGCTATATAAATAATACTAGAGAAGGATTAACTAAGGTAGAAAGGGAGATCGCCTAGAACAAGAATAGTAGGGAGCGTAAAGAGGATTAAATAGCTCTATTGGATATATACTAGCGAACCGTAAACCCCTAGAGTAAGCTCGAATCCGTAGGAGTTATATCGGGCCCTAAGACTCTATTATAGTTGCCTCTCTTTTAAACGGCGTTTCTAGGTCGTTTATTCTCTATCTTATAACTAGCACCCTAATAAGCTACTCGCTCGGAGTAATACTAAGTATATAAAGCTTATACTAAAACGTATATCTCTCCCTTATTACTTTATCCCGTTTAGAAGAGAATCGGGGATTTAAATTAAGGCGTTAGATTTACATTATAGTATACTAGGCAGCGCGGGCAAGAGACACGGTTCTATAATTATTTAAGCCCGTATTTATAGAGATATCGCTAATTACTTTAGCCTAAGGACGAGGGGTATTATAACTATACTAAGTAGAGCGTAAAGTTAGACCCCGTAGTAGTTCGGGTTAGTTTGGTTTGGTTTACTAAGCCGAAATTCTAGTTTGGTTTAGGTTGGTTTACTAAGCAACTATATAAGTAGCTAGTTCGAACTATATAATTTATCGGTTTTTAAGAAGTATAGGAATGTATACGTAGCTTTAAGCAAGCCCTTTGTAAGACTCGGCAGTGTAGCCGGCAGCGTAGCCGGCATTTTTAGTCCTTAGTACTTATAGAATTTTCGAATTATACTTAGCCTACGTAGTTGTATAAAGGTACTTATATAACCTTAAATCTATAGACAATTAGCTAAGGGCACTAACTAATAAAAAGTATATATATATATATATAAGGCATTATAGTTTAGTTCGGAAACTGTACTCCTTAGGTATGAATTTTATCCTTTCGTTTACGGTTCAATTCCCTAACTACTTAGTAGAATGTCTTTATCTAGATCTAGGTAGAACTTATCGATTTCCCTCGAAGCTCTCCTTAAGAAGTTCTAGCACTTTCCTACTAAACTATACTCTAATATTAACTACTAGGATAGCTCCTCCCTCGATATTAGTATACTATACGAAATAGCTATAAGGCAGCTCTATAGGGCGTTCTACTAGTTACTCGCTATACTACGGCCGAATACTAGTTCGTTCCTTAGAACTCTAGGTTATTTAGCAGATATTAAGGGTAGGGTAGGTAGTAACTTTGTATTATATAAGGAAGTAGAGGCTACTATAGAGGAGTCCTTTAACCTATACAAGATAGTAAAAGATTTAGAGGCAGCTATAGATCTAGGTACCTAGTTAAATTTCTAGTAGGTAGAGTATAAGGATATTTAGAGGGAGTATTAGGTAGAGTTGCGAAAGCAGGTATATAATATAGTCTAGAGAATAGGGATAATGCCTATATCTATAAGTATTAGGTTCTTTAACCTTCCTCCTTTTTCTTTGTTTTCTTTTTCTAAAAATCCAAACTAATACAAATTAACTAGAATGTCTATCTTCTTTTAGTTCTTTATAAGACCTAGTAGCGTAGCCGGTAGCGTAGCCGGCAACGTAGCCGGCAGCGTAGTCGGCCTTTTTACTCCTTAGTACTAACGGGTTTTTTAAAGACTTCTATTCTATACGGATAATAAAGTATACTATACTATATATATATACTTAGAGAGTATTTAGAGCGCGGTATATAGCGCCGTCTAATAGCGGCTTATTTGGTATATAGAAACGCTTATAGATAATACTAAGAACATCCTTCCTACTAGGATATCTATCCTACCTACTACTATCTCGAATATAGATATTCTAGCCTTTAAGAACCTAATCGAGGGCTTTAAAACCCTTCTATATAATCGTAATACGCTTCGCGTAGATAGCTATAAGGTTAACCGCTAAAATAGTATTAGTATAGCTTAAAAAGAGGTAGAAGAGGAATATATATTCGAAGATACGAACTAGGTAGGCTTCTATAGCCTCCTAAAAGGCCTCTAGTACGGAGGCTTAAAAGCGATAGTCCCGTATCTAGCCTTAGGCAACCTCGCGAATAAGTCGTCTAAAAGGAGTTTTAGCTACTAGGAGTCTACTATACTTCTAATAATTCCGAATTTCGCGAAGGGCTACGGCTAAGGAGGGATTAGCAAAAAGGAGTAAAGATACCGGCTACGCTACCGGCTACGCTGCCGGCTACGCTGCCGGCTATAGAAGAAAAAACTTACTTCCTAGGCGCTATTAACGGCCGCGACGATTATTACTACTAGTAGTAGAAGCGCTAGTCGTTATCTTCCGCGGAGCCTTGCCTATAACGGTCTTTCTACTACTAGCGGCAGCGGTAGTAGCCTTCTTACGTTAATATACTATAGTCTTTCTAGTAGTACCGATCTTATTACGATCCGTAGTAGTAGTAGGTCCTTTTTTACGAGACGTCGTAACTTAGTCGAGTAGACTCGGTATTACGAAAGTCGTCGAATTAATAAAAAAGTGCGTTACGAAGGTATACGAAGGCGCGCGCGGAGCGAGGATATTACGGTAGTAGTAGATATAGAGCGTAGAGATATAGGTATCGATACGAAGGTTATATAAAGCGAGAGAGGTAGTATCGCGATATCGCTAGATAATAGAGTAAGGTTCGCGTAAGCCTACCTTATAGTAACGTTAGAGCAAATAAAGAAGGTAGGTACGGCTAAAATAGGCAGGTACGGCAACGTTAAAAATATAGCCGGCACCTATAGCCGGTATAATAGGGTAGGCTATACTAAACAAAGTAGCTATTTTATAGGAAGAAGCTTACTTCCGTCTCTATATACTACCTACAAGTACCGGCTATACCTCTAAATTCAACTCCGCCCTATCTCTAAGGCTAAGGTACCGAGTAGAAACCTAGTATCTTATATTTACTCGGTTATTACGGAGCGCTTATAGGTAAGGTATTAAAAAGGTATATAAAAAAAGTACGAGAATAGTATCCTAAGATATAGGTCGTAAGTAAATAAGAGTAGGACGCCTAGTTATTTATATAGTACGTTACTCTAAACGACTAAGAGCCTATATTATCTCGTACTTCGCGCGTATACTTAACCTTACCTCGCCGCGGAGGTAGAGTATTAAGATTGCCTATAAGGTACGACCGTCTATAAGGTACGACCGTCTATTATAGTCGTTAGTAGGACCTATATTTGCTATACTTATTAAGGTAGCTTATTAGAAGGAAGCCGTAACCCTTTATACCTTACTTTTTAACGCTCCGCGAAATCCGGATAAATATAAGGCGCTAGGTTTTTACTTCGTACCCTAGATTTAGGTACGGCGCGGAGATAGAATAAGTATAGCCGGCACCTATAGCCGGTAAAAAGATACGAAAATAGGCATCTACCTAGGTTAATCTAACGACTAAATACAAATTCCAATTAATACGCTATAAACCGACGCCGAATTTTAGCTAAAAGCTATATATCTTTATATTAAAGAGTAACCCGCTTCGTATAGATAGTAAGGAGGTTTAAAAGCTTAAACTCGGTTACGAGAAATGCCTCCGTAGCTTCCTAAAGAGTACTAATCGCCTTAGCCGTAAATTGTATACTAGACTTAAAATCTAATATAATTTCTCGAACGAGTCGCTAGAAGGAAGTCTTAAGGATTTAAAGCTCGGTCCTTCTTTTTTCTTAGAATAGCCGGATCTCGCGAAGGGTAATAGTACCTAGTTTAAAACGCCGCTTCTTTATCGTCGAGACCTACCTTTTACCCTTTTTTCTAATAGAAGAATAACTTTTCTTCGCGATAGCCTTCGTCCGCCTACTCTTTTTAGCTAGCTTAGCCTACTTACTTTTCGGTACTATTTTCCGAGGAACCCCCTTCCTTTATATATACTATAGATAGTCCTCTTCTTCCGATATCTCGTTCTCGCTATAGTCTTCCTATACTTAGCTTGCTTTACCTTTACCCTTATCTAGGTTCTAAAGGTATCTTTCTACGCGTTCGGGCGACGAAGGTATATCGGTAAGACTTAGAAAATTAATAAGCCTATAATCGTAAAGAATTATTTATACTTCTTACCTCCTAAATTAAATAGTCTTCTATTAAACCGTCTTAGTAGGTCCTCGTTAGATTCGTACTTAGGATAGTCGCTAAAGGAAGGGGAGGCGGCCGACTTAGTAAGGCCCGAAGAGCCGAATCCTT
The DNA here is from genome assembly GCF_000340215.1 of Pseudocercospora fijiensis CIRAD86. Taxonomy (NCBI): domain Eukaryota; kingdom Fungi; phylum Ascomycota; class Dothideomycetes; order Mycosphaerellales; family Mycosphaerellaceae; genus Pseudocercospora; species Pseudocercospora fijiensis. The sequence goes on from NW_006921544.1 coordinate 389,768, forward strand.
AAGGTATATTTGTCTTTAAGAATATAGGGAAAGGGAAGAAGGAGAGGAAGAGCGAATAGAGAATTAGAAATAATTACTAGATAAGCGGGGTAGGTTGCTATAGTAACTAGTCTGTTTAGGAATTCGAAATATATTCGGGATATATACCGGCTATAAACGCCGGCTATATACGCCGGCTATATACGCCGGCTATATACGCCGGCTATATACGCCGGCTATATTACTATATACGTAAGCGCTTCGCCTCCTTAAAGCTACTCTAAGCTTATATACGCTTCCGCTTCTTAATCTAGTATCGCCTTCTACCTCCGTCCTCCTCCTCTTCGTTATCGCTAATAAGGGTTTCGCTTAGACTAAATTTCGTATTCTCTTCGCGCTCCTAGGTTTCTTCGATCTTAAGGTTTTCTAATTCCTCGATTAAGTCCTTTAGTATAATCTTTAGTATCCTACCTTAGCGACTCTAGTAGAGGAGATAGTATCGGAATACTATAATAGATTCGAAGGTAGTAGGCGAGTATATTCGATTAAAGCGGCCCTAGTAACGAGCGATACTAAAAGACCTCTTAAAGCCTATATCTACGCTTAGTATAGCGAGGACGTCCCGAGCGACCGACGCTATTATTAGAAACTTAGGCTCTAACCGCTACTATATCGCGAGAATATCGTCTCCGAATTCGTCTAGAAGACCGGTAAGATCTAGAGATTATTAGTCCTCTTTCCGAGCCTACGGGTTTAGTACTTACTCGCGCGTCGATAGAGTTCGAACTCTTCTTTGTTTACTTTAGTAGTTACTCCTTCTTCTACCTCTACTTCCTATCTATAAAATAGATATAATATCGGAGCCTTCTTAGCCTTCTTTTTTATTATACGAGCTATATTTAGACTAGTTTCTTTCCGACGCTTATAGAATATCTTTTCTAGAATAGTCTAGTAACGCTTAGGCTATTTATCGTCCCTTTTCTATTCCGGCCTCTACTAGTATATATCCTTTTCTACCGGGTTAAGTAAGTATATAACGCTATAGATATTCCCGAACGACTAAAAGGTAGTACTATAATATTTATATAACTTAGTATAGGAGGTATCTATAGCTTTTATTATAGCTACTTTCTAGGGAACGCTCTTCCTAGCTAGCTTAGCTATAGTTTCGTCGAGCTCGTTAAAGAGCTAGTTATAGTACGCGAAGATAAGGTAGATCGTCGGTCCTCGGATTCTTCTAATCGTAGTAGTAACCTTCGCGTAATACTTACTAATATCTACGAGATACTCTACTTAGCGCTATTCGGCGGCGGTAAGCCCGAGCTACTTAATACCCTCGGAATTCTAATAGATCTCGAGAGCGGTACGTAAAGAATATCCTTTTATAACTATATAGAAAGTCGAATTAAACCGGGCCTTAGGTAAAACGGAGTAGGCGCTAAGGAGGCTGCTTTTACTATCGCTTATTCTATACGATATTCTAGGCATCTGTTTTAGGGCGCTTAATTAGGTTCTTTTAAATAGCCTCGAATCGGTTATATCTCTATAAGCTCGAGTTTATATATATTACGAGACGACGAAGCTAGAGAAAAAGAGTTAGAACTATACTAGGTTGCCGGCTATAGGTACTAGCTACGGATAAAAGTTATACCTTATATAAAACGAGAGCGAGGCTTTCTACCTTATCCCGTCTTATTACTATAACGAGTTTCTCGACTTTCGACTTTGTTTTATTCTTATCTAGGATCTTCTATTAGTCGTCGTTTAATAGTATAATTTTAAGCGTCTTAAAGAGGGCTCGGATCGCGATTTAAACTATATAAGCTCGGTAGGGAAATTTCTATAGGGCTATAACTAGTAAGTACGTCGGCTCCGATTCCTCCGATTTAATAGGGCTAGGGCTATTACTAGGGTCCTCTTTATCTTTATTATCGTACGTATCCGGAATCGTAGCGAGCTTAATATTCGGAAGATTAAGCTAGATTATAGACGTTATAATCTCCTCTATATACTCGACCCTATTAATATAATTAGTAATTTCAAAGATATATATAAGTGAATTGTATATATAACGCCTTATATAATATACGATTATTACTAGCGTTATCCGTAGTAATCGAGATTAGTTTCGTTATTACGCTAACCCTATTTATTACCGTATAGATAAGCTTCGCTATATCTTTACTAGTATACGAACCTAGAGTTTTAGGGAATCTAATTATAAGTTCCTAGAGTTTCTAATCCGAATTAATAAAGTATAGTATAATCGAGAGGAAGGAGGCTCTTATAGTCCGGCTTAACTAGCTATCGATAGTAATAGCTACTAGGCGAGTATTATAGAGGATCTCCCGAATATCGTCTAACGTAGCCTCTTTATTCTTTTCGAATATAGTACGCTAGGTTGTCGCGCCGAGAAATAGAGAGGGGGGGGTAGTTTATAAGATATAGGTATATCTTCTATATAGACTCCCTTTCGTAGAAGTCTTCCGGAAGGCTATTTATAGCTAGCATTTCGTTTACTAGTTGCTTAAAGTCTTCGGCGGAGAAATCGGTAGCCTTTAGTCCTTAAGCTTCCTTTAGCGTAGCCTATAATAATTAGCTAGATCTATACGGTTAATTGCAATAGCCGGTAGCTATAGCCGGTAGCTATAGCCGGTATTTTAGAAGACGTACCTCTTTCTAGAACGCTATATCTATATTAACCCTTATCTCTCCTTAAGATTCCCGATACTATTTAGAATAGAGATAGTTAGTAGGCGATAAGTTCCTATCCCCTAGTTTCGGGTATTTTAAGATTAAACCGTAGAAGTTATAGATAATTACTAGTTAACCTTTAAGTCGAGAACTCGTATAACGGTGCAATGCCCCCTCCGTAAAGAAGTTCTAGAATATATCCGTTCGCTCCTTACTAGCCTATCGTATCGATTACTTCCGTAGTTTGTACTCCTTTAAACGTAAGTATATAGGGAACTATATCTTATAGACCTATTAATTAAACTGCTCGGTATACTCGAGTTTCTAAAGATACGCTTAGCTAGCCTTTTCGAATATATCCGGATTAATACTCGATATTCTTATATCTCCGAATAACCTTCTACTTAGACTCTATAAAGAGAAGGACTAGGTAGTAGTACCCTATAATAAATTCCTACTATTAGGATTCGGGGAGGATAAATCTAGCCCTAATCGTCGTCTAGTACTCGATAGGCTCGAAGGCGAGTATATAACCTCCTCTCGACGTTATCGCAATCTCGCTCGTATACTAGACTATTTCGACTATCGTCTCGTTATTACCCTTCCTAGTATAGCACCTAGTATATATACAATGTCGGTCGGTATATTTTAAAGGTTTATACGGTAAGGTAAGGAGTAGTAGATATATACTAGTAGCTATAGGGAAATACCCTTTGTTTTATAGTATCGTATCGTTAGGAATAGCTAGGTAGTAGATAGCTAGCTACCTTTTTTTTGTTTCCTAGCTACCCTAGCTATCCTAACTACTAGAATTTTTTTCCTAGCTACCCTAGCTATCCTAACTACCTAAATTTTACCTTCTATACAGCGGCTCTCTCCTACTAACGGAACCGAGCTACTATACCTAACGAATCTAAGCTCGTTTTTAGTCTTAATCTATCCTCTTTCGGTATAAGATACTCGATAAGTAAATGCTTAGGCCGAGTCTAACTACGAAACCTAATACTAACTAATAGCTCTATTAACTAATCTTAATCCTCGAACTCCTTCCGCTTCTTAGTAAAGACCTTAAAGAGCGCCCGAGCTTCGTCCGGTACCTACGGAGTAGTCGAGATAAAGCCGTATTACTAAAATAGGTAATCCTTCGGAGGCTTATATAGACATGTAGAGAATTCTAACGCTAACCTATCCTACTAGTAGCTTAGATTCCGGCTATAAGCCCTCTCTACCTTAGTAAAAATTTTATATAGTAGTAGTACTCTGCCTTCGAGAAACGCTTTCTATTTAAGTGTTAGTATCTGCCGGCTACAAACGCCGGCTATATATACCGAGTATAGAATAATTACCTATAGTAAAACTAGTATAGTCTCTAGTAAAGGACGGAAACCAAAACTACTACTACTACTAGTAGCAATAGTATAGGCTACCGAGGGTAACATAACCTATAGCAATATAGGCAGCTATGTTTAGTATAATAGGATAACAAGACGGTTGCTTAGGCTGATAACTAGAGCCCTGCAATATAGGCATTGTAGAAGTGTAATATAAACAATGTGCTATACGAGGTTAGTGCTCTATCTATAATGTAGAAGGAGGCCTCTTATATAGGCTTAAAACTCAGCCTAGGTGTGTAGGGCCGGTTACTAGCTAATATCCCTCCCTTTCTTCGTGTCTGACTAGACACGCTTTACACTGCGCGCTTAAAACAAACAAACAGTCATATAGGGCACCTTAGGTATCTAGGCCATTTTTTAGAACTCCGCAATAACACCCCCGGGGTAGCATTGTTCCTAGATTCTATTAACATGCAAAAACAACTTCCTAAGCATCTAATCTACTACGCTAACTTACTGCTGCTTCAATGCACCGTAATCCTTACTAGCAATAACCTTATTAGCTAGTCGATTCTCCTAAACTCCTCCGTAGGTGTTGAAGCTATTAGCGCTAAAGTACTCTACTTCGAAGTAAGCTTAATTAACGAGGAGGTTAGCAGCCTTGTCCTGTGTAGCCTTCTCCTACTCGCGTAGATAGTCCTTAAGCTCCTCCTTACTAAACTAGAGGACTTGTTTAACTTCGTTCTAAACAACGTAACTTAACTAAGGAATTCTACCGACTAGGGCATCGGAAATGCAATTAAGGCCTTCGACTAAGATAGCGGCAGGGAAGGCGAACGGTACGAAGGTGTTAGAACCTAGAAGGGCGGTTAGATTGCGGTGCGCCTTAGCAACCTTAGCGACAGTTAAGTTATCGTAGCCCTTAATCTTAGTGCCGTCGATAATACGAGAGTAGCCTAGGTCGATTAATATACGGTCGCTCTCGGGCTTTAGGTTACTATACGGAAGGTGTAGTATTTAAATAGAGACTTCGCATTCCTTTAGAGGGTTAAGGATCTACTAAGCTGCCTCGCCTTCGTTAGGCTAACTATCGAACATATAGCCGAGGTCGTCGTTAGTAAGGTGCTTATTAGTAAGCTTGCTAATCTTGTTTAGTAGGACTAGGCTACGAGTATTAAGCTTCTTAACCTAGTTCTCGAAGACCTCTAGTTCGTATATGCCCTCGATAATAGTTAAATAGGCGGTCTTATCTTTAGACATAAGAGAAACCTTAATACGCAGATAGCTAGCACCCTTACTAGCTGCGAGCTTAACTATATCTTGTCCGAGACGAGAAGTCTCCTTAGTAGGGCAGTTCTTATAACCGCTATTACCTACCTTAAAGTACTTAGTAGGCTTAGGGACGGAGATAAGCTCGTATACGTAATTAGGTCGAAGGGTAACGGCTAAGAGCTATAAGGCGGGATGCTAACGGACGATTTAGTTGCTTACTCTATAGGTCTAAAGGGCATTGCGGCCTTCCTGCTTAGACTTAGGCAGTTTACGTATATACTAAAAGAATATGCGAAACTCCTCCTATATTAGGTCGACGATAAGAGGAAGGTACGCTCTACGAGGCGACTATATCTAACCGAAGACCCGAGGGAAGATAGTATTACTAGTCTAACGAAAGCGGTCGAAGGAGGTGCCTTGTCTAAGAATGCTAGTAATTAACTTGTATCGACGCTTAGTTAGCGTAAGATCGCGAGTAATAGTGCTAGTAGGGTTGAATACGTAGAGTCCTAGGGAGGTCGGGGCGGTAGTAGGACCTCTAGGAAACTAGTTAGTATAACTAGTCTTAAGGGCAGTAAAGGCATCCTAATTAGCAACCTCGCGACTAATCTTTAATAGGCGACCGACGAGGACACTCGCCTTAGCACTAGTATAGAGACTACAGACCTTAGCAGCCTTCTTAATATAGTTGGCACATATATTAAACCGCTCTTTACCTAGCTTGCTAAGGTCGTCGAGCTATTAATAGATAGATAGGGCGGCAGGAGCTTTACCTATATCGGCTTTAGGAACTATATCGATATTAGTAATAAGGTACGCAATAGAGTCGCCCTTGCAAGAACTATAGATGTTCTTAGTTAACAGGATCGGCGAGAGGCCTCTATCTCTACGCTCGCTAAAGGAGCCTTCGGAGGAGACATCTTCTAGTAGTGTATCTAGTATATTAACATCCGAGTTACTATAGTTAGTACTATAGTTAGCACCCTAGTCGGTACTAGAAGGAGTGCTATACTTCTTAGTAGCCTTACGGAGGGCCTAGCGAGCATACAATACCTTCTTGCGCGCTACTTCGGCCTTAGCGCGCTCGTCTTAAACTTCTTAAGGGACTTTACGGTTGCGGGTCGAGCGACGATCTTTAGCCTACATTTCTATAGCGAGCGTAAGACTAGCAGCCGTATCGGCCTCGGTTTCTAGGCGAAGAGCCTTGCGTTTAAGGATATTAACGATAGGAGCCTCTTAACCCTTAATAATAAAGCCTATACTATTAATACGACAGCCCTTCTCTTTTAGTAGATCCTTAGTTGTCTATACGTTGAGATCGACCTAGACAATCGCATCGTAGTGCTTCTTCTAGTAGGCTGTCGTAAAGTCGTTAAGCGTAAAGGACAAGTTAAGTAGCTGCTTGCCTACCTTCTTACTAGCGGTAGATACGCGATAGATTATAGTACGGGAAAGATGCTCGGCGCCTTAACGACGGACCTTGTACTTATTAACGAACGAAGAGACCTGCTTAGTACGCTCTTGTCTACCGTAGGCGAAGTTAATAAGGCTCTTAGGAAGACTACTTAGTCCTCCCTAGTATTCGAAGGCCTAGTCGAGGGTCTTAAAGCGTAAACGAATCTAGGTGCCGGCCGTCTTAAGGCTATAGACGATAGGAAAGGCTTGTTCGATATCTATATCGTTAAGAACCTCGCGCTTAAAGATACGCTTACCGATAGACTAACGCAAGTTGTTTATACCGTACGCAACTAAGATAGCAGCCTTCTTAATATTCCTATTAATAACGCGTAGTAGGGTGCGAGCGTTCTAGATCTTCTCTTAAGGGTCTTTAAGGGCGGTAACGATCTAGAAGTAGTGCTCGAGGCTAGTTGTAGCAGCTAAGGCGCTGTCGGATAGGGCTTCGATCGGAACTAGGGCGGCTAGGCTTAGGTTAATAGTACTACTGCTAGCGCCTAGCGGATTCGGGGCGCCGGAAGACATAGTCGACCGAAGCGGAAGTAGGTTATAAACGTGTTTGCAAGTATGTTCGTTGCTTAACAATAATAATTAAAGGGTTTAGATAGAAGGGGGGGGGGGGTAGTTAGGCGGCGGCGAGTTAGTTAGTAATCGAGTAGAAGAAGGAGCTTAGGAAGCTCGCTTTAAATATAGTGCGAAGGTAACGTAGTCCGTATATTCCGCGCTAGTAAAGCAAACGGATAACGGCTGTATATAAAAGTAAAGCTGCATACGAGACTTCTTTATTATTAGGGCAGGCTAAAGTTTAACAATCGATCTAGCTAATTGCTAGTAGCGACTACGCGCCTTTGTTAACCTTTAGCTATCGTAGATTCTCGCGCACTCGAAATGTAACTAGTCAGTTCGAGTCCTTAGTAGAAATCTATAGTAGTAAAGCTAGCGGGACTAATAACACCCCCGGGGTAGCATTAGCTTTTCTCTAGAGATACTCGGTAACGAGGAGCAAGTCGCCTAGGCCTAGCGTAGCTAATTCGTTAGTGCGTTAGCCTATAGCACTGCCGCTATAGATATAGCATTACCTTTTATATTAGTAAGCACGTAAAGGTAGTCTATACGTTTACCTTCTTTCCTCTTCTAAATACTAAGCTTAATAGCCTAAGGTCCCTATTCTTAGAGGCTATAGGCCTAGGTTGCTATGTCTATCTAAGAGCTAGGAAGGGGGAGGGATCCTCCCTTTCTTAGTGTCCTACGTAACTAGTGCTAATTATAGTAGGAACATCCTCTAGCAGAGTACCTTATTATCGTTATTACTTAAGGGTGATCGCTAGAGTCTAGGAATCTAGAGGGAAGTGGTCCTAGAAGGGTAAAGGGTTAGGTTCGGCTATTTTCCTAATACTACCCCTAGGGTATTATTAGGAAAATACGCCTCGTACAGTTCTATCTAAGGAAATAAGAGCAAAGGAATAAAGTCACAGCAACATCTCGAAGGCTAAAGAGCAAAATAATAGACAAAGTAAAGCAAAAGAGGGCAATAACTATAAGTATCAACACCGTAGGAACAAGCAGTAAGGACTGAAGCTATAGGGCGGTACTATATTAACAGCGCGGAGAAGGCAAGGAAAATAACGTAGTAGAGGCAGGGAAAGACAAGCAATTATTTAGTCTCGGGATCTAGCTATAATTCTAGGCGGTCTTCGTCGCTAGACTAGTCGAGTTCCTCCTCGGAGTTAGAGTTAGATAGCTAGAAGTCCGGTTTACTATCGGAATTAATATCGGAAACGCTCTACGCGCAATTAATACGTATATAACCCTCCCTTTGTTTATAAGTTATTCCTAATAGCTTACTAAGACGTATCTAGGGATACGTATAGTTGTTAGGCAGAATAGGATCTATAATCGCAGTAGGATCCTCCTCTCGATAGGTATCTAAGGTCGGTAGAGGGTCTATAGAGGTATTAACTTCCTCCTCGGTCGGGGGAGGGCGGGTAGGCTCTCTTAATTCGACGACCTTCTTTAGGTTGGCCCGGGGGTACGAGTGCTTCAAGGTTGCACTATTAAGTTCCTAAAGACGGTACGCGGAACTATCGTAAAGGACCTCCTACACTCGGTAAGGTCCTTTCTATTTAAAGGCTAGCTTATAGGAGTAACTATATTCTAGCTCCGACCGGTATAGGAGAACTATATCGCCAACCTTTAGAGGCTCCTAATCAACAGCATTATAGTTATTAAAATACTACTTAGCCTCTTTACGAAGGCGCCGTTATCGAGCAAGTCCCTCCTAAGAAGTAGTAGTTATATCCTTAAGAGCCTTAGCGCGTAGGGCAAGGAGATCCGCTCTAGTACGAACAGACCCCTAATCGTAAACGCTATACGTGCGATAGGATAACTTAATAGGAAGAACGGCGTCCCTCCTAATTATAAGCTCTGCTAGCGTAAGTCTAGTCGTATCGATAATAGTAGTTCGATCCGCCTAGAGAAGGGCTAGAACGCGGGTAGAGATAGGAACGGACCTATCCCCTCTATTAGTTATCTTAGATAGGGCATCAATTAAAGACCGATAGCTACGCTTAACAATAGCATTCGACTAGGGATAGTACGGGGAGATGCGAACGTTCCTCGCCCTATACGAAACAAGTAGTACTTAAACTTCTTTAGCTATATTGTTTATAGCGTTGTCTAAGATAATCTCGTAAGGTGTTCCCTAGCGGCAAAACAGATCCTTAAACAGGAAGGTAGCTATATTACGAGCATTAATAGCGCCGCAGCCCTTGTAGAAATAATAGGCCTTCGGCTATCGAGAAAGACCTTCCCGAATAATATAGAGGCTGTTGTTCCGGCTTAGATAAACCCTATTACCGTACTATCGCTTACTAACTAATTAGGTAGCGGGGATACGTAGCTCGTCCGGCCGACGGTAGCTATTCCTAAAATTGCACTTAGGACAGCTCTTATAGTAGCGAGAGACATTAGCCTATACGCCGTCCTACTAGTAGCGCCGACGAAGGACATCGAAGGTGCCCTCCGCCGCCCGGTAGCCGAGCTTATCGTAAACGGAACGAAGGATCTCTTATCGGGCTGCTAGGTCGTTAATAATACGCTAGAGAGGTATATTAACTATCGCTTGTCGCTAAAGGATTCGATCTTTAACTAGGAATCGGCGAGAATAGCGAATAACCCGACGGTATTAACTCTTTAATAGACTAGGTAATTTCTTCGTATAGGTTAGGAAGTAGGCGATATAATAGGAGTCGTCGGAGTAGACCCTATTAAGGATATTATCCCTCTCTAGTTCATCCGCCTTAGCTTTAGCCTAGTCCTTATCGTTAGTAGTAGGGTTCTCGTCGGGCTAGTTACTAGGTTAGTCGTTAGTAGCAGGGTTGGTAATTACTAGCATAGCATTAATATAGAAGGCAGCGAAGAAGGTACGGTTAATTACCGTATCGATATCCTCTTCTTCTATTATTTCGGCGATGTCCTCTTCTATAGCGGGCCTTCTAGAAAGGCTATCCGGTCTAGTATGCTTCTTGCTAGGAACGTAGAAGACGTCGAAATCAAACAAATAGATTTAGGCAACCTACCGAGCTATCGTAGAGTTTAGTAGGTCGGAGGCTATACGGTTAAGTTAATAGACTAGCGTCTAAGCATCGATTTCTAAGCGAAAGAATACACTAAAGAGCTATAGTCGGAACTTCTTTAGAGCCTTATAGACTCTAAGGCATTCTCGCTTGCTAGTATCGTATCGGGCCTCGATCGGTTTCTATAGTCCGGAGTCGTACCTAATAGGATAACGCAAGGATAGCTCCTTACGGTTACACTATATTAGTATCTCGCTATAGCCTTCCCCGCTCGAGTCGATAGTAACAATTATTAAGCCCGCACCCTCTAAGTAGTTAATAGATATTAGTACAGGTGCGCTAACGAGTGCCTTAGTTACCGTATCCTTAGCCGCTTAGTAAACGGAGGTCTATTCGAATTTAGTATCCTTCTTAAGCAAGGCGTATAAGGGCTTGTATACTAATACAAAGTTCTCGACCTAGATACGGAAGTAGGAAACTACTCTAAGCTAGGTTCGGACATCCTTCTAATAGGTAGGATCTAGCTAGGACACTATCTTTAGGACCCGTATATTATTAGGATAGCGGCCGTTCTTATTAGTTACAAACCCGATAATATTTATTCGTTTATATAGGAGCTAAAGCTTCTCCCTATATACCGTTAGGTTAGCTCGCTCTAGGTCGTAGAGGACACTATCGAGGTTCTAAATATGTTCGAGAAAGAACCTACGGATGCTAGGCTCTACTTCTTTATTGTCGTACCTGGTTTTAGGGCCCTTAATGCCGATGTCGTCGAGGAAAGGTATCGCTATATAGGAGATATAGGCCGCGAGGACTTAGTTTATAATACGAACGAACTAGGCTACGGAGTTGGTTGCCCCTTAAGGAAGGGTAGTCTGTCTATATAGCCTAAGAGGTGTCTCGAAACTAGTAAGGTCTCGGCTGTTAGGGTAGAGAGGGATCTAGTCGTAGCCCGAGAAAACATTAACTAGCGAGGCTACAATATAGTTAGCAAAAGCTTCCGAGAACCTATTAGTCTCCGGAGGAAGGTTAGTATCTCTAATCGTAACTGCGTTGAACTTTTATATAGCGTTAATTAGACGGTACTTCTTTAGTTCCCTAGGAGCTGTCTTCTTCTAAACTAGGAAGTATAGATTGCGATACGAGGCATAGGAAGGTTCTAAGGTGCTAGCCTTTACACGCTGTCGTATTATGTCCTTAACTATACCTCGTAGGCTTAGGTTTAGCTTGAAACCTAGGTAGGCCTAAGGCTTATATTCGATCGTTCGGATCTTCTACGGAGAGGCAACCTCCGGATTAATTCTGCCTAGGTAAGTAAAGTTATATACTAATACAGCTTCGCGATTGTATAGAAGCTTATATAGCAGGTTAAGCTCAAGATCCGAAAGCTCTATACTAGGTTTGATCTTCGCAAGCCTTTCCGGTATTAGCCTTAAACCCCTAGGAATAGTAGAGAACTTTTTAGTAATATATCTCTAGTCGTACGGACTATCCCTAGGTAGCAATATTGCTTCCTAATTAAGACACTTTTGTCGCTAGTTAGGATTCCCGCTAGGATTAGACCTATCGGTAATATATACGCTACCCTTTATAGGCTTAATCTTATTAGCTACCCTCTTATATAGGGTATGTATACTAATCGATTATCGAACCCGAGGTCGCTATAAGAAGGGTTATGTTAGTAGGTAGATAGGGTGGTAGTGAATTAGTATAGTATTCGATAGAGGTCTAAGAGGAGAGGGAGGAAGGCAGGCTAGTTAGCCTAACGCCAAGCGCCAAGCCCTGCCTAAGGCATCAAGACCCTAGCTTCACTCGAGCCTAGTTATATACTAATCGCGTATAACCTCTTTAGTCCTAATACACGCTTCCCTTCTAAAGGCCGCGCCCTCGTAGCCGGTCTATGTTCTATTCTTAACCTCTATCGCTACTAACTTAGTAGGTCTAGTAAGCTTCTTAGTCCGCGCTAAATTGAACACGCAATTACCGATTATGTAACTATATCAAACCTCACCTCTAATATAATACAATGTCCAACTCTAACTACGCTATCCCTATATACAATAAAGTGATATATAACTATAAGAATTAAGGACTATCGACCAATTATAATACGAGCGCGTCTTCCCTACTATAATAGGTAGACGTACGAGGTATTACAGCACTGCCTCCGTTCTAAGTGATATCGTATCGAGTTCTTTGCGTCTACTCTTAAAAGACCTAGCAATGTCCGCTTCCGAGGGTTTGTCCGTTCCGAGGGTTATTATTCTTATTGTTCGTAGTTTCGCTAGCCTCAATTGGCTAGGTTTAGTAGCCTTTAAGTGTTAACCAATTATATCTTTTTAAAAAACTTAGTTCTTCTAGTTTCTATAGGTAAAGGCTATTATAAGTGTAGTAGTAGAGGTTCGCCTCGCTTAAAGGGTTAGATAGATCGAGGAGTAACCTATTATCCGCAAGATCGACCCCGGCTAGCTTAGCTCTATAGTTTTGCCCTTAGTTAGCCTATTAGTCGCTTAATCTTTTAACTTAGTCAAAGTTTTAACTTAGCCTTAAAGTTTTAATTAAGGCTTAAAGTTTTAATTAAAGTTTGATTAAAGGTGCCTTAGGCTCGTAGTATAGGTAAGGTTGTGTCTATAGGCGTAGCGACAATAGTAAGTAATGTTAACAATAGCGGCGCTAGTCGTCTTAGCGCTAACTTTACCTTCTTCCAATTTCCTTCTTTAACTAACAACAACTCGGCAACACCGTTACTAATATAGCCGCGCCGGCCGTGTCGCCCTTTAGTACAAGCGTAACGCCGTCGTTACTATTATTATTACTATTTACGCGCGCGCCGTCCTCGCAGATCGCCTAGGCCTTAAGGCCTCGATAGAATAAGGGAGCAAGAGGGGGACCTAAATACTAGGAGAAGGGCCTTATAGGGCGCGTTAGTAGAGAGGTGGTTTCCTAAAAGAGCAGCGAATAGTTAACGCGTTATAGCGCGCTTGTTGACACTCGGTGCGCGTTCACTATAGTAGTATAGTCTTATTGTCCTAGTTTGCCGGCCTCTAATTAGTTAGCCTAATAGCACCCCGGGGGTAGCATTGTTCCTAGGCTTAGTAGTAACATTATAGGCATTATAAGCTCTTAGCCTTCTTCGTGTTCTTTACGCTAGTCTAATACTCATCTAACAACTTAGTTATATCCTTAAACGAGTCTTTAGCCTCCTACGAGTCCTATTTAGGTAAATAGCCTTACTATCTTAACAGGTACTCCTTCTTGCCTTTCCTAGTCCGGTGCTATAGGATACGTTCTATAGACTACAGCTCTTCGCTATCCGCTAGTATGTCTTCGTATTTAGTAGGGGCTTTATCCCCCTCGCGTTAATAGTATAGCTTAAGGAGGGATATATAGAAGGTATTATAGATAGTGTAATAGGGTAGAAGCTATAACTAGTAGGCCTATATGCCCTTCGGTTCTCGGATACGGAATAGGCTAATATATCTTAGTGCGAGCTTGGGCCTTGTTTTGCTATCGGGTAATAGGTATTTGCGGATGCGGAGGTTCTTAGTGCTTAGCATAACTATGTCGCCTTGTTTGAAGGTTATTAGCGTATAGTGCTTGTCGTAGTAGGTCTTTTAGTACTCTTAAGCCTTTATCAACTTCTCGGCTATCTTAGTATAGATTTCTCGCATCTTCTAAACCCTCTTAATAGCCGCTAGTGTTTCGGGTACTTAACGCGCTTCCCTTTCCTTACGCTCGGCCTCGAGCGAGGTAAATAGATCTTATAGTAAGGCGGCGTTCTAGCCTATTATAGCAAAATAAGGCGACACCTTAGTAGATAAGTGGACACTGTTATTGTATACGAATTCAGCTAGTTATAGGAGGTTGACCCAGTCCTCGGGGTTCTTATTAATATAACTACGCAGGTACTGCTATAGGGTGGCATTCTGCCTCTCTGTTTGACCGTCAGTCTGTAGATAGAAGGCTATTAATAGCCGATGCTTTAGTCTTAGCTGTAGGCATATTTCGCTCTAATAGTACGATGTAAATATCGAGCCCCTATCGGAGACTATCCCCTTAGGGGTTCCCTAATAGGTACAGAAGATATTAGTCTATAGCGCCTCTGCTATATTAATAGCAGTCTAATCCTTACGCGCCGGGATATATCGAGCGCCCTTAGTAAATCGATCTACTATAACAAGGATAGCATCGTACACTTCCCCCCTACGCTTAGTAGGCGGAAGTCCTATAATGAAGTCTATTATAAGCTCTACAAATAGCTTCTTTAGAACAGGGAGTGAAGACAACTCGCCGAATAGTAAGTGCTTCGGCGCTTTAACTCGTTAATATACGGCACACGTGTTTACGTAGTCCTTTATATCCCGCTTACTATTTAGCTAGTAGTATATACGCGATAGTAGCTCGTGCGACCTCTCTATACTATAGTAACCGGCAAGCTTACTATTATAGTGTCGCTTAAGAAGTTCTTATCGGATCGAATGTTTAGCGGGGACATAGTATCTGCCCTTAAACTTCAAATGACCTTTGTTATCGATCGACTAATTGTTACTCTTACTAGATCGAGTCTTTCGCCTACTTACAAGCTTGTCTATACGTTTAGTAGCAAAGGCGTCCCTCTACTAAGCCCGTAACAGCTTATCTATAAACGATTGACTATCCCTATTTGCAAGGTTATTTAATAGCACCCTCGCTATTAAACGAGGTACGCATTATATACATCTAATAGCACTAGTAGCCGGATTAACTGCAGTAGTGCTATCGCTATTACTATATATAGCGATGTCGACTAGGGAGTTATTATAACTTCTCCTATCTGTGTCCTTAATACGTACTGTTAATATAGCAAGAGCATTAATATGCTTTAAGCCGTCGCGGAGTCCGGTAAGCCGCTTATCCTACGCTTGCTTATTAACAATACGGGCTATAGCAATCTTATGCTACAGGGTTAGAAACAATAAATTGATGGATTGCTAAGTCCCGCTATCGTAATTAGGTCGCCTCGATAGGCTATTAGTAGGGTTGCTTACGCCTAGCCGATATAATACATTAAAATCAAACCTAGCGAGGTAGACGGCCTATCTAGCCTGTCGACCTATAACCCTAGTAACCTTCGTAATTCTACGGAGGTTGTTATAGTCCGTATAGACCTAAATAGTATACTAGGCACTATCGAGATAGTAGCGCTAGTGCTTGAAGGCTTTAACAATAGCTAAGAGCTCTTACTCGTAGGTCTCGTAGCGACGCTTAGTATTAATTATCTTCCTCGAAAAGAAGGCAATCGGGTACTAGTAATTGTTATTAGCCTATTGTAACATAATAGCTAATATAGCAAACTGTAAAGCGTTAGTCTTAATGCGGATCTGTTTACTTAGTACGAAATAGTGCAATAAGGGGACTTTAGTAAAGCGCTGCTTTAAACCGTTAAAAGCGGCTCGCGCTTTGTTAGTCTATTTGAACTCTCTAGTCGGGTTGGCCTTGGTTTTAGTAAGTTTAGTTAGTAGCATTATATGCCTCGAATAGCCCTTAATAAATCGGCGATAGAAGTTAGCAAAACCGAGGAACGACTACAGCTCCTTAATTAACGTAGGAACAGGCTATTTAGTAATAGTCTTAATCCGATTAGGATTAGCCTTAACACCCTTAGTTAATACGAGGAAGCCGAGGAATAACACCTCTTTAGCAGCAAAGGTACATTTAGAAGGCTTACAATACAAGCTATAGGCCCTTAGGCGAGCGAGTACCTTACGGACTGTAGCCTAGTGTTCCGCAATGTTAGGAGAGTGTATATAAACTAGGATGTTATCTAGGTAAACTATACAGAGGTAATCTAATAGGCCTAATAGGGCCCGATTGATATAGGACTAGAATATTGTAGGGGCGTTTGCTAGCCTAAATAGTATAACTAGATACTCGAAATAGCTATAGCGGGTGCGGAAGGCTGTTTTCTATTTATTACCCTTACGGATGCGGATGCGATAGTATACATCCTTGATGTCTAATGTAGTATAGTAGTAAGTACTAGAAAGGCGATCGAGGGTCTTATTAATAAGAGGAAGTAGGTAGCGGTCTTTAATAGTAACAGCGTTAAGCCTACGATAATTAACATATAGGCGTAGGCTACTATCCTTCTTTAGTACAAATAGGATAGGGGCGCTAGTAGGGCTGTTACTATACCGAATGCAACTATTAGCTAGGTTTTCCTCTAGGTACTTACGTAATACAGCAAGCTCGCGCTTACTAAGGTTGTAGAGTGGCCTAAAAGGAACCTCCTTGCCCTCTATAATATCAATCTTATAATCCGTTTCTTTAAATATAGGTAATGTCGATGCTAAGTAGTGTTCAAATACATTAATGTAGGTTTCTCGAATAGGCTCCGGTATACGAGCAAGCTAATCAGAGTCTATGCTATTAGGGGGCACAGGCTTATTGTTATCGCCTAATAGGTCGACTGTTAGGTTAGCTACGGTAGGTATTAGGTTGCCGATAAATAGGACCCTAATATCGTTAGGGCACTCGCTAACATCGATGTGTTTAATGTCCTCTTTCCTAGCGATCCTAAATCGCTACTATTAACTGCCTAAGTCTATAACTATAGCATAGTACTTGAGAATAGGGTTGCTAATAACAATCTTAGATAGGAGGCTGTCTATATCTACTACGTAGGCAGTGAAGTTTAGTAGGCGCTTATTGCCGAGGTCGTCTCTTAGGGCTATATAGACATAGTAGGCTCCGTAGGTTAAGTGCCGAGCGTTATTAAACTAAGCAAGGGTTAGTAGGTTAGTTCTAGGCAGTTGTCGAAGGTCTAATTGCTTAGCTAGGCGATAGCTAATAAGGGCGCTAACTGAATTTCCTAGGTCTAGCGTAACCTTAGTCTTATAGTTGTTCCTATATGTATCTCCTACGAGACAGGTGCGTGTAATAGCTAGCACTATGTCGATAGTTTTACGCCGTACAAGGCTAACAGTTAGTGCGGCGCTTATTCTTTTTTCGACTAATAAGAAGGTTGGCCTATAAGGGTAGCGTTAGCTACTAAAAGGTGCTTTCGGTGCTTAGCGGTAGCGCGGTCGATTCGGGCCTAGTCCTTAGGTTTGTCGCATTGGCCTAGTAGATAGCTAGTACTATTACAATTGAAGCACTTCAGTCCGGTTAGGGGATTGCTATAGCTATTGCCGCTGTTGTTAGCCGAGCGATTAGTACTATAGGGATACGAGCCCCTTCTACGGCCCCTATTACGGCCTCCTCTGTATAGCCGTCGGCTACGGCTTCTCCTACGGTCGTTGTTATTACTACCTCTATTGTTAGCACTAGTGTTGTTCTAATACGAACCTTGATTTCCTCCGCGGCTACGATAGGTAGCTAGGCGTATCTTGGATTCTAACCGTTATTAGAGCTATACTATACGCTCTATAGTCTCGACTTCAACTATAAATTGAATGTATATAAGGTTAGCCTATTCAAACATACGGCGGCGGTCCAATTCAAGGACCAATTCCTATCTCAGTTTTAGGCGTATTTCCGAGATCTATATAGAATTAGTCTTAGCCGGAAGGTTATCCTCGAGGGTCTTCAAATAGGCCTTAAATGAACGAGCCGACTAGTTAGTCTTTTGTTTAGCTCGAAGGTATTAGTCCTAAGCATGCTATTGTCTTAGTATCGGGTTTCTAAGAGTGTCTAGCATAATAGTCTTGTAGGTTTTTCACTAAACAGCAGTCTAATTATTAAGGGAATCGAAATAGTCGTCCTAGGTGCGCTTTAGGTTACTATTAATATACTATATAGCGTAAACAACTAAGGAATAGTCGTCTAGAAGAGCCCTTAGTGCATTTCGCTAGTTGAGCTTACAATTACGTATATAATCATTATATTGCTTGCGACTAGAGCTATTAAACACGGTGCAGTCCTTAAGTTTAGTATCCTTCTTCTAGACTAGGACTGATAGTAAGGAGGGCCCTACTATCGGCTTAGTGTTAGTTGTTAGGGCCTCCTAAAGGCGGCGAATTTCGAGGAGGTTGTCCTTTAGCTATTGTTCTTAACGTAGGGCAGTAAGCCTGTTTTAAGTAGCTTCTTAAAGTCTCGCTACTAGCTAGGGGCTAAAGGCTAGCTAGCTATATCGTCGATTGACAATGTTGTTAAGAATGTCGTTAACAGGTAATTCTAGATTATTACCTAGAATTGTAGGTTCTTCTTTAATAGGCTCTCCGGTAGGCTCTTTAGCAGGAGGTACTTTAGTAGGCACTTTAGCGGGAACTGTGCTACTAGCGTTGTCGTTGCTAGCGCTGCTAGCAGTAGCACGGTTGTTGTTTCGTAATAAACCGGCTATTGTAAGGGGCGACACTAATAATATATTATTAGCCCCTAAGATGCGGATGTAGCGGGATTAGTAGATATCGGCTTAGTATGCTTAACTTAGTGTAATAGGCCGTATAGAAGGCCTTGCTTAATGATTGGTACGGTTGTTTCGATAGAATAGTACGTATAGGTCCCGTTCTTCGGGCGCAATATAGTTAGATTAGTCTTGCTCGTAGCTATACCGCTAAAAGCTTGAAATAAGAACTATCTAGCTGCTGCCCTTAAAGGGTGGATCGAATACTATATAAGAAGGGTTATATTAGCAGGTAGATAGGGTAGTAGTAAATTAGTATAGTATTCGATAGAGGTCTAAGAGGAGAGGGAGGAAGGTAGGCTAGTTGGCCTAACGCCAAGCGCCAAGCCCTGCCTAAGGCATCAAGACCCTAGCTTCACTCGAGTCTAGTTACATACTAATCGCGTATAACCTCTTTGGTCCTAACAGTCGCTCTCTTTGTCGCTAGGCTTAGAGATTAGCGTAATAAAACAGCGCGTAAACTTCTTTAGAAGTTTCCTTAAGTCGATAGGTATATAGCTAGTAGTCCTAATTTATAACGCCGGCGAAAACGTTAGATTCGTAATAATACCCCCGGGGTAGCATTAGACTCGCGTTCTAATTAGTTAGTTCGGGTAGACCCGCCTCCGGTAGTAATGCCTCTAGTAACGACGTATAAGATAGCATTATTACCTTAACTTGTATAGTAGGTGTAGGTAGTCGTTGTGTTATACTCGCTATCGCTTCGAGCACTCGTCTTCTTAGTGCAGAACCTAGAAACTTGCTTTAACGTACGGATCGGCGCACTTCTAGAAATGACCTATTTAAGCTATACTAACTTATAGCGCAGATTGCCGGTCTTATAACCGCGCCGTAGCGTTTCCCGAAGACCGTCTAGAAGCAGCAAGGATATCCTCGCAGGACTTGTAGCTAGTGTTGCCGACATAACTAGTAAACACGACTCGGTTGCCCTTCTAGTTAGCAATAGTTCCCTCCTAGGAGCTATCGTCGTAGTTGCGCTAAATATCTCGGGTTATACGAGACTATAGCCGACCTAGAATAATTAGCGTATTTAGGTCGGCGGCAATCTAGAAGGTAAAGGAAAAGCATATGCCGAAAGCGTCTACTATAATATTATAGTAGGCACCTACTAGCGCAACCTCCCTATTTACTCCCTATATACTAAGGGAAATGTCTCTGTTTATTAGTAGTCTAAGCTGTTTAGCCTAGCGCTCACTTATAATAAGTGACTCTAAACTATTATTAAGCATTGCTAGCATCTGTTAACTATAGCTCCCGATAGTAACCTAAATATAGATAGCGGGGACGACGGCGAAGGAACGAGTAACTACGGAAAGGTCTACATTATTAGGGATAGAGTAAAGTTCTTTAGGTCGAGGAGGTCCTACTCGACCGATTTGTTAGCTAGTAAATCGGACAGCCTTAATAGAAACTGAAACTAGAGTAGGGTCGGGATTATTACTATCCCCTCGGCCTATCTCCTTAACTCCCTCTTCGTTAGCATTATCGATAGTATCTTAGTTCTCGTAGGTTACCGATTCGCCTTCTACTAACTCTTAGGCACCTAAAAATTTAGGAAGGAACTATAGGGAAGAGACGTCGATATAGTCTTCTCGTCCCTATTTCCTTCGGAGGGCAGCGAGGTCTTTTATAAAGGTAGCATCGTTAGGGATTCGGCTCTAGAATAGGTTAGTAGGCAAACCGTATACTAACAGCTCTCCTATAGACACATTAGACTTGAGGTCTAGGAACTATAAAGCCTAGAAGAGAGCGTTTGCCTTTATGTCTAAGGAGTTAGCTAGGCTAGTACTATACTTTTTTATATACCTATTAAAGCGAAAGCTCTTTAGGTCGGATAACTTCCGTTTGTAGGCAGGTAGGTTAGCTAGGCCTAGGGTACTACTAATGTCGGTAGTAATATCCTCTATATCGACCTCTAGAGTCTCTAGGACGACTAGGCTTTCTATAGGTAGGGTGCTAGGTACGGTGCTAGATCGGGCAGCACGGTCTGTAGCTGTCTAGAGAGTCTTAGTTTTAGCGGTTAACTCTCGCTATTGCTTAGCCTTGTCGGCCGCCTTGTTCTTTAGTACCCTAGTAGGGGCTACCGTACTAGGGCGAGTAGGGTTCTAAGGGCTCTTACCCTTGCTTTAGGACTAGGTCTAAGACCGTATAGCAGCGTAGACATCTATACTGTTCTTAGTAACCGCGTAAACATTAGTAACTGCGTCCGGATCCTAAGAAACAAAGTTAACTTTAACAGGCTTAGTAGTACCGTTACTGCTTCGCTCCTTAACCTGTTTTACCCTAACCTTCTAAGTTTCTCGTTTAGCAATAGCGGCTAGGGTACTGTTCCTAGTGTCCTTAAACTCGATCTTGCCGCTATACTTCTTTTCTAGAAGGGTCTTCAGCTAAGGCAGCTTCGGGGCTCTCCGATCCTATTTGAAATCAATCTTGTCGCCGGTGTCTATATAGTAGAATCGACTATTTACTTGCATAATAAGCTTCCTTTTAAGAAGCTCTTTCTAGATAGGGTAGGACGATTAGACATATTTAAACCCGCTACATATCTAGCACTTGCTATCTAAGTTAGAATAGATCTTCCGTATAGCGTAGACATCTACTAAAGGGGCTTTAGGGTAGTTGGGATCTGAAACCTAGTAGACTAGTAGTACATCGCCTAGTATAGTAGTATTAATAACCTCCCTAACTCGCTATAATGCTTTCGCATTTAGGTTTAGTTAGGCTAGGGATTTAGCTAAGTCCGCAACGTCTTAAGAGTGCTTAGTAATAGTAGGAGTTACGGTCTTAGGACTACTTTGCGATTTAGGAAGGAACTTAGGTCCCTTGTTTCCTAAGGCTTCTTTCCTAACCTACGCTAGGTTATTCCGGTCTTCGCCGTAGATAAACTTCCTCGCATCGGCTATGCTATTAATGTCGGCCTTAATACATACTAGGACCTCTTTATATTTCCTGAAACTCTTAGGATCGGACTCGCTAAGCTTATAGCGACGGAAGATACGCTAAGCTATAGGCTACGGCAATCCCTAGAGGAGCAGCCTCGTTCTCTAAGAGTTTTCGAGGTTACTCTATTCGATGCCGTCCGCTAACTCGACAAACTCGCGGACATACCCCTTTAGGTCGTTATCCTTAGTGCGCCTTACTAAGCAGAGGGACTCGAGCTACGTACGACTGCCTTTAATACGACGGCTATCGCGCTCCCGATATTCCCTTATAAAGGCTACCTTGAAGGTCTCCTAGTTGGTATTAGACTTGTCGTCCTTTTCTAGGTAGCTAACTAGGGTTTTAAGGGTTCGGTAAAGCTTAGAGGAGGTAGTCCTCGTAAAGGACCGAATCTTGTACTAGTCGGATTCTCTATCGAGCTCGTAATTAACTAAGCCTTCCTTAAAGCGCTTAATATATGCTATAGCGTTCTATCCTTCGAATAAGGGGTTTGTAGTGCTCCCTAGTTCTAGCGGGCGACGCTTGTTTTAACGGAGAAGTTCAGTTTGCTTCTCTATTATCTTTATAATAACATTATAGAGCGCCTCTAGCGTAGAGGGCGCAGGAGGCTTACTTATATCAACTAGTCGCCGCCTAATTTCTTCGTTAATAGGATTAGGGGCGTTTTCGGATTCCGAAGATTCTACTAATTCGTAATGCTCGTTTTCGCTAGAGCTAGAGCTTATTCGATTATTATAAAATAGTTAAAATAGCTAAAATAGAATGCTGTATAAAGTTGAAATGGAATGCTATATAAATGTATTTTTAGTGTCTTTAGTTTGTTTAGTTTGTTGTAATATTGCTGTGCGAGAGAGTAGTATATTAGGCTGTTTCTCCTAGTATTACCCCCGGGGTAGCATTAGGATTTAGCCTCCTAGGGGTCGCCTAACTACCTCTAGGAGCTTAGTTTAGTAGATTTTAGACAAAAGCCGCTCGGAGGGAGAGACTACAATCTCTGTTTATACCTAGATCCTAGAAACTAGCTCGTATCTCCTTTAGCTAGGCGGGGGGGCGGTAGCCTTCTTTTTCTAGTAGAAGGCTAAGCACTATCTAAGCGAGGCTACGAATCTAGGAACGCCCTACCCGATTAATAGGGGACTCCCCGGCTATCCGACCTGCAAGCCGTATTTGCTATTAATTGATAGTCTTAGCAAACCAAGCAAGGCCGATAGGTAATTAGTCTATCTCCTCCTTAGGCGGGGCTTATCTCGAGCAAGCGGTACTAAATAGGTCTTCGACCCGGAGCCGAGTCCTTAGAAGCTAGCTATAGCTATAGACTAGGCCCTAAGCTATAATAGTCCTAAGGGTTTATAGCTTTTCGGGGTTAAAGCGATGCCCTCGTTAAGAGGTTTCTCTACTTATCGTAATAGCCCCTTAAGATACTTCTATATCGTCTATATCGTAGGCTCTTATCGTGCCCTCGCTTCGGTTATAGCTATTCGTGCCTAGAGACTACCTTCAATATACCCGAACCTGTTAGATATAAAGAGATAGCCCTACCTTCGGCTCTAATAAAGGACGGAAACCAAAACCACTACTACTACTAGCAGTAATAGTATAGGCTACCGAGGGTAACATGACCTATAGCAATATAGGTAGCTATATTTAGCATAATAGGATAACAAGACGGTTGCTTAGGCTAATAACTAGAGCCCTACAATATAGGCATTATAGAAGTGTGACATAAACAATATACTATACGAGGTTAGTGCTCTATCTACAATGCAGAAGGAGGCCTCTTATATAGGCTTAAAACTCAGCCTAGGTGTGTAGGGCCGGTTACTAGCCAATACTAGTTCGAACTAGGAATCTATATAGTTTAAAAAAACCGAACCGGAACTAGGGAGCTAGTTTAGCGCTAAGAGACTAAACTATATACGTTTAGTAGTTCGCAAACCGAACTACTACGGGGTCTACGTAAAGTTGCTAGCTTTTAGCACTTAAGACGCCGAGTAAGCGAAGTAAAAGCTCGTTAAGCAACGTTTAATATCTTAGGGAGCAAGAACTATCGAACGTCTTAGTAGGTACGGCGTCCTACTTTAGATAGTACTAATAGGCGGGGTAGATATTCTCTTTTACGTTATAATATATATACTCTAGTTCCCTAGCTTCTTCCTATTCCGCTAATATATAAGGACTACCTATTACTAAATAATATACTTAGTACTTAGTATCGATTTAGAGCTCGAGTAGTATCCGGGAATATTATATAGTATAGTAGAGCAATTAGAGAAGCAGCTACGATACTTATAACCGAGTATTATAGTAGCTACCTAGAAAGGACCGATAATTTTTGTAAGCTAGCTACTATACTATAAAGTAATATCGGATTTAAGTTACCTTAGTAGTAGGGGCCCCTAGCAAAGTAGGTCGCCTAGTTAGCCGCCTATTTAACCGTATAACGTAATATCTTAGGGACTCTCGCGGAGGCCGTACGTAGTAGGATAATACGTTATCCGTTACTATACGAACGACGGGACTATCTTAACTACCCGTTCGCGTATACGAACGATAGTAAGTAAGATATATAGAGTCGTAGAACAGATCCGAGTAGTAGGAAGGAGCTAGAAGATAGGGAAGCGCTAGGAGAAATATATTTACTTAAGAGCGGTTAGCCGGGTTCGCGCTAGCGCGCTATATACGATAGCTAGGAAATAAGGTCGCTACGAGATAGGGGATAAGCGGGATAAACGCGCTCGCGTTCGGCGCGTAGTAAAGGACCTAAAAGTAGAGGTTTGCTAAGAAGTAAGTAAGTAAGATATATATACCTACGCTTCCGCGTTAGACGCGCTAGACGCCCGTAAGGCGGGATACTAAGAAAGGGGCTCTCCCTCTAAGGTACCCTTCTTTTTTTCTTCGTAGTTCGTCTTATAGAGATAGTACCTATATTAATTTAGCGCTCCCTTTAGTTCCGTTAAAAGTTTAGTATATATTCTTACTACTTAGCTACTAACCCTTATATTACGAACTGCCTAAAAAAACGCCTTTACTACGATAGATACTCCCGACGAGTAGATTTGAAATATAAGACCTAATAACGTACCTAATTTTTTAAGCTTAGTATAGAAGAAGATCCCCGCTACGCGCGAACAACTAGATTTTACCTATACTACCGACCCGGAGCTGCTCGATAACCTACTTAAGGCTTATTATTACGGGTAAGTAACGCGTACGTATATACTAGATATAAGACTTAATAAGTTCGATAAAGAGCTAAGTCTATCTACGTGAATCCGAATGGTTTTATAGGGTACGCTAAGCGCTAAGCAGCAGGTTAGAATCGCGTAGGCCGAATGCCTAAGGCTAGTACTTTCTACCTAGGGCGTAGCCCTTTATATTATCCCCGTCCTCCTCCCCCTCCTTTATAGGGATAGACCGCCCCTTATAGTTTCTAGTAATATTCCTTTAGAAGTCGGATCGGCACTCTCCTAAGCTTTCTAAAGTAAGGCGCTCGTAGTTTCCTTTTACGCGGCTAGGGCTTCTGCTACTTTTAGATTAGGTTTGCTTTATCCTAGGTTTAAGGTACTATTACTTTCTTCGCGACTTCTAAGCCGCCCTCTTTTACCTACTAACCGCCTTCTAAAACGCGCTATAACTGCTCTTTTAGACGCCTTACTTGTGATCGCGCCTTCCCTTGTTTTTACGACTATTACTTCGGTACCGCTTTCTAGGAGTATTAATATTTTCCTCCTTTCCTTCTTTTTTTCTCTTTTTGTTTGTATACCCCTACTACTACTACTACTACTACTACTACTATAGCGAGTTCCTATCCTATCTCTCCGAGACTTATTCGTAAAATTAACTATTCTAGATAGCTTATCGTCGAATTTATTATATTAGCTACTATAACTCTAGGGAGGATTGCGCCGATTAATCTATAAGATATCCGCCTTGTTTATCGCGGGATTCGCTAACTTTCTCTAAGCCCGCCGGTTCTAGGGCTTACGCTAATTACTTACGTAAGAGAATCGCTTACGTCCTACGATAAGTTTCTCCGATTCCCGTACTAAAAACCTCGCTAACTATTTAGTCGTTAAATAGCTTACGTAGCCTACGCTAGCTACACTCGCGCGACCCGTAGCAATTGCGCCGCTAAATACGCCGACCTTCTTAAGGTTCTTAAGGGATAGAAGGCCTTAAAGTCTCTTTAGCCGCTAGGATTATTATCTAGGTATATTGTCTTCGATTTCCGCGTTAAAGCCCTCGCTTACCTTTTCTTTTAGGGCGGTAGCCGCGGAGGTAACGAATATAGTCGCTAATGTCGTAGCTTAGTAGACTTAGACGTAAGTGTTTTATAGATATCCGTCCGTTTTCTCGCGCTAATCTCTCTTTTTAGAGGGGTTCCGACCGCTCCCAGGCTCGGAACTAATCGTAACTAACCGGAGGATAGAAATTAAAGGTTTCGGTAGGTTTTCTAGTAGGCCTTATATAGTTTCGGAGATAATTTTTTTTCTATCCTAAGAGGACTATTTGTTTTCGGGCGGGGACCCGTTACTTACTTATAAATACCTAAATTAAATGTTTCTCTATTCCCTAATTATATCTTTCTTTCTAAATAAAATCCGTAAAATCTATAACCCGATAAACGTTCCTCCGCGGTAAAACTCCTAGTTACTATCTTATTTTCTTCGCTTTCCTCTCTTCTCCTAATCTCCTAAAGGTCTATTAGTCGTTTCTATTTGCCTATATTTCGCTTCGAAATCGTCTAGCGCTACGGTATCCGTAATATTCTCTAGGGGTTCCTACGTAGGTTTATAATAACTACTCTATTTTACGAGCGCTTCTCGTCTTTTACCTCGTCTCTTCTTTCGAGCGCATAGGATTTCTTTAACTTGCTATTCTTTATACGTCTCGAATAAAATAGGGTCCGGCTATTCGTCGTTAATTTCCTAACCTAGTAGGGGGTCTTTACTCGCTAGTCTTAGAAGGTCGGTATAGAATACCGGGTAAATATTACGGGAAATCCTAGAGAGTCGTACTAATACTAGTAATAATACTTCTTCGACCGTATACTTAGCGTATTTCGAGTCGAAGCTCTTCTTAGGCCCACCAGTTTAGCAATTTCTTAGGTTAAGCTAGATCTTATCCCCGACTCGATATACCGGAGCTAGGGTCCTAGTTTTATTCGCGCTACCCTTTTCTTTTTACGCGCTTTCCGCTATCTCTATTTAATAAAGGTCCGAGATTTTCTTAATTTTATCTATAAATTCCTCCGCTCGTTTCGCCGCGTCTAACCGTCGGTCGATAGATAGGTCCTCTCGTTACGAAAACTTCTTTACCGATCGCGACGATCCTATCGATCCTAGCTATCGCGAGCGATCCTAAGCGATCCTAAGCTATCCTAGAACGACAAATAGGTAACTTATAAAAGTAAGACTTCTGTCTAATACTATACTAAAAATAGAACATTTTTGTCCTATATTACTAAGCCGCAAACCTTCTAGATAAAAAGATATAAAGGAAAGAAAATCGTTTTCTAGACATTTTACTTCTAATTTATCTTTTTTTCTAGCAGGCTTATAGCTTAGTAATATAGTAGAAAGGTACTCTTTTTTTAGTATATTATTATAAAAAATATAGATTTTATAGATTTTCTAAGAAACTAAAGCTAGGAAAAAGAAATAAGCAATATAGTATTTTAGCTTTTTCTAAGCTATACCTTACTATTTTTAGAAATCTAAAAAATAGACCTTAATGCCCTACCTACTAATAAGAGTATTAGCCATTTCTAAGTCTTAATACCTAGTAGTTATCTTAGAATCTAGAAAAGAGTCTCGAGTGTTTCGAGTATACTTTTTTTCCGAAGTTCTACTTATTAAGCGTCGGCTTTTAAAAGAAACCTTAACAAAATATCGGCTGCATTTAACGAAACCTTACCGAAAAAAATTTATTTTTAAAGAAAAACCTACTAAACCGCTAAATTTAACCTTACTAGTACGTAATATCCTAAAATACCTCGTAGTAGTAGTAGTCGGGACTTATCCCGCGTCCTTTATATTCCTAGGCCTCGAATTTTAGGACGGCCCGTCCCGAAATTTCCGATCGCGACGGCGCGATCCTAAGCGATCCTATTAGATAAGATCTTTAACGTAGGATCCTAAGGATCCTAAGCGATCCTATCGATAGGATCGTCGCGATTAGAAAAAAAGTTTTTGTAACGCTTCTAGCGCTATAGAGGACGTAGACTTATAACCGTAAGTCGCGAAGAAAGAGCTTATTCCTAATCCCGCTTAGTGTCTCTCGTTAAACGTAAGTTCTACCGTAAGTAGCTATTAGTTCTAGTCGGACTATATTTAGTTAATAGAGTTCCGAAGGTAAGCCTATATATCTTAATTTACGCGGTCCGGACCTCCGTCGGGTCGCGGATAGTAAGCGGAGCTTAGCCTCTATTTTATACTAAGAAGTCGATATATTTCTTTCTAGAATATACTCGTCTAATTCGTACCTCTATCGCTAGTAATCGCTCGGGGTAATCTATAGTACCTAACCTAGTATTTTAGGAATAAAACCGCGTACTCCTCCGCTTTTATAGAGGGAGTACCGATTAGGGCAATCTACTTACTAAGGCGGTCCTTAATTACCTAGAGGTAGCAGTTTCCGTCGGATTTAGGCAGGTCCGTTATAAACTCTATTAAGATTTCCTAGAAGAAACGGTCGGGAACCGGTAGTAGTTTTAGGAGGCCGTATTTGTATTCTCTCTATACCTTATTACGTCCGTAATAGATATAGTTTCGTAGGAATTGTCGTACCTATTTTAACTATAGCGGCTAGTAAAAGTCGCGACCTAGTATAGAAGCGGTAGAATCCCTACCTAGGTAGCCGTAAAGCGGTAAGTCGTAGATCGACTAGATAATCTTCGTACGTAATATATCCTACTAGAGTTCTTCGGTTCCTATATTCTTATATTCGGCCTCCGTCGTAGCTAGTACTCCTAGAACCTAGAGCTTTATACGGTAGCGGAGGAATCCCTTAGGGTCTATCGTATAGTCTCTAATCTAAATCTTCGCTTTAATTTCTAGCTATAATATTCTAGATTCCTTCTAGACTTTCCGTAGTACCGTCTAGTATACTATATCTTTCTTAACTATGTTTTTCTATAGCTCGTTGAATTCTAGGTCCTAGAATAGTTTAGCGCTTTCTAGAGGGGATCGCGTAGGCTCCGTCTCGTTTACGAGTAGGAATAACGGGCCCGCCTTAGGTACGTATAGGAAGTCTTAAATCGTCGTATGTTAGGACTAAAGAGGTTATACGTGATTGGTATGTAACCGGGCTCGAGTAAAGCTAGGGTCTCGATGCCTTAGGTAGGGCTTAGCGCTTAGTAGCAGGCTAACTTACCTGCCTTCCTCCCTCTCCTCCTAGATCTCTATCGAATACTACCTATACCTACTACTACCCTATCTACCTACTAATTTACCCTTCTTATACAGTATTCGATCTACCCTTTAAGGGCAGTAGCTAGATAGTCCTTATTTTAAGCTTTTAGCGGTATAGCTACGAAAACTATCGATTTAACGATATTGCGCCCGAATAACGGGACCTATACGTACTATTCTATTAAAACAACCGTACTAATTATCAAGCAAGGCCTTCTATACGGCCTATTACACTAAGTTAAGTATACTAGGCCGATATCTACTAATTCCGCTATATCCGTATCTTAGGGGCTAATAATATATTATTAGTATCGCCCCTTATAATAGCCGGTTTATTACGAAACAACAACCGTGCTGCCGCTAGCAGCGCTAGCAACGACAACGCTAGTAGCATAGTACCTACTAAAGTGCCTACTAAAGTGCCTGCCGAAGCACCTACTAAAGTGCCTACTAAAGAGCCTACTAGAGGGCCTACTAAAGAACCTATAATCGAAGAGGATAACCCGTCGTTGCCCGTTAACGACATTCTTAATAACATTGTTAACCGTCGATACGGCTAACTAGCCTTCGGGCCCTAGCTAGTAGCGAGGCTTTAAGAAGCTACCTAAAACAGGCTTACTACCTTACGTTAAGAACAATAGCTAAAGGATAATCTTCTCGAGATTCGCCGCCTCTAGGAATCTCTAACAACTACTACTAAGCTAACAGTAGGACCTTCTTTACTACCTATCTAAAAGAAGGATGCTAAACTTAAGGACTATACCGTATTTAATAGCTCTAGTCGGAAGCAGTATAATAACTATATTCGTAACTATAAACTCAACTAGCGCAACGCACTAAGAGCGCTACTAGACGACTATTCCTTAGTCGTATACGCTATGTAGTACATTAATAGCGACCTAAAGCGTATATAGGATAACTATTTCGACTCCCTTACTAATTAGACCGCTGTTTAGTAGCAAGACTATAAGACTATTATACTAGACACCCTTAGAAACCCTATACTAAGGCAATAACACGCTTAGGACTAATACCTTCGAGCTAAACAAAAGACTAATTAATCGGCTCGCTTATTTGAGGCCTATTTAAAGACCCTCGAGGACGACTTACTAGCTAAGACCGACTCTATCTAGATTTCCGAAATACGCCCTAAATTGCGATAGGAATTAGTCCTTAAATTAGACCGCCGTCGCGTGTTCGAACAGACTAATCTAACGCGTATTCAATTTATAGTCGAAGTAGAAACAGCCGAACGGGCTATTTAGCTCTAATAGCGACTAGAATCGAGGATCCGACTAGCTAGTACTAACCGTAGCAACCGTAGTAGCCGCGGAGGAAACTAAGGTTCTTAGTACTAAGATAACAATACTAATAATAGGGATAGTAACGACCGTAGAAGAGGCCGTAGCCGGCGGCTATATAGAGGAGGCCGCGATAGGGGCCGTAGAAGGGGCTCGTATCCCTATAATACTAACCGCTCGACTAACAATAGTAGCAATAGCTATAGCAACCTCCCGACCGGATTGAAGTGCTTTAACTATAATAGCACTAGCTATCTACTAGGCTAATGCGACAAACCTAAGGACTAGACCCGAATCGACCGTACTACCGCCGAGTACTATAAGCACCTTTTAGCCGCTAATGCTACCCCTATCGGTCCTTCGAAAAAAGAGTAAGCGCCGTACTAACTGTTAGCCTTATACGGCGTAAGACTATCGACATTGTACTAGCTATTATACGTACCTGTCTCGTATCGGATACGTATAGAACTAACTATAAGACTAAGGTTATACTAGATCTAGGAAATTTAGTTAGTGCCCTTATTAGCTATCGCCTAGCTAAGCAATTAGACCTTCGACAATTGCCTAGGACTAACCTACTAACCCTTGCTTGGTTTAATAACGCTCGGCACTTAACCTATAGGGCCTACTATATTCCTATAGTTCTAAAGGACGACCTCGGAAATGAACGCCTACTAAACTTTACTACCTACGCGGTAGACATAGACAGCCTCCTATCCGACATTGTTATTAGCAACCCTGTTCTTAAGTACTATGCTATAGTTATAGACTTAGGCAGTTAACAATAGCGATTTAGAATCGCTAGGAAAGAGGACATTAAACACATTAATGTTAGCGAGTGCCCTAATAATATTAGGGTCCTATTTATTAGCAACCTAACCCTAGCTAATCCGACGGCCGACCTACTCGGTAGTAATAACGATAAACCAGTGCCCCCTAATAGTATAGATCCTAAACAACTTAAGCGTATACTAGAACCTATTCGAGAGACCTATATTAATGTATTCAAATACCACTTAGCATCGACATTGCCTATATTTAAAGAGACGGATTATAAGATTGATATTATAGAGGGTAAGGAGGTTCCTTTTAGCCCCCTCTATAACCTTAGTAAACGAGAGCTTGCTATATTGCGTAAGTACCTAGAGGAAAACCTAGCTAATAGCCGGATACGGTATAGTAACAGCCCTACTAGCGCCCCTATCCTATTCGTACTAAAGAAGGATAGTAGCCTACGCCTATATATTAATTACCGTAGACTCAATGCTATTACTATCAAAGACCGCTGTCTACTTCCGCTTATTAATAAGACTCTCGACCGCCTTTCTAGTGCCTACTACTATACTATATTAGACATTAAGGACGCCTATTACCGCATCCGTATTCGCAAGGGCGATGAATAGAAGACAGCCTTCCGCACTCGTTATAGCTATTTTGAGTACTTAGTTATGCTATTTGGGCTAGCTAATGCCCCTGCTACATTCTAGTCTTATATTAATCGGGCCCTTTCGGGCCTATTAGACTACCTCTATATAGTTTACCTAGACGACATCCTAGTTTATATACACTCCCCTAATATTGCGGAGTACTAGGCTATAGTCCGTAAGGTACTCGATCGCCTACGAGCCTATAGGCTATATTGTAAGCCTTCTAAGTGTACCTTTGCTACTAAAGAGGTATCCTTCCTTAGCTTCCTCGTATTAACCGAGGGTATTAAGGCTAATCCTAACCGGATCAAAACAATCACTAAATAGCCTATTCCTACGTCTATTAAAGAGCTTTAATTATTCCTCGGTTTTGCTAACTTCTACCGCTAGTTTATTAAGGGCTATTCGAGGCATGTAATGCTATTAACTAAGCTTACTAAAACTAAGGCCAACCCGACTAGAGAGTTTAAATAGACTAACAGAGCGCGAGCCGCTTTTAACGGTTTAAAGTAGCGCTTTACTAAAGTCCCCTTATTGTACTATTTCGTACTAAGCAAACAGATCCGTATTAAGACTAACGCTTTACAGTTTGCTCTATTAGCTATTATATTACAACAGGCTAAAAACAATTACTAGCACCCGATTGCCTTCTTCTCGAGGAAGATAATTAATACTAAGCGTCGCTACGAGACCTACGAGCAAGAGCTCTTAGCTATTGTTAAAGCCTTTAAGTACTAGCGCTACTATCTCGATAGTGTATAGTACACTATTTAGGTCTATATAGACTATAACAACCTCCGTAGCATTACTAAGGTTACTAGGGTTATAGGTCGATAGGCTAGATAGGCCGTCTACCTCGCTAGGTTCGATTTTAATGTGTTATATCGGCTAGGCGTAAGCAACCCTACTAATAGCCTATCGAGGCGACCTAATTACGATAGCGAGACCTAACACATCAATTCTTTGTTTCTAACCCTATAGCATAAGATTACTATAGCCCGTATTGTTAATAAGTACGCGTAGGATAA
The DNA here is from genome assembly GCF_000340215.1 of Pseudocercospora fijiensis CIRAD86. Taxonomy (NCBI): domain Eukaryota; kingdom Fungi; phylum Ascomycota; class Dothideomycetes; order Mycosphaerellales; family Mycosphaerellaceae; genus Pseudocercospora; species Pseudocercospora fijiensis. The sequence goes on from NW_006921544.1 coordinate 422,568, forward strand.
GCGGCTTACCGGACTCCGCGACGGCTTAAAGCATATTAATACTCTTGCTATATTAATAGTGCGTATTAAGGCAAGAGCTAGGGATACAGATAGGAGAAGTTATAATAACTCCCTAGTCGATATCGCTATATATAGTAACAGCGATTAAAGCACTAATGTAGTTAATCCGGCTACTAGTACTATTAGATATATACAATACGTACCCCGTTTAATAGCGAGGGTGCTATTAAATAACCTTACAAATAGGGATAGTCAATCGTTTATAGACGAGCTATTACGTGCTTAGTAGAGGGACGCCTTTGCTACTAAACGTATCGATAGGCTTATAAGTAGGCGAAAGACTCGAACTAGTAAGAGTAACAATTAGTCGATCGATAACAAAGGTTATTTGAAGTTTAAGGGCAGATACTATATCCCCGCTAAACATTCGATCCGATAAGAACTTCTTAAGCGACACTATAATAGTAAGCTTACCGGTTACTATAGTATAGAGAGGTCGCACGAGCTACTATCGCGCACATACTACTAGCTAAATAGTAAGCGGGATATAAAGGAATACGTTAATACGTATGCCGTATGCTAACGTATTAAGGCACTAAAGCATTAGCCTTTTACCGAGTTGTCCTCTTTACTAATCCCTTACAAACCATTTGTAGAGCTTATAATAGACTTTATTATAGGCCTTCTGCCTACTAAGCGTAGAGGGAGCAAGGACGTATATAATACTATCCTTATCGTAGTAGATCGATTCACTAAAGGCGCTCGATACATCCCGGCGCGCAAGGATTAGACTGCTATTAATATAGTAGAGGCGCTGTAGACTAATATCTTCTATACCTATTAGGGAACCCCTAAGGGGATAGTCTCCGATAGGGGCTCGACATTCATATCGCACTATTAGAGCGAATTATGCCTATAGCTAAGACTAAAGCATCGGCTGTTAATAGCCTTCTATCTATAGACTAACGGTTAAACAGAGAGGCAGAATGCTACGCTATAGCAGTACCTGCGTAGCTACATTAATAAGGACCCTAATAGATAGGTTAACCTCTTACAACTAGCTGAATTCGTATATAATAACAGTGTCTACTTATCAACTAAGGTTTTACTATATATAGCTATAATAGGTCAGAACGCTGCTATACTATAAGACCCCCTATCGCTCGAGGCCGAGCGTAAGGAAAGGGAAGCGCGTTAAGTACCCGAAACACTAGCGGCTATTAAGAGGGTTTAGAAGATGCGAGAAATCTATACTAAGATAGCCGAGAAGTTAACAAAGGCTTAAGAGTACTAAAAGACCTACTACGATAAGCACTATACGCTAATAACCTTCAAACAAGGCGATATAGTTATACTAAGCACTAAGAACCTCCGCATCCGCAAACACCTATTACCTAACGGTAAAACAAGGCCTAAGCTCGTACTAAGATACATTAGCCTATTTCGCATCCGAGAACCGAAGGGTAATAGCTAGGCCTACTAGTTATAGCTTCCACCTTATTATACTATCTATAACACCTTCTATATCTCCCTCTTTAAACTATACTACTAGCGCGAAGGCGATAAAGCGCCTACTAAGTTAGAAGAAGTCTTAGCTAATAGTAAAGAGCTATAGTCTATAGAACGTATCCTAAAGCATCGGACTAGGCAGGGCAAGAAGGAGTACCTATTAAGGTAGTAAGGCTATTTACCTAAATAGGACTTATAGGAGGCTAAAGACTCGTTTAAGGATATAACTAAGTTGTTAGATAAGTATTAGACTAGCGTAAAGAACACGAAGAAGGCTAAGAGCTTATAATGCCTATAATGTTACTACTAAGCCTAGGAATAATACTACCCCCGGGGTGCTATTAGCTAACTAATTAGAGGCAAGCAATTGTTAGCAACAAAGGACAATAAGACTACACTAGGCGCGCTACGACGCGTTAACTAATTGCCTGCTCTTTTAAGGACTCTACCTCTTTACTAACGCGCCCTATAGGTCCCCCTCTTGTTCCCTTATTCTATCGAGGCCTCGAGGCCTAGGCGATCGGCGAGGACGGCGTCGCGCTTGTAACGGCGCGGCCGGCGCGGCTATATTAGTAATAGTGTTGCGGAGTGTGCTACTATTTAAGAAAGGAAGGATATAGCTATATTAGTAACGGTATTACCGAGTTATTATTAGTTAAAGAAGGAAATTAGAAGAGGGTAGAGTTAGCGCTAAGACGACTAGCGCCGCTATTGTTAATATTACCTAGTCGCTACTATTATTAACCTTACCTATATTAAAACTTTAAGGCCGAGTTAAAACTTTAAGCCGCCTAAAAGATTGAGCGACTAATAGACTAACTAAAAGCAAAAACTATAGAGCTAAGCTAGCCGGGGTCGATCTTGCGGATAATAGGTTACTCCTCGATCTTTCCGACCCTTTAAGCGAGGCGAACCTCTACTACTATACTTACAATAGCCTTCACCTATAGAAACTAGAAGAACTGAGTTTTTTAAAAAGATATAATTAGTTGACACTTAAAGGCTGCTAAACTTAACTAATTAAGGCTAGTAAAACTACGACAGTAAATAATAGCCCTCGTAATAATAAGGACAACCCTTAGAACGGACAAACCCTCGGAAGTGGACATTTCTAGGTCTTTTAGAGTAGACGTAGAGAACTCGGAACGACATTACTTAGAACGGAGGTAGTGCTATAATACCTCGTACGCCTACCTATTATAGTAGGGAAGGCGCGCTCGTATTATAATTAGTCGATAGTCCTCAATTCTCGTAGTTATATATTACTTTATTATAGGCAAGGATAGCGCAGTTAGAGTTAGACATTGTGCTAGAAGGTAAGGTTTGACATAGTTACATAATCGGTAGTTGTACGTTTAATTTAGCGCGGACTAAGCGGCTTATTAGACCTACTAAGTTAGTAGCAACGGAGATTGAGATTAGAATAAAGACCGGCTACGAGGGCGCGGCCTTTAGAAGGGAAGCGTGTATTAGGACTAAAGAGGTTATACGTAATTAGTATATAACCGGGCTCGAGTAAAGCTAGGGTCTCGATGCCTTAGGTAGGGCTTAGCGCTTAGTAGTAGGCCAACTTGCCTACCTTCCTCCCTCTCCTCCTAGATCTCTATCGAATACTACCTATACCTACTACTACCCTATCTACCTACTAATATACCCTTCTTACATCGTACTAGAGATTTATATGTTTTCTAGCTAATTTAGAGAGAGATCCGGTTCTAGAAATCTTCGGAACCTTAAAAGCTTATCGTCTTAGTCTAGCGTATTCTATTCTCTTCTTAATAAGGTATTCGGAAGAATTTCTTTAACTCCCGGACGGTAGACTAGGGTAAACTAGTATTTAGCTAGTTCTTCCTACTATCGGATCTATCTCTCGGATAGTTAGCGCTTTACTATAAAGTACTCTACGTTCTTATAGTCCGTCTAAATTATAAAGGGACTATACGATTCTAGCTCGGAATACTAAAACTTAATACTAGATATAACTATAAGCATTTCCTTATCGTAGATATCGTAGTTAATCTCCGCCTTATTTAGTTTCTTCGAAAAGAAGCCTACTAGTCGTCGTATCCTAGCCTTTTCTTAGATAAGGGCGCCTCTAATCGCTAACCCGCTATAATCCGTTTCGAGGAAGGTTAGGAGGGCCGGATACTACTAGGGAAGTACCGGGATATAGTAGAATTTGTTCCTTTAGTATCTCGAACGCCTTATCCTACTCCTTTCCCTAGGAGAACGGGATACTATTCCTAGTAAGCGCGGTTAATAGTATAAATATACGGTAGTAGTTCGTAAATCCTAAGAATTAACGAACTTCCTTCTAGGTCTTAGATACTACCTACTTTTATACGGCTTCTACCTTTTCGAAGTTAGCTAATACCCTTCCTCCGGCGGCGTAGACGATAAACTCTAGATACTTAATCTTTTTCTAGGCGAACTCGCTCTTTTTTAAATCTAGGTAAAGGCCTCCGTCCTAAAGCTTCTTAAGAACGGTCCTTCCGTTACGGAAATAGTCTTCCCTTATACCGTACGAGTAAATTACTATATCGTCTATATACGCTAACGCGAAATCGTCTAGATACTCCCGTAGAAGAGTATTAATATACCGTTAAAAAGTTGCTAGGGCTCTAGATATACCGAAAGGGTATACTAACTACTCGAACAAACTAAGCCTAGTATAGAACGCCGTTTTATACTCGTATCCTTTTACTATCCTTATTTTATAAGAGGCCGAGACTACGTTAACCTTAGTTAACTATTAGGCTTCCGTTAGGTTCCTTATAGTATCCGGGATTAGAGGGAGTAGGTATCTATCGTGTTTCGTAAGGGTGTTAAGCGCCCTATAGTCGTAGTAAAACCGTTATCTACCTCTAGGTTTCTTAACGAATAGTATAGGCGCCGCCGCTTTAGAGTTCGCGGGCCTTATAACCCCTTTCTATAAGACCTCGTCGAGTAACTTTCGTAAGACTAGGAGCTCTTATTTCGATATACTATAAAGCGGTCCCTAGGGGAGCTATAGTTAGGACCCGTCTAGTTTTTTACGGAGTTCTATTATATAATCGATACCGGGGCGGTAAGGCGCTAACTTATCGGCTTCCCTTTAATAAAATAGCGTAGCTATATCGCGAACCTCGGGAGGTAGTTTTTTCTTTAGCTCCTCGATCGTCGGATATTCCTTCGTCTTTAGGGCCTTTTTAATATCCTCGGTAATTGTCGTAGTAAGTAGGCTTCTTATACCGTCGACTATAGCGATATTTCTATACTCGTCTAATTCTCGGTAATAGTACCCTTCTTTAACCTAATACCGAGCCCTTCTATAATAGTACCGTTGCTTATTAGGCGCGGTCCTAACCTTATTATATACCTTCTATAGGTTCCCTAAGATAAGTAGGAAAGCTAATCCTAGTAGAACGTAAGCGTATACTATCTATAGGAACCTATTAATTTCTATCTAGAAGGCGAAGACTCTAATAACTATCGCGTTTATATTATTAACGACGCCCCCTTTATTTCTCGGAATTTACGGCTAATATAGCTAAGCCCGAGGCCTATCGCTAGGCTAGCGTTAATTATAGCGTAGTACTAGTATCCTTCGTCGATAAGAGTAGAAGTTCCGACGTTATTTTCGAGAACTATATCGGTATATATAAGTTTCCCGTTTATACCTTCTATACCTTCTTCCTATTTCTTTATCTATATCTTATCTACTCTCGACTCCTAACTATAAGCGAGAGTTACTCTTTTCCCGAGTCGGGACTATCTAAGTCCGACTATTCTTCTATGCCCTCTAGTATAGGCTTTATAAAGGCGATACTAATCTTAGTAGGCTAAACCGCCGGCGCGTACGGGCAATCGCGAATACGGTATCCGCTCGCTCTATAGCGGAAGTAGAGCCTTTTCTCCTTACGTTTCTCTCTTTCTATAGAGTCGAGCTATTTAGCCCTAGGCTTCTCTACTATTCCTTATTAGCCTCTACGGTTCTTTTTACGGAAAGCGTTCGTTTAAGCGGGACTTATAACTATATCCCTATCGGAGTCGACCTTCGGGTTCGCCGTAGGAGCCGTATAGGGTAGGATAACGACCGTAGGGTTTGCGGCGTCTTTCTTCCTTTCTTACTAGCGTTTAGCGGCCTACTTAAACTAATCTATCGTCTTAAGGTTCGTTATAATTCGCTCGACTTCCTCTATATAGAGGTAGTAATCCTTAATCTTAGGTACGGCGGTAGTATAGGTCTTAGCCGCGTTTAAGAATGTATTCTTTAGGTATCCTATTCTAGTATCGTCGGTCTAATAGTCTACGCTTATACTTAGTAGGAGGCCGTCGAATTCTAGCTAGTAATCGTAATAAGGTTGTCCCTAGGAATATCTTAGGGCTTAGAGTTACTCTAGCGCCTTCGCGGCTTCGTTACTATCCGCGAAGACGTCCTCGAGTTACTAGAAGAAAGCCTCGGAATCCTTTACTTTCGTAAAGCTTCCCCTTTCCTAGAAGTAGCGTATCCTAGCGCGTTCTTTTACCGGTAGGGTATCGTAGATAGTATCCTAGTAGTAATCCTCGGAGAGCTTCAGTTTTAGTCCGGAGCGAACTCGGTACGAGCTTCTTAGTCGTAGTAGGTAGTCCTAGAACGACTTAGCCTTTCCGTCCTACGATAGTAGTTTCTATTCGCGAAACGCCGTTATATTTTAGCTAGTAGTCGAGAGGGTTTCTAGGAGTCCTTTTAGGATCTTATTCGTAAACCGGTCTTATATTATATTAGCGTCGGTAGACCCGGCCTAGCGGGCGGCTTCTACGTATTAGAGTATAGAGCGCGTAGCTTATAGCTCGGCCTCTATCGATTATTACCTAGTATAGAGACTCGCGAAGGTACGATAAATCTTATCCCTAGTTATCTCTAGCGTAGTAGGAGTAGCGTTTCCCTAGCTATCTTACTCGGGTTCCTAACGAACCTTAGCGTTTTCTATAATAAAGATCGAACCTAATATTACGGTTAAGTAACGCGTACGTAGATGCTAGATATAAGACTTAATAGGTTTAATAAAGAGCTAAGTCTATCTACGTAAATCCGAATAGTTTTATATAGTACGCTAAGCGCTAAGTAGTAGGTTAGAATCGCGTAGGCCGAATGCCTAAGGCTAGTGCTTTCTACCTAGGGCGTAGCCCTTTATACTTATAAAGACGATACTCGTTTCCTCTCGGTCTCTCGTACTAGCCTTAGTACTACTCTTAAGAACGCGAATGCCTCTATTATAGAAGGGGAAGACGAGGTAGGCCGCCTCTAGCTATAGCTCGCCTCTACTCGCTTAGGCGCCGTAGTACCTATCTCGTACCTATTTACGCCTACTTCTAATAAGAGTAAGAAACTTAGCGACCTAGAACGCTTTACCGGCAAGCGTAAAGTTTAGGAAGAATTTAAGACGTAGGTTAAAATCCGCTTCCTCGCTAACGCTAACTACTACCTAACCGAAGCCTTAAAGACCGGATTTATATTCTCTCTATTCGGCGGCTCTACCCCCGATTCCTACTATAGCCTATTAGAAGACGCGGAAAACACTACGACGACTAGTATCTAGAAGGCCCTCGATGCTAGCTTCGGCGACCTAGACTATAAGTAAACTACGCGTCTAAACTTAGATAAACTTAAGCAAGTAAACATAACTTACTAAGAATACTACGCCGCCTTCTAATATAAGATTAGGTACGCGGCGTACCCCCCGGACGTCGCTAAATAGATTCTAGTACGCGGCCTTAGCGAAGAAATAATATTTCGAGCGGAGCGATAGATTTAATAGGCACCTAGAGCAACCTAAGCGAGCGAAGCGAGTAAATAGTTATAGAAGGTGTCTAGTAGATCTAGCGTAGAGCTCGAGAACAAATTAGATTAGTAGTATATAACGTATATATATAATGCGATTAGTTAGTAAATATAGGTAGTATAGCAGTCGTAGTATAGGGAGGCTAAATTTTAAAGATACGCCCGTAAAATAAAGCGGCTTCTTTTATTAGTCGGAAATTCGAATTATAATTACGTATTAAGTCCGAAGGCAAGAATCAGTCTGCTTTACGTTACTAACAACTAAAACAATAATAATAGCCTCTAGTAGGCGCTAATCTAACTTTGTTCTCGAGCTCTATACCGTCGCTCCGCTCGAATAAGACAAGCACTATAGGGCTTAAACGATACTTTATATAAGTCCGCGATAGAGATACGGAGAGTCTAAACATTACCGAACTATACGCCTTACTAATATATATCGATAATATAACTCGAAACTTCGCGAAAATTATCGCTAACCGTAGAGGCGCCCGTATAAATACCGGCCGCTTTATATCGCCGTTCGCTATACTACCGCCGAAGCTATAGATATATTAGACGCCGGCCTTAGTACTAGCTCCTACTATAGCCCTAATACCGCTAGGCGCCTAGCCGGCCGCTAAACCGATAGATCTAGGCGCTACCTCGCTCGGTACCCGTCTACGCGCGCCTCTAGTAAACGGTAATCTTTCGGAAGAAGAGAAGTAGCGCCGCCGTACGGTATAAAAGGATATACCGCTTACCTCTATCCGTCTCTCGTTAGTCGGTTAAATACACTAACGATATAGCGAGTCGCCGCCGCGAATATTACGACTCTAGATATACCTTTACCGGCTAGCGCTACTCTAAGCGGCTAGGGAAAAGCTTAAACCTTATATATAGTCGCTTATAAGGTTTATTCGTTTACCTTCCCTTTCTCTTACTTATCTATAGAAAAAGAGATAGTTTACTAGCCTTCCGTAGTAGAAACGTTAATAGTAAATTAAAAGAAATTATTAAAAACTATAGCTCTTATTAACAATAGCGTAACCGGCTACTCGTTTATAGATTACGACTATACGAGAGAGCTCGGCTTAACGTTCTAAGACCTTACGTACGCTTAGGAGTTAGAGATATTTAACAGTACGACTACGGCCGCCGGTAAGGTAACCTAGATCTGCTACTTATCTATTACTATCGGCCCGTATACCGAATATATTATGTTTTTCTTTATAAAACTTCCGCAGACTTATCCCGTTATTCTTAGTCTCCCTTAGCTTAAAAAATATAACCCGGTTATCGACTAGGCCTTTAAATCTCTATCCTTTACGAGTAAGTACTATATAGAGCACTACTTTAGCGAATTTAGCTCTACCTCCGAAACTCCCTAAGATTGTACCGTATTCGCTATTAGCGCGGCCGCCTTCTCGCGTCTTGCCCGCGATAAACGTACGTAGATCTTTACTACTACGATATAGGATATCGAGAAGGCTATCTAAAAGTTCGACGAAGAACCGACGGATCTAAAAACGAAACTACTAAAGGAATACTAGTACCGACTATACTAGTTTTCGAAGAAGAACGCTAATATTCTACCGCCGTACCGGCCGGCCGTCGACTATAAAATCGAATTAATCGACGGTAAGCCGCCGCTATACGGCCCTCTCTACTCTATATTGCGAGACGAGCTCCTCGTACTAAAGAAATATCTAGAAGATAACTTATAAAAAGGCTTTATCCGTCCTAGTTCCTCTAAAGCCGCCGTACTAGTTATACTTACCTAAAAACCCGGCGGAGGACTCCGCTTCTACGTAGACTACCGGGGCCTTAACGCCTTAACGAAAAAGAACCGTTACCTAATTCCTCTCGTAAACGAAACGCTCGAACGCCTTCCGAAAGCTCGCTAATTTACTAAGCTCGACGTAATCGCTGCCTTTTACGCGATCCGTATCGCTAAAGGAGACGAATAGCTAATAGCTTTCCGAACCCGTTACGGCCTTTTAGAATACCTAGTCTTACTATTCGGACTCTATAACGGACCTAGTACGTTCTAATCCTATACTAACGATACGCTTAAGGAATTCTTAGATACCTTCGTCTCCGTATAGATAGACGATATCCTAATCTATAGCAAAACTAAAGCGGAGTACTACGAGTATATCGAAAAGGTGCTTTACAAGCTTAAAGAAGCTAGACTATATATCGATATCGATAAATACGAGTTTTATAAGTAAGAGGTAAAGTTCCTCGGCCTTATTATCTCTTTAGAAGGTATCCGAATAGATCCGGGTAAAATCAAAGCTATCCTAGACTAGGGAGTACTACGAAACGTAAAAGAAGTCTAAAGTTTTTTTAGTTTTACTAACTTCTACCGAAGATTTATATAGAATTTTAGCGGAATCGCCTATCCTTTTATAGTACTTATACAAAAAGACATCAAATTTAAATAGTCTTCGGCCTATTAAGAAGCCTTCGACTAGCTATAATACAGTTTTCTAACCGTACTAATCCTATAATACTTCAACTTCGATAAGGAAACGCGTCTAGAAACCGACGCTTCCGACGGTACGACTAGCGCCTTTCTTCTTTAGAAGGCGACCCTAGAGGATACGTAGCTACCTATAGCTTACCTTTCTAAGAAAATATCCCCCGCGGAATACAATTACGATATCTACGATAAAGAACTCCTCGTAATCGTTAAGGCCTTCGAAGAATAGCGCCCGGAGCTCGAAGGCTCCGAATCGCCGATCTAGGTTAGCTTAGATTATAAGAATCTTGTCTACTTTCTTAAAAGCAAGATCCTAAGCTATAGGTAAGTACGCTAGAGTAAGTTTCTTTCCCGGTTTAACTTCGTAATTTAGTATATATCCGGTAAGGCAAATTTATAGGCCGACGTACTTATAAGACGTAATAGAGACTCGCCTTTAGATCGAGGCCCGTAGCGCGAAGAGTAGTCTATCCTTAAAGAGTATAACCTTAGCTAAGTATTATACGAGCTCCTCGGAGACGACTTTACCGGCCCGGAGCCCTTTATAGTATCCTTCGTACTAATAGCCGCTCCCGCCTTTCTCGGAGATAATAATAGCTCGGACGAGGAAGATACGAGCTTAGAAAGTTCGGATAGCGACCCGGAAAGCGAAGAAGAAGTATAAGACCTCCTTAAACTAACCTAACTCGAGTAATAGCTTATAACGGCGTACGCCGAAGACGCTTTTACTAAAGGCCTAATTTACGCTCTATAGAACGAAGAACGGCTATACGAAAATATTTCGCTCTCGGAGTATAAGCTCCGTAGAACTCTATCCCGAGTACCCTATATAACGTTTAGGAACGCCCTCTACGTCCCGGACTTCGAAGATCTACGCAATTAGATTACACGTTTAGCTTACGACCCTCTTAGAATAGTATATCCCGGCTACTATCTTAGCTTCGGAAGTAGTACTACTAGCCTAATCTATATCGAGATATCGACCGATTAATAAAGAACTACGTAGTATACCGTAGAGCGAAGGCGGATATACGTAAGCCGTAAGGACTACTAATGCCTCTTAAAATTCCTCTACGACCTTAGTAGTACATTTTAATAGATTTTATTATAGACCTACCGAAAGGTTCCGACTTTAACGGTCTCTAGTTTTAAAATATACTAGTCGTAGTTTGCCGCCTTACTAAACGTAAGAAGGTATTAAATGCCCGTAGCCTAACGGTAAAGAATACGGCTTAGGTCTTCTATCGCGAGGTATAGAAAGATATAGGCCTACCTAAATCAATTACGTCTAATCGTAGCCCGAATTTCGTTACCCGCTTTTAGAAACGCCTCTACGAGCGACTTAAAATTTAAGTACGCCTTTTAACGGCTTACTACCCGTAGACTAACGGTCTAGTAACGGATAAACGGAACGGGCTAACGTATAGATCGAACAAATTATTAGGTACTCCTATAATTACTATTAAACAACTAGCCGAGATTAACGCCCTCTATTAAACTTGCTATTAACAATTAGGAATTAGCTACGACTTAAACTACGCCTTTCTACGTATCGACTAGTTTTTATCCCCGAACCGGTATAGAACTAGTAGAAATTAAACTAGAGCCCCTATTAAACGATCCGGAAAGAGACGCCGATACCTTCGCTCTTTAGATAGCTTAGATATATTAAGAGCTCTAAGACGAGATAAGGTATGTCTAAGAAATATACGAGTACTACGCTAATTAGCGTAGACGCGCTACGCTAGACTACTAAGTCGGAGACTACGTCTACCTCGACTCGCGGTATATTAGAACTAACCGACCTTCGAAGAAGCTTAACTAGAAAAGCCTAGGACCCTTCCGGATTATAAAGAAAATTGCTACGTATATATACGAGCTATATCTACCCGATAATCTTAATATTTACCCGGTTAAATACGTAGTAAACCTAAGAACCGCCGGAGAAATTACGGACCTCGAAGATATTCCGCCGATCCTAGAAGCTACCGAGGCTACCGATTAAGCCAAAGACAAGCCGGAGTCTACCTTAGGTATAGTACGGGCAATTATCGGATAGAGGTTCGGTAATATAAGCTTCGGTAATCTAAATCCTCCTAGACTATAGAGAGAGGTATAGTAGGAGGGATACTTAGACGAAAATACTACCTAGGAACCTCTACGCTATATTATTTTCGCCCGCAAAGTAATCGAAGAATTCCTACGAGACTATACCGACTATATAACGATAGAAGGAGCTATCCTAGAACACTTCCTCCGAGAAGTATACGAATAGAATTAAGAATAGGTTCTCCGTCCCGAGCTAGGATAAGAATAGTAGTAGCTATTATATACGGACCTCCTTTAGCGTTATAGGAACTCCGCGTAAAACGAGGGGGAGGCTACTATTATAGTAGCTATCTAGAAGCTACCGACAAGTCCTATAAGCTAGCCGCTATACTATAAAGTAATATTAGATTTAAGTTGCCTTAGCGGTAGGGGCCCCTAGCGAAGCAGGTCGCCTAGTTAGCTACCTATTAAGCCGTATAACGTAATATCTTAGAGACTCCCGCGGAGGCCGTATATAGTAGAACAATACGTTACGTATTAATATACGAACGACGGGACTATACTAAACTACGCGTACTCGTATACGGACGATAGTAAGTAAGATATATAGAGTCGTAGAATAGATCCGAGTAGTAGGAAGGAGCCGGAAGATAGGGAAGAGCTAGGAGAAATATATTTACTTAAGAGCGGTTAAACGGGTTCGCGCTCGCGCGCCGCGTATAATAGCTAGGAGATAAGGTCGCTACGAGATAGCGGATAAGCGGGATAAACGCGCTCGCGTTCGGCGCGTAGTAAAGGACCTAAGAGTCGAGGTTTGCTAAGAAGTAACTAAGCAAGATATATATACCTACGCTTACGCGTCGGACGCGCTAGACGCCCGTAAGGCGGGATACTAAGGAAGGGGCTCTCTCTCTAAGGTACCCTTCTTTCTTTCTTCGTAGTTCGTCTTATATAGATAGTAGCTATATTAATTTAGTACTCCCTTTAGTTCCGTTTAAAGTTTAGTATACATTCTTACTACTTAGCTACTAACCCTTATACCGAGCGCGTATATAACTATTTATCGATCGGTATAGCGGGTAAATCTAGGCAAGAACTACTAGCGTAGTTAAATAACCCGATATAGCTTATCCTAACCGAGGTCGATTAAGTTTATATTAGTTTCGCTATTCGTATAAGTCTAAGTAACTAGGGGATCCTAGAACTATTATATTTAATATCCTAATAATCTTATAGAAACTCCTATCTAGACCCGGGTATAGGAAAGCGGGATAACTAACTCTAGGATAGCTAGCAAACTACCGTACCGAGATTTTAGGTAGATAAAATCTTAGGGATTAAGCTATATAACCTACCGTAGGATAATAATATTATCGTCGATAGTAACGATAGAGACGGAGATATCGGAACCGAGCTTAGACCTTTAAGTTACTCTATTATAGCGTTACTACGGTAGGACTATACTATAGGCTAACGACGTAGCCCTCTTAATCGCTTACTTATAGCTATAATAGCCTTAATTACTTCCTTTATATAGATCGACGATACTTATACGAAAGCTAGCGTAGATATATCTATAACCCGCGATCCTAGCCTAAGTTAAAGTAACAATTTAGGAAGTAGAGCGGTAGCGGTAGGGCAGTTTGTTTAGTTTATAGTCTATCTATCGAGTTCGTACTAGGGGTACTACTAGTCCGAAGAAGGCCTACTATAGATATTATAGCCGGTGCCTAGGATTTTAGTATAGTATACTAATACTTTAGCTAGTATACCGGTTACGGTCTTAAGACCTCGAGTAAGGCGCGAGTAGAAGCTTTAAGGAGAATCTTCCCCTATTACTATATATCGAATCCGTAATTCTACTTTACCCGAGAGCTAGTATAGTGCGGAGCGAGTACTTAGGTAGGAAGGAGAAGTATCCTCTTATATTAATAATATAGTAACCCTCCGTAGAAGCGGCTACTAAGTATATTACAATTATAGCGCTAGCGAAGCTAAGATATACGTCTAGAAGACCTACGAGATAATCCCTAAAGTAGCTCCCTCTAATATTTAAACTCTCGTAATATAGGCCTAGTAATAGAATCTCTCCCCTTTAACCCTTATAATTTGTTAATCCTATAACGTATCCCCTTCTTATACCTAGGCTTTACTAAAAGATTATATTAGGAACCTTAGCTTAATTAGTATATAGATAAATCGCGCTAGAAAGACGACCTTATATCTTGCCTTAACCTTCTAGGAGCCTAGGCTATATATCGAAATAGATCGATTTATCTAATAACTCGAGTAAATACTAGACGTAGGTACTAGGTTAGTCGCCTCTATAATATAAACCGTACCTATACCTAACTATATAGTCTTTAATACTTAGACCCCGTAGTAGTTCGGTTTACGAACTACTAAACGTATATAGTTTGGTTCCTTAGCGGCAAACTAGCTCCCTAGTTCCGGTTTAGTTTTTTCAAACTATATAGATTCCTAGTTTAAACTAGAGACTATATTAGTTTTACTACAAGGACACTCTTATTCGACTGCCGGCTACGATTGCCGGCTATATTTTACTATAAGGATACTCTTATTCGACTACCGGCTACGATTACCGGCTATATTTTACTATAAGGATACTCTTATTCGACTACCGGCTACGATTGCCGGCTATAATAGTAACTAGGTTATATTTACTACGCTCGCAGTTGCCTTAATAATAGCTATTGCTATTGCTAAGGCGTAGTTGCCGTTACTAGGGCGTAGTTGCCGTTACCGGGGCGTAGTTACCGTAGTTACGAAAGCTTACCTATATAACGTTACGTAGGCGGTAATAATTAGGGCTTCGCGATATTCTTATATCTTTAAACTTCTTCCTCTATACCTATACCTATAATAACAACTATATACTACGCCCCCCCCCCCTCCCCTCCTAAAAATAGTAAGAGAGAAGCGCGCCGCGCGCTAAATAGAAGATAGAACTAAAGACCGCGAGTTTGTTTTACCTAAGTATCTAAGAAAAAAGCGTAAGACTAAAGAGGAGTACTCTACGGAGAAGAATTCTATACGAGACCGCGAGAGAAAGGAGAAGATAGATAAGGATAAAAGATCGAAAGATAAGAGAAGAAAGGCGCGAAATAAGGCATTCTATCGATAGCTAGCGCCTATAGAAAAAAGTCAAGGTTAGAATAAGAAGACAAGGTAAGAGAAGGCTTAGAGGAGGAAGGAATTACGTCTAGTTTTCGAGCGTAAAGTTCTAGCAGCGTAAGTTAGCTATAGCCGGCAGCTATAGCCGGCATTTTCTTTCTTTAAAACGTTAACTAATAGTATTTAGACCTATAGCCGCTATCTCTATCGATACGACCGATAGTAACGGAGATATTTAGATAGCCGAGAATAATAATACTAGAGGTTAGAATGCCGCGAAAGAGTATAATACTACGAATAAAGGGACTAAAAAAAGCGAGGAGATACTATACGTCGACCTAGTAATAGGTATAGTCTTAGGGCCTAACCCTATAGACGATAAGCGCTAGGAGTAGATCGAGTATAGTTAAAGAGACGAGGTACTAGTAAAGGGCTAAGGTATAAGTCCTATTAATCTAGAAAATCATCGTTAAAGCTACTACGAAAAGCTAGCAAGGATCGGAATCGAGACTAGTCGTCTTTATATCCTCGATATAGAGTAGAAATTTCTTTATTAGTATTAGAGCGATGCCTTTACGTCTATAAAGGTAAAGTAGCTTACGATTAATATAATCGGTGCTAGGTATCTAGGGACGGCGGAAGAGTTACTTAAGGAGGAAGGGATATAGGTAATTATTCTATACTCGGTATATATAGCCGGCGTTCGTAGCCGGTAGATACTAACACTTAAATAGAAAGCGTTTCTCGAAGGTAGAGTGCTACTACTATATAAAATCTTTACTAAGGCAGAGAGGGCTTGTATCCGGAATCTAGGCTGCTAGTAGGATAGGTTAGCGTTAGAATTCTCTAAATCTCTATATAAGCCTCCGAAGGATTACCTATTTCAGTAATACGGCTTTATCTCGACTACTCCGTAGGCACCGGACGAAGCTCGGGCGCTCTTTAAGGTCTTTACTAAGAAGCGGAAGGAGTTCGAGGATTAGGATTAGTTAATAGAGCTATTAGTTATTATTAGGTTTCGTAGTTAGACTCGGCCCGAGCATTTACTTATCGAGTGTCTTATACCGAAAGGGGATAGATTAAGACTAAAAACGAGCTTAGGTTCGTTAGATATAGTAGCTCGGTTCCGTTAGTAGGAGAGAGCCGCTATATAGAAGGCAAAATTTAGGTAGTTAGGATAGCTAGGGTAGCTAGGAAAAAAATTCTAGTAGTTAGGATAGTTAGGGTAGCTAGGAAACAAAAAAAAGGTAGCTAGCTATCTACTACCTAGCTATTCCTAACGATACGATACTATAAAACACAGGGTGTTTCCCTATAGCTACTAGTATATATCTACTACTCCTTACCTTACCGTATAAACCTTTAAAATATACCGACCGATATTGTATTTATACTAGGCGCTATACTAGGAAGGGTAATAACGAGACGATAGTCGAAATAGTCTAGTATACGAGCGAGATTACGATAACGTCGAGAGGAGGTTATATACTCGCCTTCGAGCCTATCGAGTACTAGACGACGATTAGGGCTAGATTTATCCTCTCCGATTCCTAGTAATAGGAATTTATTATAGGATACTACTACCTAGTCCTTACCTTTACGGAGTCTAAGTAGAAGGTTGTTTAGAGATATAAGAATATCGAGTATTAACCCGGATATCTTCGAAAAGGCTAGCTAGGCGTATCTTTACAAACCCGAGTATACCGAGCAGTTTAATTAATAGGTCTATAAGATATAGTTCCCTATATACTTACGTTTAAAGGAGTATAAACTACGGAAGTACTCGAAGCGATAGGGTAGTAAGGAGCGAACGGATACATTCTAGAAGTTCTTTACGGAGGGGGCATTATACTATTATACGAGTTCTCGACTAAAAGGTTAACTAGTTATTGTCTATAACTTCTACGGTTTAATCTTAAAATGTCCGAAACTAGGGGATAGGAATTTATCGCCTACTAACTATCTCTATTCTAAACGGTATCGGGAATCTTAAGGAGAGATAAGGGTTAATATAGATATACCGTTCTAGAAAGAGGTACGTCTTCTAAAAAGCCGGCTATAGCTACCGGCTACTACAATTAACCGTATAGATCTAGCTAATTATTATAGGCTACGCTAAAGGAAGCTTAAGGACTAAAGGCTACCGATTTCTCCGCCGAAGACTTTAAGCAACTAGTAAACGAAATGCTAGCTATAAACGGCCTTCCGGAAGACTTCTACGAAAGGGAGTCTATACAGAAGATATACCTATATCTTATAAACTACCCCCCTATTTCTCGCGCGACAACCTCGCGTACTATATTCGAAAAGAATAAAGAGGCTACGTTAGACGATATTCGGGAGATCCTCTATAATACTCGCCGAGTAGCTATTACTATCGATAGCTAGTTAAGCCGGACTATAAGAGCCTCCTTCCTCTCGATTATACTATACTTTATTAATTCGGATTAGAAACTCTAGGAGCTTATAATCGGATTCCCTAAAATTCTAGGTTCCTATACTAGTAAGGATATAGCGAAGCTTGTTTATACGGCAATAGATAGGGTTAGCGTAATAACGAAACTAATCTCGATTACTACGAACAACGCTAGTAATAATCGAATATTATATAAGGCGTTATATATACAATCCACTTATCTACATCTTTGAAATTGCTAATTGTATCGATAGGGTCGAGTATATAGAGGAGATTACAACGTCTATAATCCAGCTTAATCTTCCGAATATTAAGCTCGCTACGATTCCGGATACGTACGATAATAAAGATAAAGAGGACCCTAGTAATAGCCCTAGCCCTATTAAATCGGAGGAATCGGAGCCGACGTACTTACTAGTTATATCCCTATAGAAGTTTCCCTACTTCGCTTATATAGTTTAAATCGCGATCCGAGCCCTCTTTAAAACGCTTAAAATTGTACTATTAAACGACGACTAATAGAAGATTCTAGATAAGGATAAAGCAAAGTCGAAAGTTAAGAAACTCGTTATAGTAATAAGACGGGATAAGATAGAAAGCCTCGCTCTCGTTTTATATAAGGTATAACTTTTGTCCGTAGCCGGTACCTATAGCCGGTAACCTACTATAGTTCTGACTCTTTTTCTCTAGCTTCGTCGTCTCGTAATATATACGAACTCGAGCTTATAGACATATAACCAATTCGAGGCTATTTAAAAGAACCTTATTAAGCGCCCTAAAACCGATACCTAGAATATCGTACAGAATAAGCGATAGTAAAAGCGGCCTCCTTAGCGCCTACTCCGTTTTACCTAAGACGTAAAGACCCGGTTCGATTCGACTTTCTATATAGTTACGAGGGGATATACTTTATATACCGCTCTCGAGATCTATTAGAATTCCGAGGGTATTAAGTAGCTCGGGCTTACCGCCGCCGAATAGCGCTAAGCAGAGTATCTCGTAGATATTAGTAAGCATTACGCGAAGGTTACTACTATAATTAGAAGAACCCGAGGACCGACGATCTACCTTATCTTCGCGTACTATAACTAGCTCTTTAACGAGCTCGACGAAACCGTAGCTAAGCTAGCTAAGAAGAGCGTTCCCTAGAAAGTAGCTATAACGAAAGGTATAGATACCTCCTATACTAAGTTATATAAATATTATAGTACTACCTTTTAGTCGTTCGGGGATATCTATAGCGTTACGTACTTACTTAACCCGGTAGAAAAGAATATATACTAGTAGAGGCCGGAATAGAAAGGGGACGATAAATAGCCTAAGCGTTACTAGAATATTCTAGAAAAGATATTCTATAAGCGTCGGAAAGAAACTAGTCTAAATATAGCTCGTATAAAGAAAAAGAAGGCTAAGAAGGCTCCGATATTATATCTATTTCGTAGGTAGGAAGTAGAGGTAGAAGAGGAAGTAACTACTAAAGTAAACGAAGAAGAGTTCGAACTCTATCGACGCGCGAGTAAGTACTAAACCCGTAGGCTCGGAAAGAGGACTAATAATCTCTAGATCTTACCGGTCTTCTAGACGAATTCGGAGACGATATTCTCGCGATATAGTAGCGGTTAGAGCCTAAGTTTCTAATAATAGCGTCGGTCGCTTAGGACGTCCTCGCTATACTAAGCGTAGATATAGGCTTTAAGAGGTCTTTTAGTATCGCTCGTTACTAGGGCCGCTTTAATCGAATATACTCGCCTACTACCTTCGAATCTATTATAGTATTCCGATACTATCTCCTCTACTAGAGTCGCTAAGGTAGGATACTAAAGATTATACTAAAGGACTTAATCGAGGAATTAGAAAACCTTAAGATCGAAGAAACCTAGGAGCGCGAAGAGAATACGAAATTTAGTCTAAGCGAAACCCTTATTAGCGATAACGAAGAGGAGGAGGGCGGAGGTAGAAGGCGATACCGGGTCGAGAAGCGGAAGTATATATAGGCTTAGAGTAGCTTTAAGGAGGCGAAGCGCTTATATAGAAGGTAATATAGCCGGCGTATATAGCCGGTATATATCCCGAATATATTTCGAATTCCTAAATAGACTAGTTGCTATAGTAACCTACCCCGCTTACCTACTAACTATTTCTAATTCTCTATTCGCTCTTCCTCTCCTTCTTCCCTTTCCCTATATTCTTAAAGACAAATATGTCTTAAGGATTCGGCTCTTCGGGCCTTACTAAGTCGGCCGCCTCCCCTTCCTTTAGCGACTATCCTAAGTACGAATCTAACGAGGACCTACTAAGACGGTTTAATAGAAGACTATTTAATTTAGGAGGTAAGAAGTATAAATAATTCTTTACGATTATAGGCTTATTAATTTTCTAGGTCTTACCGATATACCTTCGTCGCCCGAATGCGTATAAGGATACCTTTAGAACTTAGATAAGGGTAAGGGTAAAGCAAGCTAAGTATAGGAAGACCGTAGCGAGAACGAGATATCGGAAGAAGAGGACTATCCGTAGTATATATAAAGGAAGGGGGTTCCTCGGAAAATAGTACCGAAAAGCAAGTAGGCTAAGCTAGCTAAAAAGAGTAGGCGGACGAAGGCTATCGCGGAGAAAAGTTATTCTTCTATTAGAAAAAAGGGTAAAAGGTAGGTCTTAACGATAAAGAAGCGGCGCTTTAAACTAGGTACTATTGCCCTTCGCGAGATCCGGCTATTCTAAGAAAAAAGAGGGACCGAGCTTTGAATCCTTAAGACTCTATTCTAGCGACTCGTTCGAGAAATTATATTAGATTTTAAGTCTAGTATACGATTTACGGCTAAGGCGATTAGTACTCTTTAGGAAGCTACGGAGGCATTTCTCGTAACCGAGTTTAAGCTTTTAAACCTCCTTACTATCTATACGAAGCGGGTTACTCTTCAATATAAAGATATATAGCTTCTAGCTAAAATTCGGCGTCGGTTTATAGCGTATTAATTAGAATTTGTATTAAGTCGTTAGATTAATCTAGGTAGAGGCCTATTTTCGCATCTTTTTACTAGCTATAGGTGCCGGCTATACTTATTCTATCTCCGCGCCGTACCTAAATCTAAGGTACGAAGTAAAAACCTAGCGCCTTATATTTAGCCGGGTTTCGCGGAGCGTTAAAAAGTAAGGTATAAAGGGTTACGGCTTCCTTCTAATAAGCTACCTCGATAAGTATAGCAAATGCAGGTCCTACTAACGACTAGAATAGACGGTCGTACCTTATAGACGGTCGTACCTTATAGGCAATCTTAATACTCTACCTCCGCGGCTAGGTAAGGTTAAGTATAACCGCGAAGTATAAGCTACCTTAACAAGTATAGCAAATATAGGTCCTACTAACGACTATAATAGACGGTCGTACCTTATAGGCAATCTTAACACTCTATCTCCGCGGCGAGGTAAGGTTAAGTATACGCGCGAAGCACGAGATAATATAGGCTCTTAGTCGTTTAGAGTAACGTACTATACAAATAACTAGGCGTCCTACTCTTATTTACTTACGACCTATATCTTAGGATACTGTTCTCGTACTTTTTTTATATACCCTTTTAATACCTTACCTATAAGCGCTCTGTAACAACCGAGTAAATATAAGATACTAGGTTTCTACTCGGTACCTTAGCCTTAGAGATAGGGCGGAGTTAAATTTAGAGGTATAGCCGGTACTCGTCGGCAGTATATAGAGACGGAAGTAAGCTTCTTCCTATAAAATAGCTACTTTGTTTAGTATAGCCTACCCTATTATACCGGCTATAGGTACCGGCTATGATTTCAACGTTGCCGTACCTACCTATTTTAGCCGTACCTACCTTCTTTATTTGCTCTAACGTTGCTATACGGTAGGCTTACGCGAAGCTTACTCTATTACCTAGCGATACCGCGATACTATCTCTTTCGCTTTATATAACCTTTATATCGATACCTATACCTCTAGACTCTATATCTACTACTACCGTAATATCCTCGCTCCGCGCGCGCCTTCGTATACCTTCGCAACGTACTTTTTTATTAATTCGACGACTTTCGTAGAACCGAGTCTACTCGACTAAGTTATAACGTCTCGTAAGAAAGGACCTACTACTACTACGGGTCGCAATAAGATCGGTACTACTAGAAAGACTATAGTATATTAACGTAAGAAGGCTACTGCCGCTGCCGCTAGTAGTAGAAAGACCGTTACGGGTAAGGCTCCGCGGAAGATAACGACTAGCGCTTCTACTACTAGTAGTAACAATCGTCGCGGCCGTCGATAGCGCCTAGGAAGTAAGTTTTTTCTTCTATAGCCGGTAGCGTAGCCGGCATTTTTACTCCTTTTTACTAATCCCTCCTTAGCCGTAGCCCTTCGCGAAATTCAGAATTATTAGAAGTATAGTAGACTCCTAGTAGCTAAAACTCCTTTTAGACGACTTATTCGCGAGATTGCCTAAGGCTAGATAGCGGACTGTCGCTTTTAAGCCTCCGTACTAGAGGCCTTTTAGGAGGCTATAGAAGCCTACCTAGTTCGTATTTTTAAATATATATTTCTCTTCTATCTCTTTTCGAACTATACTAATACTATTTTAGCGGTTAACCTTATAGCTATCTACGCGAAGCGTATTACGATTATAGATAAGGATTTTAAAGCCCTCGATTAGATTCTAAAAAGCTAGAATGTCTATATTCGAGATAGTAGTAGGTAGGATAGATATCCTAGTAGGAAGAACGTTCTTAGTATTATCTATAAGCGTTTCTATATACGAAATAAGCCGCTGTTATACAGCGCTATATACCGCGCTCTAAATACTCTCTAAGTATATATATATAGTATAGTATGCTTTTCGAGCTATATAGAATAGAACATTATAGAAGTCTTCGAAAATCCCGTTAGTACTAAGGAGTAAAAAGGCCGACTACGCTGCCGGCTACGCTGCTAGGTCTTATAAAGAACTAAAAGAAGATAGATATTCTAGTTAATTTGTATTAGTTGAGATTTTTATAAAAAGAAAATAGGGAAAAAGGAGGAAGGTTAAAGAACCTAATACTTATAGTTATAGGCATTATTACTATTCTCGAGACTATATTATATACCTGCCTTCGTAACTCTACCTAATACTCCCTCTAAATATCCTTATACTCTACCTACTAGAAATTCAACTTAGTACCTAGACCTATAGCTGCCTCTATATCTTTTACTATCTTCTATAAGTTAAAGGACTCCTCTATAGTAGCCTCTACCTCCTTATATAATACGAAGTTACTGCCTACGCTACCCTTTATATCGACTTAATAACTAAGAGTTCTAAGGAACGAACTAGCGCTCGGCGTTAGTATAGCGAGTAACTAGTAGAACGCCCTATATAGCTGCCTTATAGCTCTTTCGTATACTATACCGATATTAAGGGAGGAGCTATCCTAGTACTTAATATTAGAGAATAGTTTAGTAGGAAAGTATTAGAACTTCTCGAGGAGAGCTTCGAGGGAAATCGATAAGTTCTACCTAGATCTAGATAAAGATATTCTACTAACTAGTTAGGGAATTAAACTATAAACGAAAGGATGAAATTTATACCTAAGGAGTACAGTTTCCGAGCTGAACTATAATGCCTTATATATATATATATATATATATATACTTTTGATTATTTAGTGCCCTTAGCTAATTGTCTATAGATTTGAGGTTATATAAGTACCTTTATATAACTACGTAGCCTAAGGAGGATTCGAAAATTCTATAGGTACTAAGGACTAAAAATGCCGGCTACGCTACCGGCTATACTGCCGAGTCTTATAAAGGGCTTGCTTAAAGCTACGTATACATTCCTACACTTCTTAAAAACTAATAAATTATATAGTTCGAACTAGCTACTTATATAGTTGCTTAGTAAACTAAACCAAACTAAACTAGAATTTCGGCTTAGCAAACCAAACTAAACTAACCCGAACTACTACAGGGTCTATTAATACCTAATTAGTAATCCTTATTACTACCTAATATCGAGACTATATATTATTCTCGCTATAGGGCTATACCTACTTTACTACCTTAACCTCGATATTAGGCGTAATATTCTCTACTTAATACTTTCTACGTACCTAACTACGCTACCTCCTCCTCTAGGCAATCCTATACTAGCCTAAAGCTCTAAGTTTTATAGGCTTTTATCTTTATCTCTAAAGCTACCTACTGCCTCTAGAGTAGATAGCTTCTAGATAGTATCTACGAAGTTGCCTTACCTCGGACTATTTCTATCGTAAAGAGATCTAAGAAGAAGTCGCCGCGTCTAATAATACGTTTATAGAATTTAGCAAAACTAAGCCGTAGAGTGTTATTAAGATATAGTAAGCTAGGTAGGTAAGCTAAAGTGCGGCTAACTAACCGAGAAGGAGAGGGACTGCTCTCGTCTCGTTAGCGATTGCCTTGTCCTACGACTATAGTAAGATAGGCTATACTTCTTAAAAAGAGTCTCGGGGGAGGAAGTCGAACGCTTAATATCTAGACTATTAGTTACGCTAGCTATAGCGGGAAAAGGCGCTAGGCTCGTAATTATATAAAGTGCTTATAAGAGGAGCAAGCTAGGTCGTTATAAATACTATCGATCCGAGAAGTAAATAGTTAGGGATATCCTAAAGCTAAATAGAAATCTAGACTATAAAGTATCCGTAGACCCGCGGTATAGGTTAGGATAGCCGAGCGAAGCCGGAGGCTAGCGGAATAACAATTAGGCCTTGCCTTTAATATATATATATATATATATAATTAGTACCCTCTACGCAACTTAGGCTAAAGGGGCTTGTTAATTCTAACGTTGTATTAACTGTATATATACTATAAGCGATCGCAATTATAAGCGGCATACCGCTTATAATCGCGACCTATACTTATAGCTCTATAGTAGCTAATATAACTAAAGATTAGTAAAAAGAATAGCCCTTCCGAGAGTCGAACTCGCGTTACTCTAGTATAAATAAGAGTCAAGACAGGCTTAATCGAGTATAGCGTATATATATAGATTGTAACTACTCTTACAATCTTTAAAGCTATTTAATCTTTAAGGCTGTTCCTAACGCCTTATTCTAATGCCTAAAAGTATATAGGAATCTATTAAAGACAATTATTTATTAGGTATTAATTATCTCCTAATTTTTATAAGCCTGTTTAGTATCTTCTATTACCTCCTAATTATCTATTACCTCCTACTTATTAATTATCTTATTATCCTAGATGTCTGCCTATCTTATAAGTATACGGGTTTGCTCTCGCAAAGTGATTACAACTCTGGTAATAGTTAGAACAACCTCCTTAAGTCGCGCCTAATAGACCTACTATTCTTTACGAGCGTTAGTAAGCCGCAACGTAAATTCTCTAGAGCTAAGAGTCTCGCTAGGCTAGATAGCGTCGAGGATATTAGTATCGTTATATTAATCCTATAGGAGACGCTCTAGAAGTAGTAAACTAGATTTAGTAGGTTCCTAATCCTAAGTATCTAGAAGGTTAATTGTCTCGCGAGCCTATTACGCTTTCTTACGATTAGTAATAATACGCGCGAAGAACTCGGTAGTCTCAGTATAAGTAGCTACTAGAGCAAATAATAGATATATACTAGTAGGATATACTAGTAGAGCGTCGGACGGCGGAGGATAAGAGGCTAACTATAATGCCTATAGTTACGAAAGCGCTATCTAAAGCGGAGGTAGAGTATATTACGGATATACTACTTCGAACTAATCGATAAATGTCTATACTAGATTAGTATTAGTACTACTACAAGTAAGTAGATAGCGGAAATTATAAGCTTCCGAATAAACACGTATATAGCGCTAGGCAAAAGCAGTAATCTTATATAGTAAGCGCGGATTTGCCTAGAGTTAGAGTTGAAGCTGCTCTATTCGGTTAATTGCCTATAGATCCTTAGGATATTATAGCAGTTGCTGCTTCTTACGAGCCTCTTCCTAGCCTACCTACTTACCTCGCTACGCTTATAGCTTCTCTTGCTACTGCTTAGCGTATGCTACAAGATCGCCTTTATCTTTAGGGTTAGCGTCTAGATATAGAGGTATAGAGGATAATATAACGCCCTTAGGAAGCAAGCGCTATAATCGACGTCGAACTAAGTTAGCGTAGCGGCTAACGACTATTCCCGGGACTTTGCCGCTCTTAAAACGATTATAGAAGTTAAATAGAGCCTTAAATATAACATCTCTAGGTCCTCGGACTCTAGAGACACTAACGTAGGTAAGGCCTAGTATAAAGTCTTTTCGAGAAATACTAAGTTCTACTTTATCGAGAGTTATGCCTTATAACTTGTGTATCGTAATAGTATAGGCAATAGTAAGCGGAAACTATATTCGAGAGTAGCGAGTATCCTAACGCTAATTATAGAGCTATTCGCGACGGACTAGAATAACTAGTACGACCCGACGTAGTATACCGACAGAGTTGTTACTATTAAACACTTTATTAAAGTTCTAGCTAGTATATTTGTTAAGCTCGATAAGGGATATAGTAGGTAGCTTATTAAGAGGATCTTCCTTAGGATTAGTCGTCTCTATCTAGACTATATCGCGGATAGTGCCGAAGCTACCGTTAATAATGCCGCCTTCTATCTAGGGATTCTACGTTACTATAACTCGTATACTAAGGCATAGTAGGAGGCGAGGGTAAACGTTGCCGCCGTTCTTATAACTCGCCTTAATAGTATTATTACCCCTAGTATAATTAGCCTTAGTAAGTACAATTGTAGTCTAATAGTCTAGTAAAGCTACCTAGTTGTATTTATTAACCTGCTTTTTATAAGGATATAGCCGAATAGTATCTACAAATAAGTCCTACTCTACTTAAGGCAAAGAAGTCTTTATACGGCTATTAAGGGTTTCCTAGTAAACGATCTTTATACCTACTAGTACGTTGCGGGGACCTTCGAGAGTAGTACGGAAAGCGGTAGCCTAGGTATCGTTTCCTTATTAACGATAAATTACACTTAGTTAGATTGTCTAGTCGAAAAGCTAGTACGTATTATAACTAGCGATATCCTTAGGTGTCTTAAGCTTAGAAAGCTTTAAGAATAGTAGCTTGCCCCCGACTAGTAGTATTTAATAGAAATCGCCTATAGGAGAAATATATCGTCCTCTAAACGGAAGAGTAGTATCTATACTACCTTAGCTCTAGGGCGCTAAAAGAGACATTTAACGGAGGCGTTAATCGATCTAATAAAGCATAGTAAGATCTATTATAGACTTCTCGTTAAGAATAATATACTTAATATACTTAAGCCGGTCTTAAACGTTAGTTAAAGCCTATCTATTAAGAGGGATATATTCTTTTATCTTTAAAGGCAGCTTAAAGATAGTATATAACTAGACCCCGTAGTAGTTCGGGTTAGTTTGGTTTAGTATACTAAGCC
This sequence comes from Pseudocercospora fijiensis CIRAD86, assembly GCF_000340215.1. NCBI lineage: Eukaryota > Fungi > Ascomycota > Dothideomycetes > Mycosphaerellales > Mycosphaerellaceae > Pseudocercospora > Pseudocercospora fijiensis. Next base: position 449,354 of record NW_006921544.1, read on the forward strand.
GAAATTCTAGTTTGGTTTAGTTTAGTTTGCTAAGGAACCGGTATACGGATCGGTTTGCCGGCTACGTACCGGCTATAGATAAAAACCTAATCTAAAACACGTCTAAATAGCCCGAAATATAGATGCAATCGTATAGCGTATATAATATAGGGCCCCCGGACCCGATCTAAGGTCGTCGTATATCGTCGTATATCGTCGTAGTTTAGTCGGATTTTCTCGGAAACTAGCTTAGACTAGCAGGGTAAAAAACCAAACCGGAACTAAACCGGAGGGGTACCGCTAAAAAACCAAACTATATACGTTTTATAGTTCGTATACCGAACAACTACGGGTCTATATATAACGTGCTTCCCTTTATATCGTTTATAGCGGCTCTAGTAGGTACGAGACGGACGATTAGGTTACTGAGCAAGAGGTTCGATTCGCCTTGCTCTAAGTTATTAAACTTATTAGTAAGCGCTTCTAACTTAGATAATACAGTTTTAATTACGTAGGACTTACTAACGCCTACCTTACCGTCGACGTTAAGTAGGAATACCGGTATATATATATCTTTAGTCTACGCGCGCTAGCAATGAACTACCTTATTATACTAGAGCTTCTAGGCGTTAGAGAGGCTATTAATACGCTAGTTAAGGTCCGTAGGAACACCGATTCTCTAGCTACTACGAGCGGTAGTACCTCGTATCTAGGTCTAGTAATTCTTAGTATTATCTATAGTAAGACCTTACTTGCTAATATAAGGCGTCTAGTCGTACTTATAATTGATTTAACGATTGCCTAAGTCGTTAAGATCCTTAAGTATCTCTATAGGATTACGACCTAAAAGGGCGGCGGTAAGTAATTTAGCCTCTAGGCGCTCGATCTCTAGGTCGAAGACCTAGCCTTTAAAGAGGTCTTCTATCGGCTTCGGGAGGTTAATACCTATATAATTATTAGGGTAGTCGTAGAACATTTCGTATTGCGTATAAGCCTCGCTCTACAAATTATATACTATACTAGGATTATTATCGGGAAATAAGTAAGGTAGACTAGGGTAATTAGTATCGAAGGGACAATATAGAAGCACCTTAGTACGGCACTAATCTTCGTAAGTGCTATTAGGACCGTCTAGAATGCCGCTGCATTTAGGGTACTAGTTAATTATACGCGGCTTAGCTCGTATACGCTTCTTATAGGTATCGAGGTCCTACTTAGTAAGGAATTCTAAGAGCGTTAGATTAGGGTAATCTAGAAGATTAGAGCGGTTAAATTTATCCTTAGGAATAGCGTATCGATTTAGATACTTAAGTAGCGGTAACTAACCCTAAGTAACTATCTCGCTAATAGTAGGGTTATACCGCTTAACTTTAGAGTAATCTTCGGGCTTGCGGCAGTTAAAGTTCTAGATCTTTCGAGATCCCTAGGCGAGAGGCAGGTTTAGAAGGAGGTGCATTTCTTTATATATAGAGATATTACGCTTACTAATTATCTTATTAAGTATCTTAGCGATAAATAAGACTATAGGACGATTAGTATTAATCCTAGATAGTACCTTCTTACTAAGATCGATTAGAGATTTACTACGCTTCTCTTACTTAGTATAGTACTTACTAAGATAGTCGACAATAGCGCCTTTATTAGTATATACTATAATGTTATTATTCGCTATCTATACTAGTTAGATAGTATAGTTATAGTTAGTTATATAGGTATTATTACGAGAACTATCGTATATCTAGTAGCGTAGATTTATCGTATACGTAATAATAGCGTTCTCTAGATAATTAGTTATTAGAGGCTATATGTAATTAGTATATAACTAGCTCGAGTAAAGCTAGGGTCCTAATGCCTTAGGTAGGGCTTAGCGCTTAGCGTTAGGCTAACTAGCCTACCTTCCTCCTTCTTCTCTTAGATCTCTATCGAATACTATACTAACCTACTACTACCCTATCTACCTACTAATATAACCCTTCTTATATAGTATTCGATCTACCCTTTAAGGGCAGTAGCTAGATAGTCCTTATTTTAAGCTTTTAGCGGTATAGCTACGAAAAATACTAATTAAACTATATTGCGCCCGAAGAACGGGACCTATACGTACTATTCTACTAGAACAACCGTACTAATTATTAAGCAAGGCCTTCTATACGGCCTATTACACTAAGTTAATCGCACTAGGCTAATATCTACTAATTCCGCTATATCCGTATTATAAAGACCTATAATATATTATTAGTATTACCCCTTATAGTAGCCGGCTTATTACAAACACTAATAATAGCAACAACAATCGCGGCGCTCCTAATAGCGCTAGCAATAACAACGCTAGTAGTGCCCCTAATAGCGCTAGTAATAATAATACTAGTAGTACGGAGCGCGGCGAAGAATCTATAGTCGAGGGCGATAATCTATAGTTAACCGTTAACGAGATCCTCGATAATATTACTAATCGTCGATATAACCGACTAGCTTTTAGCCCCTAGCTAGTAGGGAGACTTTAGTAAGCTATTTAGAACAGGCTTGCTTCCCTATACTAAGAATAATAACTAAGGGATAATATCCTTAAGATTCGTCGCCTATAGGAATCTCTAGCAGTTACTACTAAACTAATAGAAGGACCTTCCTCGTTATCCTCCTAGAAGAAGGATACTAAACTTAAGGACTATACCGTATTTAATAGCTCTAGTCGAAAGCAATACAACGACTATATTCGCGACTATAAGCTTAACTAGCGCAATATACTAAGGGCGCTACTAGATAACTATTCCTTAGTTGTTTATGCTATATAGTATATTAATAGCGACCTAAAACGTACCTAGGATAACTATTTCGACTCCCTTAGTAACTAGACTCCTATTTAGTAGAAAGCCTATAAGACTATTATACTAGACACCCTTAGAAACCCTATACTAAAAGGCAATACTACGCCTAGGATTAGTATCTTCGAGCTAAACAAAAGACTAATTAATCGGCCCGCTCGTTCGAGGCCTATTTAAAGACCCTCGAGGATAACCTTCCGGCTAAAACTAATTCTGTATAGATCTCGGAAATACGCCTAAAACTTAGGTAGGAGCTTATCCTCGAATTAGACCGTCGCCGTATATTTAAATAGACTAACCTTAAACGTATTTAATTTATAGTTAAAGTCGAAACTATAGTGTATATAGTATAGCTTTAGTAACGGTTAGAGTCTAAGATACGGCTAACTACTAATTGTAGCTATAGTAGAAACTAAGGAAGCACTCCTTAAACTAACATTGCTAACAATAGAGATAGTAACGACTACTAACATAGAAGAGGTAGGGGTCGATACCGTAGTAGAAACCCTTAGCGAGGAAGAGGATAAGGAAGAGGCTTATTTCTCTATACCCCTAATCGTTTATCTAATTCTAGGGCTAATCGAAGCGGACCTAGCAGTGCCCTAACTAGGTACAAGTGCGTTAACTGCGATAGCACTACTTATTTACTAGGCTAATACGACAGGCCTCGAGACTAGGCCCGAATAGACCGCACTACTACTAAGTACCGAAAGCACCTTTTAGCCGCTAATGCTACCTCTATCGGTTCTTCCTACTAGTCGAAAAAAGAATAAGCGCCGTACTAACTGTTAGGCTTATACGGCGTAGGACTATCGACATTATACTAGCTATTATATATACCTATCTTATATAAGATATATATAGTACTAACTATAAAGCTAAAGTTATACTAGATCTAGGCAATTCGGTTAGCGCCCTTATTAACTAGCGCCTAGCTAAGCAATTAGACCTTCGAGAACTAAAGAGGACTAATATACTAATCCTTGCTTAGTTTAATAACGCTCGGGACTTAACCTATAGGACTTACTATATTCCTATAGTTCTAAGAGACGATCTCGCTAATAAGCGCCTACTAGACTTTACTACCTACGTAGTAGATATAGGCAACCTTCTATCTAATATTGTTATTAGCAACCCTATTCTTAAGTAATACGCCGTAACTATAGATTTAGGCCTCTAATAGTAGCGATTTAGAATCGCTACGAAAGAGGACATTAAATATATCGACGTTAGCGAGTGCCCTAACGGTATTAAGGTTCTATTTATTAGTAGCCTAATACTAGCCTCCGCCTTAGCTAATCCGACTACCGACCTACTCGGTAGTAACGACGATAAGCCTATGCCCCCTAATAGTATAGACCCTAATTAGCTTGCTCGTATACTATAATCTATCTAAGAAACCTATATTAAGGTGTTTAAACACTACCTAGTATCGATATTGCCTATATTTAAAGAGACGGACTATAAGATTAATATTATATAGGGCAAGGAGGTTCCTTTTAGACCGCTCTATAACCTTAGTAAACGCGAGCTTAGACCCCGTAGTAGTTCGGTTTGCGAACTACTAAACGTATACAGTTTGGTTTCTTAGCGGCAAACTAGCTCCCTAGTTCCGGTTTAGTTTTTTCGAACTATATAGATTCTTAGTTCGAACTAGAGACTATACTAGTTTTACTATAAGGATACTCTTATTCGACTGCCGGCTACGATTGCCGGCTATATTTTACTATAAGGATACTCTTTTTCGACTACCAGTTACGATTGCCGGCTATATTTTACTACAAGGACACTCTTATTCGACTACCGGCTACGATTGCCGGCTATAATAGTAACTAGGTTATATTTACTACGCTCGCGGTTGCCTTAATAATAGCTATTGCCGTTACTAAGGCGTAGTTACTATTACTAGGGCGTAGTTGCCTTTACTAGGGCGTAGTTACTATAGTTGCGAAAGCTTACCTATATAACGTTACGTAGGCGGTAACAATTAGGGCTTCGCGATATTCTTATACCTTTTAACTTCTTCCTCTATACCTATACCTATAATAACGACTATACGCTATAACCTCCGCCCCCCCCCCCCCCCCTCCCCCTACTTAAAAAAATAAGAAAGAAGCGCGCTACGCGCTAAATAGAAGATAGAACTAAAAACCGCGAGTTTGTTTTGCCTAAGTATCTAAGAAAAAAGCGTAAGACTAAAGAGGAGTAGTCTACGAAGAAGAATTCTATACGAGACCGCGAGAGAGAGGAGAAGATAGATAAAGATAAAAGATCGAAAGATAAGAGAAGAAAGACGCGAAATAAGGCGTTCTATCGATAGCTAGCGCCTATAGAAAAAAGTAAAGGTTAGAATAAGAAGATAAGGTAAGAGAAGGCGTAGAGGAGGAAGGAATTGCGTCTAGTTTTCGAGCGTAAAGTTCTAGTAGCGTAAGTTAGCCGTAGCTAGCATTTTTTTAAGACGTTAACTAATAGTATTTAGACCTATAGCCGCTACCTCTATCGATACGACCGATAGTAACGGAGATGTTTAGATAGGCGAGAACAATAATACTAGAGGTTAGAATGCCGCGAAAGAGTATAATACTCCGAATAAAGGGACTAAAAAAAGCGAGGAGATACTATACGTCGATCTAGTAATAGGTATAGTCTTAGGGCCTAACGCTAGAGACGACAAGCGCTAGGAGTAGATCGCGTATAGTTAAAAAGACGAGGTACTAGTAAAGGGCTAAGGTATAAGTCCTATTAATCTAGAAAATTATCGTTTAAGCTACTACGAAAAGCTAGTAAGGATCGGAATCGAGACTAGTCGTCTTTATATCCTTAATATAGAGTAGAAATTTCTTTATTAGTATTAGAGCGATGCCTTTATGTCTATAAAGGCAAAGTAGCTTACGATTAATACAATCGGGGCTAGGTATCTAGGGACCGCGGAAGAGTTACTTAAGGAGGAAGGGATATAGGTAATTATCCTATACTCGGTATATATAGCCGGCGTTCGTAGCCGGCAGATACTAATACTTAAATAGAAAGCGTTTCTCGAAGGTAGAGTACTACTACTATATAAAATCTTTACTAAGGCAGAGAGGGCTTATATCCGGAATCTAAGCTAGTAGTAGGATAGGTTAGCGTTAGAATTCTCTAAATCTCTATATAAGCCTCCGAAGGATTACCTATTTTAGCGATACGGCTTTATTTCGACTACTCCGTAGGTATCCGACAAAGCTCGGGCGCTCTTTAAGATCTTTACTAAGAAGCGGAAGGAGTTCGAGGATTGGGATTAGTTAATAGAGCTATTAGTTAGTATTAGGTTTCGTAGTTATACTCGGCCTAAGCATTTACTTATCGAGTATCTTATACCGAAAGAGGATAGATTAAGACTAAAAACGAGCTTAGATTCGTAAGGTATAGTAGCTCGGTTCCGTTAGTAGGAGAGAGCCGCCGTATAGAAGGCAAAATTTACGTAGTTAGGATAGCTAGGATAGCTAGGAAAAAAATTAAGGTAATTAGGATATCTAGGGTAGCTAGGAAATAAAAAGAAGGTAGCTAGCTATCTACTACCTAGCTTTTCCTAACGATACGATACTATAAAAGAAAGGGTATTTCCCTATAGCTACTAGTATATATCTACTACTCTTTACCTTACCGTATAAACCTTTAAAACATACCGACCGATATTATATATATACTAGGCGCTATACTAGGAAGGGTAATAACGAGACGATAGTCGAAATAGTCTAATATACGAGCGAGATTGCGATAACGTCGAGAGGAGGTTATATACTCGCCTTCGATCCTATCGAGTACTAGACAAGGATTAAGGCTAGATTTATCCTCTCCGAATCCTAGTAGTAGGAATTTATTATAGGGTACTACTACCTAGTCCTTAAGACGGTTTAATAGAAGACTATTTAATTTAGGAGGCAAGAAGTATAAATAATTCTTTACGACTATAGGCTTATTAATTTTCTAGGTCTTACCGATATACCTTCGTCGCCCGAACGTATATAAAGATACCTTTAGAACTTAGATAAGGGCAAGGGTAAAGCAAGCTAAGTATAGGAAGACCGTAACGAGAACGAGATATCGGAAGAAGAGGACTATCTATAGTATATAGAAAGGAAGGCGGTTCCTCGGAAAATAGTACCGAAAAGTAAGTAGGCTAAGCTAGCTAAAAAGAGTAGGCGGACGAAGGCTATCGCGAAGAAAAGTTATTCTTCTATTAGAAAAAAGGGTGAAAAAAGGGTAAAAGGCAAGTCTCGAAGCTTAAGAAGCGGTAATTCAAACTAGGTACTATTACCCTTCGCGAGATTCGGCTATTCTAAGAAAAAAGAGGGACCGAGCTTTTAATCCCTAAGACTCCCTTCTAGCGACTCGTTCGAGAAATTATATTAGATTTTAAGTCTAGTATACGATTTACGGCTAAGGCGATTAGTACTCTTTAGGAAGCTACGGAGGCATTTCTTATACTAGAGTTTAAGCTTTTAAACCTTCTTACTATATACACGAAGCGGGTTACCCCTTAATATAAAGATATATAGCTTCTAGCTAAAATTCGGCGTCGGTTTATAGCGTAGTAATTGGAATTTGTATTTAGTCGTTAGATTAACCTAGGTAGAGGCCTATTTTCGCATCTTTTTACCGGCTATAGGTGCCGGCTATACTTATTCTATCTCTACGCCGTACTTAAATCTAAGGTACGAAGTAAAACCCTAGCGCCTTATATTTACCCGGGTTTCGCGGAGCGTTAAAAAGTAAGGTATAAAGGGTTACGGCTTCCTTCTAATAAGCTACCTCGATAAGTATAGCAAATATAGGTTCTACTAACGACTATAATAGACGGTCGTACCTTATAGACGGTTGTACCTTATAGGTAATCTTTATACTCTACCTCCGCGGCTAGGTAAGGTTAAGTATAACCGCGAAGTATAAGCTACCTCGATAAGCGTAGCAAATATAGGTCCTACTAACGACTATAATAGACGGTCGCTATAGACGGTCGTACCTTATAGGCAATCTTAATACTCTACCTCCGCGGCGAGGTAAGGTTAAGTATACGCGCGAAGTACGAGATAATTGTAAGAAGGGTTATATTAGTAGGTAGGTAGGGTAGTAGTAGGTTAGTGTAGTATTCGATAGAGATCTAAGAGGAGAGGGAGGAAGGCAGGCTAGTTAGCCTAACGCTAAGCGCTAAGCCCTGCCTAAGGCATTAGGACCCTAGCTTTACTCGAGCTAGTTACATACTAATTACGTATAGCCTCTAATATACGCTTCCCTTCTAAAGGCCGCGCCCTCGTAGCCTTCTATATCCCCGCTCTAATCTCCCCATTCTAACTTAGCAAGTCTAATAACTAGCTCGCTCCGCGCTAAATTAAACGCTTAACTAACTAATTCTATTATTCTATCTAAAGCTTACCTCTTATAATGTCTAACTTCTAACTAAGCTATTACTGTCGTAGTAATAATAAGGGGCTATATAGCTACACAAATTGAAGGCCTATAACTAACTACAATACGAGCGCGTCTTCCCTACTATAATAGGTAGACGTACGAGGTATTATAGCACTGCCTCCGTTCTAAGTAATATCGTTCGAGTTCTTTGCGTCTACTCTAAAAGACCTAGAAATGTCCGCTCCGAGGGATTGTTCTTATTATTACGAGGGCTATTATTGTTCGTAGTTTCGCTAGCCTTAACTAGTTAGGTTTAGTAGCCTTTAATTGTTAATCTTATCTCTTTTAAAAACACAGTTCGTCTAGTTTCTATAGGTAAAGGCTATTATAAGTGCAGTAGTTAAGGTTCGCCTCGCTTAAAGGGTCGGAAAGATCGAGTAGTAACTTATTGTCCGCAAGATTGACCCCGGCTAGCTTAGCTCTATATTTTTGCCCTTAATTAGTCTATTAATCGATCGCTTAACCTTTTAAACCTCGAGCCCTTCGAACGGCTTAATCTTTTAACCGAGTTAGTATAGTACAATCCGGCCTTAGGATATAGTATAGGTAAGGTTGTCCTCGCGGTATAGTAATAATAGCAAGTAATATTAACACTAGCGGTACTAGCGGTCTTAGCGCTAACTTTACCTTGCTCCTAATTTCCTTCTTTAACTAGCAATATACCTAGCTATACCGTTACTAATACGACTGCGTCGACTTCTAGTATAAGTGCGACGCTATCGTTATTACTATTATTATTATCCGCGCGCGCGCCCTCGCCGGTTGCCTAGGCCTCGAGGCCTCGATAGAGTAAAGGAATAAGAGAGAGACCTAGACATTAAGAGGAGGGTCTTATAGGGTATATTAGTAAAGAGGTAGACCTCTTAAAAGAGTAGGCGCTTAATTAACTCGTAGCGCGCTATTAATACTCGGTACGCGTTCGCTATCGTAGTGTAGCCTTATTGTCCTTGCTAATAATTGCTTGCTTCTAATTAGTTAGCGAATTCTACCCCGGGGGTAGTATTAATCCTAGATCTCTTTTAGTAACATTGGCGGCATTATAAGCTTTTAGCCTTCTCCTTGTTCTTTATACTAGTCTAATACTTATCTAACAACTTAGTAATATCCTTAAACGAACCTTTAGCTTCCTACGAGTCCTATTTAGGTAAATAGCCTTGCTGTCTTAATAGGTACTCCTTCTTGCCTTGCCTAGTCTAGTGCTTTAGGATACGTTCTATAGACTATAGCTCTTCGCTATCCGCTAGTATATCCTTATATTTAGTAGGGGCTTCTTTATTACAGTCTCCGCGGTAGTAGTATAGTTTAGGGAGGGAGATATAGAAGGTATCGTAGATAGTATAGTATAGTAGGAGCTATAACTAGTAGGCCTGACTATTGCCCTTCGGTTCTTAAATTCGGAAGGGGCTAATAAACCGTAGTGCTAGTTTAGGGCGTATTTTGCTATTAGGCGACGGATATTTACGGATGCGGAGGTTCTTCGTACTAAGTATAACTATATCGCCTTATTTAAAGGTTATTAGCGTATAGTGCTTGTTATAGTAGATCTTTTAGTACTCTTGACCCCTTATTAGTTTCTTAGCTATCTTAGCGTAGATTTCTCGTATCTTTTAAACCCTCTCGATAGCCGCTAGTGTTTTAGGTGCTTAACGCGCTTCCCTTTCCTTACGCTCGGCCTCGGGCGAGGTAAATAGTTATTGCGGCAAAGCAGCGTTCTAGCCTATTATAGCTATATATAGTAAGACCTTAGTTAATAAATGCACACTATTATTGTGTACGAATTCGGCTAGTTATAGAAGGTTGACCTAGTTATTAGGGTTTTCGTTAATATAGCTACGTAGGTACTACTATAGGGTAGTATTCTGCCTCTCGGTTTAGCTATCTGTTTATAGATAGAAGGCTATAGATAGCCGATACTTAAGTCTTAGCTATAGGTATATTTCACTCTAATAATAAGATATAAATGTCGAGCCTCGGTCGGAGACTATCCCTTTAGGGGTTCCCTAATAGCTATAGAAGATATTATTCTATAGTAACTTAGCTAGGTCAATAGCCGTCTAATCCTTCCGAGTAGGGATATAACGAGCCCCTTTAGTAAATCGATCTACTATAATAAGGATAGCATCGAAGATGTCCTTGCTACCCCTACGCTTAGTAGGCGGAAGGCCTATAATAAAGTCTATTATTAGCTCTACAAATAGCTTCTTTAGAACAGGAAGTAAAGACAACTCGCCGAATAGCAAGTGCTTTAGTACTTTAACTCGTTAATATACGGCATACGTGTTTACGTAGTCCTTTATATCCCGCTTACTATATAGCTAGTAGTATATACGCGATAGTAGCTCGTACGACCTCTCTATACTATAGTAACCGGCAAGCTTACTATTATAGTGTCGCTTAAGAAGCTCTTGTCGGATCGAATGCTCGGTAGGGATATACAATCTACCCTTATAGCGCAAATAGCTATCGGCATTAATCGACCAATTCTTGCTAGATCTAGTATTGCGACTATTAGCAAGCTAATCTATACGAGCCGTAGCAAAAGTGTCCCTTTGCTAAGCGCGTAACAGCTCGTTTATAAAGGCTTAGCTATCTCCGTCCGCAAGTTTGCTTAATAGTACCCTCGCTGTCTTACGTAGTACGTACTATATATATCTAGTAGCACTAGCAGCCGGATTAACTATAGTAGTACTGTCGCTATTACTATATATAGCGATATCGACTAGGGAGTTATTATAACTCTTCCTATTAGTATTATTAGCCCTTACCTTAATACGTACTATTAATATAGCAAGAGTATTAAGATACTTTAAGCCGTCGCGGAGTCCGGTAAGCCGCTTATCCTACGCTTACTTTACTATAAGGTCTATAGCAATCTTATACTATAGGGTTAGAAACAATAAATTAATAGATTAATAAGTCTCGCTATCGTAATTAGGCCGCCTCGATAGACTATTAGCAGGGTTACTTACGCCTAGCCGATATAGAATATTAAAATCGAACCTAGCGAGGTAGACGGCCTATCTAGCCTATCGACCTATAACCCTAGTAACCTTCGTGATTCTACGGAGGTTGTTATAGTCCGTATAGACCTAAATAGTATACTATACACTATCGAGATAGTAGCGCTAGTGCTTAAAGGCTTCTACGATTACTAAGAGCTCTTGCTTATAGGTCTTATATCGACGCTCTATATCGATTATCTTCTATAAAAAGAAGGCAATCGGGTACTAGTAATTGTTATTAGCCTACTATAATATAATAGCTAATATAGCGAACTGCGAAGCGTTAGTCTTAATACGGATCTGCCTACTTAGTACGAAATAGTATAATAAGGGGACTTTAGTAAAGCGTTGCTTTAAACTGTTAAAAGCGGCTTATACTTTGTTAGTCTATTTAAACTCTCTAGATAGATTGGTCTTAGTTTTACTAAGCTTAGTTAGGGGCATTATATGCCGTAAATAGCCTTTAATAAAGCGGCGATAGAAATTAGCGAAGCTAAGGAACGACTATAGCTCCTTAATTAACGTAGGGATAGGCTATTTAGTAATAGTCTAGATACGGTAAGGGTTAGCCTTAATACCCTTAGTTAATACGAGGAAGCTAAGGAAGGCTATCTCCTTAGCAGTAAAGGTGCATTAAGAAGGCTTGTAATATAGGCTATAGGCTCGCAGGCGGTCGAGTACCTTATATACTATAGTCTAATACTCCGCAATATTAGGTAAATAGGTATAAACTAGGATATTATCTAGGTAAACTATATATAGATAGTCTAGTAGACCCGATAGGGCCCGATTGATATACGACTAGAATATAGTAGGGGTATTAGCTAGGCCAAATAGTATAACTAAGTACTCGAAGTAGCTATAGCGAGTACGGAAGGCCGTCTTCTATTTATCGCCCTTGCGAATACCGATACAGTAATAGGCGTCTTTATTATTTAATATCTAATATAGTATAGAAGTAGATACTAGAAAGGCGGTCGAGGGTCTTATTAATAAGCGGGAGTAGATAGCGGTCTTTAATAGTAATAGCGTTAAGCCTACGGTAATTAATATATAGACGTAGGCTACTATCCTTCTTTAGAACAAATAGGATTAGTATACTAGTAGGGCTATTGCTATACTGAATTCGGCTATTAGCTAGGTTCTTATCTAAGTATTTACGTAGTATAGCAAGCTCGCGTTTACTAAGGTTATAGAGTGGCCTAAAGGGAACCTCCTTGCCCTATATAATATTAATCTTATAGTCCGTCTCCTTAAACATAGGCAATATCGATACTAGGTAGTATTTAAACACCTTAATATAGGTTTCTTAAATAGGCTAGGGTATGCGGGTAAGCTAATTAGGATCTATGCTATTAGGGGGCACCGGTTTATCGTTATTACTACCGAGTAGGTCGGCAGTTAGGTCCGCTAAGGCGGAGGCTAGTATTAGGTTACTAATAAATAGGACCTTAATATTATTAGGGCACTCGCTAACGTTAACGTATTTAATGTCTTCCTTCCTAGCGATTCTAAATCGCCACTTTTAGACGCCTAAGTCTATAGTTATAGCGTAGTATTTAAGAATAGGGTTGCTAATAACAATATCGGATAGAAGGCTATCTATGTCTACCGCGTAGGCAGTAAAGTCTAGTAATCGCTCGTTACCGAGGTCGTCTCTTAGAACTATAGGAAAATAGTAGGCCCTATAGGTTAAGTACCGAGCGTTATTAAACTAAGCAAGGGTTAGTAGGTTAGCCCTATTTAGTTGTCGAAGGTCTAATTGCTTAGCTAGGCGATAGTTAATAAGAGCACTAACTGAATTTCCTAGATCTAGCGTAACCTTAGTTTTATAATTAGTGCTATATATGTCTTATATAAGACAGGTGCGTATAATAGCTAGTATAATATTAATAGTCCTACGCCGTATAAGGCTAACAGTTAGTGCGGCGCTTATTCTTTTTTCGACTAATAGGAAGAGCCGATAGGGGTAGTATTAGCGGCCGCAAGGTTTTTTCGGTACTTAGCGGTAGTACGGTCGATTCGGGCCTAATCCTTAGGTTTGTCGCATTAGCCTAGCAGATAGCTAGTACTATTATAGTTGAAGTATTTCAATCCGGTTAGGGGATTGCTATAGCTATTGTTGCTATTATTATTAGTCGAGCGGTTAGTATTATAGGGATACGAGCCCCTTCCTCGGCCCCTATTACCGCCTCCTCTATATAGCCGCCGGCTACGGCTTCTTCTACGGTTATTATTACTATTCCTATTATTAGCATTGTTGTTTTAGTAGGAGCCTTAGTTGCCTCCGTAGCTACGGGTAGTAGTTAGGCGTATCTTAGATTCTATCCGTTACTAAAGCTATACTATACGCTCTACGGTTTCAACCTTAACTATAAACTAAATATACGTATAAGATTAGTCTATTTAAATATACGGCGACGGTCTAATTCGAGGATAAGCTCCTACCTAAGCTTTAGGCGTATTTCCGAGATCTATATAGAATTAGTCTTAGCCGGAAGGTCGTCTTCGAGGGTTTTTAAATAGGCCTTAAATAAGCGAGCCGATTGATTAGTCTTTTGTTTAGCTCGAAGGTACTAGTCCTAAGTATATTATTGCCTTAGTATAGGGTTTCTAAGGGTGTCTAGCATAATGGTTTTATAGGTTTACCGTTTGCTACTAAATAGTAGTCTAGTTATTAAGGGAGTCGAAATGGTTATGCTATATACGCTTTAGGTCGCTATTAATACACTATATAGCGTATACGACTAAGGAATAGTTATCTAGCAGCGCCCTTAGTATATTACGCTAGTTAAGCTTACAGTTACGAATGTAGTCGTTATATTGCTTTCGACTAGAGCTATTAAATACGGTGCAATCCTTAAGTTTAGTATCCTTCTTTTAGATAGGGACGGGTAGTAAAGAAGGCCTTACTAGTAGCTTAGCATTAGTTATTAGGGATTCCTATAGGCGGCGAATCTCGAGGAGGTTGTTTTTTAGCTATTGCTCTTAACGCAAAGCAGCGAGCCTGTTCTAAGTAGCTTCTTAAAGTCTCGCTATTAGCTAGGGACTAAAGGCTATTTAGCTATATCGACGATTAATAATGTTGTTAAGAATGTCGTTAATAGGCAATTCTAGATTATTACCTAGAATCGCAGGTTCTTTATTAATAGGCTCTATGCTACTAGTATTGTTATTGCTAGCGCTGCTAGCGGCGCCGCGGTTGTTGTTACTTCGTAATAAGCTAGCTATTATAAGGGGTAATACTAATAATATATTAAAGGCCCCTATAGTACGGATATAGCGGAATTAGTAGATATCGGTCTAGTGCGATTAACTTAGTATAACAGGCCGTATAGAAGGCCTTGCTTAATAATTAGTACGGTTGTTTTAGTAGAGTAGTACGTATAGGTCCCGTTCTTTGGGCGTAATATAGTTAAATCGATAGTTTTCGTAGCTATACCGCTAAAAGCTTAAAATAAGGACTATCTAGCTACTGCCCTTAAAGGGTAGATCGAATACTATATAAGAAGGGTTATATTAGTAGGTAGATAGGGTAGTAGTAGGTTAGTATAGTATTCGATAGAGATCTAAGAGGAGAGGGAGGAAGGTAGGCTAGTTAGCCTAACGCTAAGCGCTAAGCCCTACCTAAGGCATTAGGACCCTAGCTTTACTCGAGCTAGTTACATGCTAATTAAGTGTAGCCTCTAACAATAATATAGGCTCTTAGTCGTTTAGAGTAACGTACTATATAAATAACTACGCGTCCTACTCTAATTTACTTACGACCTATATATTAGGATACTATTCTCGTACTTTTTTTAGATACTTTTTTAATAGCTTACCTCTAAGCGCTCCGTACTAACCGAGTGAATATAAGATACTAGGTTTCTACTCGGTACCTTAGCCTTAGAGATAGGGCGGAGTTAAAATTAGAGGTATAGCCGGTACTCGTAGGCGGTATATAGAGACGGAAGTAAGCCTCTTCCTATAAAATAGCTACTTTGTTTAGTATAGCCTACTCTATTATACCCGCTATAGGTGCCGATTATATTTTTAATATTGCCGTACCTACCTATTTTAGCTATACCTACCTTCTTTATTTACTCTAACGTTACTATAAGGTAGGCTTACGCGAAGCTTACTCTATTACCTAGCGATACCGCGATACTACCTCTCTCGCTTTATATAACCTTCGTATCGATACCTATACCTCTACGCTCTATATCTACTATTACCGTAATATCCTCGCTCCGCGCGCGCCTTCGTATACTTTCGTAATATACTTTTTTGTTAATTCGACGACTTTCGTAATACCGAGTCTACTCGACTAAGTTACGACGTCTCGTAAGAAAGGACCTACTACTACTACGGGTCGTAATAAGATCGGTACTACTAGAAAGACTATAGTATATTAACGTAAGAAGGCTACTACTACTACCGCTCGTAGTAGAAAGACCGTTATAGGCAAGACTCTATAGAAGATAACGACTAGCGCTTCTACTACTAGTAGCAATAATCGTCGCGGCCGTCGATAGCGCCTAGGAAGTAAGTTTTTTCTTCTATAGCCGGTAGTGTAGCCGGTATCTTTACTCCTTTTTACTAATCCCTCCTTAGCCGTAGCCCTTCGCGAAATTCGGAATTATTAGAAGCATAATAGACTCCTAGTAGCTAGGGCTTCTTTTAGACGACTTATTCGCGAGATTACCTAAAGCTAGATACGGGACTATCGCTTTTAAGCGTCCGTACTAGACGCCTTTTAAAAGGGTATAGAAGCCTACCTAGTTCGTATCTTCGAATATATATTTCTCTTCTATCTCTTTTCGAACTATACTAATACTATTTTAGCGGTTAACCTTATAGCTATCTACGCGAAGCGTATTCTCTAGACTATATTATATACCTGCCTTCGCAACTCTACCTAATACTCCCTCTAAATATCCTTATACTCTACCTACTAGAAATTTAGCTAGGTATCTAGACCTATAGCTGCTTCTATATCTTTTACTATCTTCTATAGGTTAAAGGACTCCTCTATAGTAGCCTCTACCTCCTTATATAACACGAAGTTACTGCCTACCCTACCCTTTATATCTACTAAATAACTAAGAGTTCTAAAGAACGAACTAGTATTCGGCCTTAGTATAGCGAGTAACTAGTAGAACGCCTTATAGAGGTACCTTATAGCTCTTTCGTATACTATACCGATATTAAGGGAGGAGCTATCCTAGTACTTAATATTAGGGAATAGTTTAGTAAGAAAGTATTAGAACTTCTCGAGGAGAGCTTCGAGAGAAATCGATAAGTTCTGCCTAGATCTAGATAAAGACATTCTACTAAGTAGTTAGGGAATTGAACCGTAAACTAAAGGATAAAATTTATACCTAAGGAGTATAGTTTCCGAACTAAACTATAATGCCTTATATATATATCTATGCTTTTAATTAGTTAGTGTCCTTAGCTAATTGTCTATAGATTTGAGGTTATATAAGTACCTTTATACAACTACGTAGCCTAAGTAGGATTCGAAAATTCTATAAGTACTAAGGACTAAAAATGCCGGCTACGCTACCGGCTACACTACCGAGTCTTACAAAGGGCTAGCTTAAAGCTACGTATATATTCCTACACTTCTTAAAAACCGATAAATTATATAGTTCGAACTAGCTACTTATATAGTTGCTTAGCAAACCAACCTAAATCAAACTAGAATTTCGGCTTAGCAAACTAAACTAAACTAACCCGAACTACTACGGGGTGTACTAAGAGCTACCCAAACGGCGTAGATTAGGTTGTTATAGGAGCCTACGCTTCTAGTATTAGTCCTAAGAACTACACCTTTAACTTTCTCCGGTTATCGATACTTACTAGTGCCTACTAAGCTTAGGATCTTCGTATACTAGTAATATAGCGCGAGGAGGTCCTCTGTTAAAGGCTGCTTAGGATAGTCGATATTTATCTATATAAGTAGCTAGCGGAGCTCGGACTCCGAGGTAGAGTAGTCTATATATAAAAGATTAAAGGTAATAGCATCTTAGGAGTTAATACGAAGTCGGGTAGCGTACTTTACAAGTAACTTAATTAGTTTCTCCTTATTTACGGAGAGATCGAAATCGATATTTAGCTCTATTAGAGCCCTCTAGAGGTAGTACTTAGAAAGATCCTTATAATAGAAGCTAAAGTTTAGTTCGGGCTTGCTAAGGCTTAGTACTATAGTAGCGGCTTTAAGCGTTAGGGTACTTTAGGCTATAACGCTAATTGTTATATAGTTAGTATAGTTAGGGCAGTTAACGGTACTAGCGCAGCCTTAGCTACGAGCTTACTAAGATAGCTTTTAATAGTGCCTACGGCGTTAACGCGGTAATATTTAGGAAAGATTAGCGGGAGGGAAAGAAGAGGATAAGGAGAAGACGTAGAGGTACGAGATAGCTAGTAAAGGCAGCCTAGCTACTTAACCTATACCGCTAAGAAGGCGATTAGTCTATCTAGAGCAGGATGTCCTACTAGGTCTCGTCGGCGTAAGACTAGATAGTACTTCCCCGAGCTAAACAACTATTAAAGTGTATCTATACTTACTATAACTCGGGAGCAATCTACTAGCGTTAAATCGCATTTCTAGGCCTATAGTAAACAACCTTACAATCGCCTAGCCTCTCGAATTTAATATTGCAATCTACTTATTTCGATATAAGGGCCTACTTTTAGCTATACAGTCCTAAAGTAAGGTAATAAGACCTAAAACCGGGAATAGACCTATCCGCTAAGCCGGCGAGAAGGAGGTATAAACGGTAAATAGGCTACGAAAAGGATACAATAGGAACGGATATAAGTATAATTATAGATTTGCTATAGTACTAGGTCGATAAAGTTATTAGTTCCGCGCTATTCCTATACGATCGTCCGCCTAACGTATAAAGCCTACTATTGTTTCTAAGGAGCAACCGAGATAGCTAATAATAGAACCGAGAATCGTTATTAAAATTCCTAGCGCGACGTCCGTTTTAGTAAGGTAATATCCGAAGCGAGCGAGATTATTATTATCGTTATCTCCGCCTAAAGGATAAGCCCCTAAAGCGCTAAGAAAGGCCGTATATCTTAGACTAGACAGTAGCGAGCTAGCTAGAATGCTTGCTATTCGAGCCCCGGTATTAATAGTAGTATAATAGTAGAAGCTAAACGGTAGAGCGGGAAAGTTGTTAATAGTCTCGGGCAGATACGTACTAGTATCTCGAACTAGAGTAGTAGCGCTACTTACTTATATTAGCGATCCGCTTAACTTAAACGGTTTTATAACCTAATATACTATATCGATTATTGTTTGCCGAATAGTACGCGTTTAGTATATAGCACGTAGGAATAGTACTAGCAGAGCTCTTTTAAAACGGCTTTTAAGCAGTCCTTAGGATAATCGATGCCGTAGAAGGCAAGCAACTAACGGAGGTCGGGCTTAGTAAGTTAGAGCAATGCGTAGTAAGTATCGACGTATAGGAAACACTCGCGTAGATAGATATACGACTGTCCCTAATTGCTTATAGCGGATACTTAATAGCCTAGAATCGGTTATAGCTATAGAGCAGTTAGATAGTAGAAGTGTAAATAGCTTAATTCGACCTATACTATTTTCCTATTTAAAGCCGGGTTTAGAGTAGTAACTTGCGTAATAAGAAAGGAGATAAGAAGAAAGGAGAACCGCTTCCGAAGTTCGTATCTCTCTAATACGGGCGGTAAAACTAATATAGTATAATCCCGTTATACCTATCCTCCTACTAACTCTATATAAATATTAAGCTAGAATTATAATACGGAGTGCTAATATAATCTACTATCTATCGATCTACGATAGCCTTTTACTATCTAGTTTACTCTAATCCTATACTCCTATCTAACTATTCTAAATATTAAGGAAATAATCGCGAGTGCTCCGTAGAATAAATATAGTATCGCTACTATTCTATCTCTATTGTTCTATAGTAGGAGGTTTCCGTCGCCGTATCTTAGATTAGATAGTAGCGTAGAGCATTATAGTAACTCGCTTTCTCGAAGTCCCGTAGGGTAATAAGGCCTCTATAGCTATAGGTCGAGATTCCGTCGAAGGTACGCTTTCGGTAGTATCGACTATTAGCGCGGTAGCCGAAGTAGAGACAGAGTCGCTATAGTCCCGATCTATAAATACGTGTAAAGGTTAAACCTATACGTTCCTCGTATAAGAATATAGCTTATTTAACTTCTCCCTATTCTCGCTATCGTTATCTTATCCGTATACCGGATATTAGCTCTAATACTAAGCGGCTAAACGGGAGTTCGGCTTTAAAGCATTAGAGCTAGGCGTCTAGTATATCTTAGGAGACTATAGCTATAGAGAATTTCCTATAATCGCTTTAAGGCTAACGCGTACTGGTATCTAGGGTAAGGTTACGCCGTTAGCTATAGACCGCGCTAACTATAGAGAAGATAGTTAATTATTAGAGTACAAAGTCGTATAGGTCCGTTTAGTATATATAGCGCTTAGTAGTAGTAGCGATAGATTAAGCTCCGTAGGACTTTAAGAGATAGGCTATAAGCCGCCGGCTTGTAAGCTTTTAATAATAAGTCTATCGAATATAGCCTAATCTATCCTATACTACCTAAGCTTAGGTATTAGACAAATAAGTAAAGGTAGTAAAGGTAAAGTAAAGATAGAACACGTAGAAGGGCCTTCGATATAATAACCGTAAACGTATATACTTTAAAGTTTAGGTACTGTACTACTCTATAGCGACCTTGCCTTATTACAAATACTACGAAGTATACTTATCGAGCTGCCTTTAGCGGTAGCGTATTAAAAAGGACCTACGCGTAGCAATAGTAAGTACGTTTTCTATAGTATGTAAGTAGTATTAACTTCCCTCGGAGAAAGTACTAGTTACGACTAGACGATCTCGGCAAAATTTGCCTTAAATAGAAGGCTTTAGACTAAAGCCGTCCTACTTAATATTACTCTTAATACGTTATTCTACTCCTATAAGATTATATTCGATTTCTTACCTATATACTAATCTATCTCTATAAGATTATCCTCGTCCGTACTATCGTCTACCTCTATTAGATCTTACTCCGTATTATCGGCTACTCCCTATATAAGACCGTCTTTAGTACTACTATTTTTACTTCCTACCCCGGATCTCTCGTCGCTCGAGAATATTAATATAATATCCTATATCGTTTCGTCTTCGATTAAATTAAGGCCTCTATCTTTATAGATACTTCTAACGCTATCGTCGATCGTAATAATCTATAAAGTTTCCTCTAGATCGTTACTTTCCGCCCCTAGGCTCTAATATCGCGCGATTATACGTAGCTTCCTCTTACGTAACCTATTACTCCGCGATAAATCGATATTAGCGAGCTGCCCGCTACTAGACCCTATCTCTATAACGGCCTTAGTCGGCTCGGACACTTCCCTTCTAGAGCCTAATCTCGGAGTATCTACTCTACTACGCTCTTCTATTAATACCTCGCGAGACATTTCGAACAATTTAAAGACTATATTAGTAATTGCGGCGGTAGTCGGCTAGAAATCGCCGCCTACGAAGGATAAAAAGCGCTACTAGAATTTATCTATCCTAAAGGAGGTTCTAAAGATATTATTATAGCCTATAACCCTCCGAATACGAGCAGTTTTAGTAGACTCTATATTATCTCTATAACGTTTAAGTATAGCGATATATTCGAGAATAAGTTCGCGACGTATAGTAGCTATAGCGAGACTACTAGGCTAGCGATGTAGTAGATTCTACTATATGTCTAGTAGTACCTCGTTAGATAGAGATTTGCTAGCTATGAGCCTATCTCCGCCTAAATCTATTCCTTTAAGTCGGCGGATAATAATACTATCGGTAAAAGTTATATCCTACTACGATTACTTATTTTAACTATAGGCGGACGTAGTAGGCGCGTGCCCCTTAATCGGTGCTTCTAGCATATTAAAATTCTCTTGCGGCCTCTTATTCTTCTCGGATAGCGTCTTCTAGAGTTTAAGAGACTCTCGCTCTAGCTCGTTAAGCTTTGCCTAAACATTCGCCTTCTAGACTTAGTCGTCTTTCGGTCGAACTTTTACTAGTGCGCTACTTCCGCCTTCGATATACGATTTGTCTTATAGACTTTATTAATCGCCTTTATATATATACTCTAGGCTATTCTAGGGCTAAGGTCGAAATAGTACTTAAGTAGGGCGATATTCTCTTTAATCTTCTAAGTTATTACGAGTACCGGATATAAAACGATGTCGCTATATATATTAGTTAGGACCGTAGAAAGGTAAAAAATATAGAGAAAGGTAGGGCGCGGTAGCGGTACTTATAGCTAGAAATACGAGAGAGATAGACAGATAAATATATAAAACTTATAGCGGGAAATACGAGAGAGATAGACAGATAAAAAACTAGGTAGATAGATCTACTACTTATATACTATACGCGTACTATTATTTACGAGTCTATACTAGAAGTGCCGATTATAGAGGCTAGAAGAAATACGATAAGACTAGTATAGGAAGAATTCTATCGATAGAGAGAATTAGCGCTAAAGATCTAGCTCGCGATTAGGAATTTGCAGTCGTCGTACTACGCTTACGAAGTTTCCTCGGGTATCGTAACTAAACAATTATACTCGTCTTAAGGCGGCGTAGTACTAGGGTCGTAGAGACTTAGAACATTAGTCGAGCTATAAGTTAAGTTATCGTTCCTCGTCGGTAGATAGCCTACCGCTATAGCGGAGATAGAGCCTAGTACGATATACTTCTACTTCTATAAAGATTGCGTTCTCTTCCTTATAGGTTCTAGTATTAAACGAGTCTTGCGTTATAAGGTCCGCTTTAGCTAAGGACGCCGGAAGAACTTTAGTCGATTCTAATACTCGTATCCGGTAGCTAGAAGATTCGGAAATATCTACGGTATAGCGGAGGTCTAGAATAACCTGTTACGCTAGCGTAAAGCATTTATAATCGCGTAGAAGCTATATAAAGGCCGGTAGGGTCTCTAGACTAACGTATACGGCGATAAGGTTATTGTCGCCGATTACGCGCTAAAAGTACTCGTAGATAAAAAGCAACTTAGTAGACTAGTTATTATATCGATATTTCGCGGTTACCTCCTAAATTTGCCGTAGGATAGTGTCTCGATCTATAATAATTAAGGTAGAATTAGAGATAAAGATAGTTGTCTATACTAGTAGAACTAGATACCTTTCTTAGGAACCGAGGCTAGGTAGCCGAGGGATAGGCTAGGTAGAAATCGACTACCTTCGACCTATTACGGGCTAAGGCTATTAGCTTTACCCGAATTTCTAACCGCGTTTATTAGTAGCGGATATACAAACTAGGAAGCGTCCTAGGCCTAGGTACGCTACTAGTGATTTAGAGCAGCCTATTAAAAGACAGTCTCTAAACCCTAAGGTAGTACTTCGTAATCTCCCTACTTCTAGAAGACCGCTATTATATAATATAGTCTATAACTCTATAATCGCAACCTCGACTCGATATTACGGGAACTACTACGGAACGAGATCGCCGCTATAGCTCTAAACGAGGTAGCTTACTCGAAGAGTCGCGGATTCTTCTACTACCTACTATTACGCGCGACCTAGCGAGTCTCTAAGCGAGAGCCGCTAATGCCGGATAGACGCGTTCCGCCTATACCGTAGTAAGCTTCTACGTCTCTCCTATCGTTAGCTCGACTGTTTTCTAAGCAATAACTTCTATAGTATCTCGTATCTAACTATAATATATATAGACCTCGCGTAGGACTATATAAGTCGCTAGAGCTATCTAGCTAAATCGTAGCGTAGCCGTTACCTTAAATGCAACCTGCTACTTAATCCTTAGGCTACCTAAATACCCCTAGACACAATTTAATATAGTAGCAGACCTCGATTTAAACTTTTCGCTACCTAGAGACCCTTATTAGTACTTATAAAGGCGGCGGCTAACTTCTTCCTCTTGTTAATAACTAAACTTAAAGGCATCGTCTCCCGCTAGATATCTATTAAGCCTAGCAAGCCCTCTAGTCCCAATCCTTATCTTAGGCTAGATTCAATACCCTTTGTTTTCGACTATTCTAAAATTACGAACGTAAATTAAGCAAAATAGATAGCCTTATAGAAATACCGGTAGGAAGGAATCGAGGTCGTCTATAGTATAATCCTTACTCGGTACCGTTATCCGACTAGCGACGTTAGATATACTTTTAACGCCGCTTATATCCCTATATTAATACCGCGAGGTCCTACGCTAGGAGCCGGTATTCTACTTAGGAGTCTATTAGGACCTACGGAGTATACTACTAGTATTAATTATTTGTCCTCTATATTGCTTAAGGATAGAGATTACGATCGAGAAGATACCGAGAAAGAGCCATAAGAAGGAGCAAAACGGAAACGGAAAGAATAGTAATAGCTATAACTTATAATTAGAGGAGGAGGAAGACTAATTTCGATACTTTAAGTAAGACAATAACGAGCTACTTGTTTCTTAATAGATCCTTAGAGTATTAATCGTTCCCTTATTCCGCTAATAATCTCTCTTAACGCTCTAGGCGTAAGATCTAATAGTTTAATAGCTTAAACGTCGATTTAGTTCTACTATCGAAGTTACCTTCCCTAGTAAATATAGAAGTTACCCGTTATTAGTTAGCTACGAGACTACTAATAGTCTTCGAAGTAGTTTAGTAGGGCGGAGGAGAAAGGCAAGTGCCTAAGAATCTCCTAGTCGAATTCGTATATCTTATATAATAGATACCGTCTACTAATAGAGTTTTATATAGCGTCGAGGAAAGCTACTATAGTCCTAGATCTAAATCCCCTAGCGTAATACGTCTATTAATTGTATCGAGCTAGTTATATAATCGATCTTTATAAAGAAGTACTACGCGTCGGTACTACTATCTTTAGAAAGTAAAATTACGTTAGCTCGAGATATACCGAATATAATTTAGCGCTTCCTAGCAAATATAGAGAGAGGTAGCTTCGCTAGGATAGCCTTTCGCCGGCGAGAGCCCTTTAGCTTTTAAATATCGTAGGTATCGGACGTCTAAATAAGGAACCTATTTCCTTTTACTCTTAGTATATTATCGGCTTCGTAGGTAAGTAGAATAACGAGGGCAAAGGCATCGCTCTAGGATATACTCGAAGGAATAGTATACGATACTATAGCCGAGTTTCGATATATAATTAAGACTACTAAATACGAAGACTACGATAGGTACCTTCGTAATAACTAGTATAGTACCGTAGGTCTCCTACTACTTTAGAGCGCTTATAGAGTATAGCTAAGCAAGACATTTAAAGTATAATAGGTTACCCTAAATAGGTACCTCGAGTAAGATATAAGGCGTCTTCTAGTAGATTATCGGTATTACTACTATAGATACACGTCCTTCCGAGTATAGAAGCAAGATCCTATATATATGTCTACCTCCTACTATACTAGAGCGTATAAGATAGCTCGCAGCCTAAAGTAGTACTATCTAAGCTAGTATAATATAATTATATCGACGATAATCTCGACTGCTTTATACCCTTGCTACTTTAATTAGGAGTCTAGCTTAAACGAGGTTAGTATAAGGAGTATATCCGGGCGCTTCTTACGTTAATTTCGTCCTCGCTATCTCTTTAATCCGATAGCTTAAGCATTAGGATCGATCTGCGTACCGATAAGTATAAGGGAATATACCTACCCTAAACTTACGCTCTAGACGGTTTCGAGCCGTCTAAGTTAGTACCTAACTCGTACTAGAATAAGCGCTAGTTCTGAAGATATTATTCTACCTCTAACCTTACTAATTCAACTTCGCTCTTAATCTTGGTATTAGCGAATTTATCTATACCTACCTTTCTGCTACGAGCTTTATACTCTTTAGCTTCTATACCTTTCGAATAGAACAGAAAATAAGAAAATAAGAAAACGAGAAAAGAAGAAAAGAAGACAACTTTATCTATATAAATCTATATAAGATCGAGTATACTAAACACTACTTGCTCTAGATACAATCCTAAGAATAGTCCTAATTCTAGTTTATAGGCTATAACACAATCGATTAGACTATATCTAAAAAAAACATTAAACTTAGAGGCTAGCGGCGAAGCTAGAAACTAAGCTATTTACCCGCTTCCGCTCCCGCTAGCTTTTATTATATCTCGAGTAGATTTAAGCATTCTCGCCTCCCGTCCGCCGAAGATATAGCGAGCACTATACCGCGTTGTACGTACGTAGCCTACTTAAATAAGCAATATTACCGCCTTAATCGTTAATAGTTTTATAAGGAGGATCTAGGGCTTTATAAATAATTATAGTATATAGAGATATAATAATAGCTCGGTAGAGGGTCTAGTAGAGTAGAAAAGCTATACTAGAATAACTACGAGGAGCGTAGGAAGGTAGCAAACTAAGTAGTATAATAGTAATCCGGAGTACTATAGTCGCTCGGTATACTTTTATCCTACGGGCCGAGGCGCTAATATAGCGTTACTACGAAGCTAGGTAAATTTATAGGTAGCCTAATTAACTACTTAGAATCGCCTACTTTAGTAGTATACTTAAGCATTATAGCTAGAACGTTTAGTCTACTATAGGTTTGTATTAAGCTTGTCGTATACGTACTATTACTTATCCCGGACGCTCTAATCTAAAAATGTCTTACGGGGAGGCTTAATCTAAGTCAGGCTCGAAGTAAGTAGTAGTACTAATATTATACGATAAAGTGATATAAGCTACTTCTAACATAGGGTTAGAAGCGGCGTCGCTTTTTTAATAACTAAGTTAGAGTACAACGCGAGACTAATAGCTATAACGGTAAGAAGCTTTAACGTATTATAGTAGAGGAAGGTAGAAGATTAGTCTTCTCTTTATAATACCTAGGTTTATAGTATTATAAGCTGATTTGCGCTAAGCTTGCGATAATTACTCTTATTAATAATATATACGTTACGAGACACTTCTTAGATACAATTATTTAGATAATCTATAGCCTCCTCTATAGACTTTCCCTAAATATTAATTTTAGGAACTATATCTTAATAGTTATAGTTCGACCGACTTTCTTCGCGTAGTCTAATAGACTGTCTTTTAATTACCTTAACGTAGACCTCTATTACTCGAACCTATTCTATCTCTCTACGCTTCTTCGCCCTAACCGCGACGATTAGCTATAGCTCCGGCGGGAAGTATAGGATCTCCTTATTTAATACGTTAATATCTTTATAGCGTATATTAGCTATACGTTCTAACTATCTTAATTAATTTAATATACTAGGGGCCGCGGAGGGCTACTTACGCGGAGCTTTATTTAGGAGCAAAGCGCGGTCTACCTTACGCTTAGTAGCTCGGCGTCGAGGTACTACTAGCGTCGAATAGTCCGTATTAAGCTCCTTACCGGAACTTTAGGGGGGGTATAGTAACAACTTCGTATTCTCTTTTGCAAGTAGTAACTACTTAACTACTACGTCTAAAGTCTTTGTTATATCGTAGACTCTAGAGCCGTTAAAGTCGGTAAAGCCTTTAAACTAACGTCGAGATTTCTTAAGCAAGACTCCGCTAGATATAGTCGAGCGAACACTCCCCTATGTTTCTATTTACTCTTCTATAAGTAGCTCCTTATCTCTAGTATCTATAGTCTTCGTTATATCGTAGATCTCGGGTTCGTTAAAGTCGGCGAAACCTTTAAACTAGCGTCGAGGGTTCTCTAGTAAGGTTCTACTAGATATAGGCGAATTGTTAGCCTATACTACTTTGCTCTATTACGAGTGCGGCGTTAGATTAGGCGTAGCCGAGAATACTAATAGCCGTCGCGACGGTTACGGTCGAGGTTATTAGGGTCCGTTTCGTCTTTAGTAGGGTTATCTATACCGTCCGCTTAACTTACTTAGAAAGGTATAGCCGTCGCTTGCGAGATATACCGGCTATAAGGCAGATTAGTATTAGTATTAGCAGAGTTCTAGTCTATTATATTATTGTTATAGATAGCTTCCTCGTATAATAGAGCGTAGATTACGCTAGTAGCTATAGCTAAAGCCCGGGTAACGATCGGGTTACGAGGTAGATAGGAGTTCGTAGGGGAGTATATCCCGTCTTTATTATCGGTTAGACCGTCGTTATCGATAGCTTAACTATATATCTATACTTAGACCGTCGTCGTAGCTAATACCTATAGAGTAGCCTAGCTACGAGGTAGACTAGAGCTAGTCTAACTAGAACTCTACGGCTCCGACAAGGCGCGAATACTAGAAGTCCTAAAAGCTTTTATCTAAATTAGAGTTCTATTAACTAGGATATAAATATCGGAGTTAGAATTGTCTAAAGCAGCCTTAGATCGAGCTATAACTACAATTCTCCTAGTTAAGATTAAAAGAGGTAGAGGTAATAGCGAGAATTAGTAATAATAAGAGCGATACGATATTAGGTAGCAGTTCGAATATTATAGAAGTAGATTTTCGCCTTTTCCTATATTTCTATCCTATTATTAAAGGACAATGTGTCTGTCTAGAGAGTTCTATAGGCTTTAAGTAGTATAAAGAGGAAACTAGAGTAAGATTACAAGGCAGGATATAAGATAGGTATATATATAATAGCGACGACTTACTATTAGGTTAGGAAAGATTTCTCTTCTAGGCGATAAAGAGTACTATCGGTATAATCTCGCCTTATTAGTGCCTCTAAGAAGCCTCTATTGTATCGCATTTTTATTTATCTATACTATCCTTCTCTCTAGACTGTCTATACCCCTAGAATTCTATTTCCTCTAGGTAACATTATAGTAATATTGTATTTGCTAGACAATAGCTAAATCTATTACTAGGGAGGAACTCTCGATACGGAATACTTCTACTATCCCTATACTCTTAAAGACTATATTCTAGTACAAATTACGACTATATAGTTGCTATCTGTATATAGTAGATCCGTCTTGCCTAGATATTCTCTAAGGTTGTATTACCTATACTAGATTCCGCTTATTATTATTAAAAGTCGGCTACGATCTCCGTATCTTTTAGATCTTCGCCTCTAAACTCTAGATATTAGTGCTGCTAGATTGCAAAGTTTTAAGACTCTCGGAGTTATCCCGGAACTTTAAAGTATACTAAGAGAGGCAGGAACTAGTAATATAATCGGCAATCTCTAACTCTTTAAGAGCTTTATACTATAAGGCAATATTAGTAGTAAAATTACAGACTTCGTAGCTAGAAAGAGTACTAGGCTACCGCCGACTATTATAGGTAGTAAAGAGTTTATAGGACCGTAGTTTAGCTTCCTTCCTAAGCGTATCGCTTATACGTACTATCTCCGCTCGGAGCTTATATATACGGCTCTAGGGTATACCGAGCGTAGTATAGCTATTCTCCTCGTACTTCGCGCTCGACGTAAAGAGGCGTAGGAGCGCCCGATTAATCTCTTTCTAGTAACGTTTGATAGCTATTAAACGGTTATTAGTAATAATAATAGCATTACTCTAGGTTTTAACGTCTGTCGCTATAATCTAGTCGAATTCCGCTCGGAGGTAGTACTAGTACTTCGTAAGAGTAGTATATTTATTAGCAAAGTTAAGGCTTTCCCGGTATAACGTAATAGGGCTAATACTTAGCTATCTAGGTATCTCGCGTAGTATATCGGTTTGTAGCTTTAGATAGCCGTTATATCTATCTACTTCGGCGAAGTAGCTAGGTAAACTAGGTCGAACGGGCTTCGGCGGCGTAACGATATACGGCTATAACGCGACTAGGAAGGGGAGTATAAGTATAATAATCTACTAGTAGGCTACGATATCGCGCTAGAGGCCTTTAATAAAGCGGATAGTTCTAAGGTCGACGTAGAAGAAGTAACTTAGGGTCTACTATATAATTATTCTAAGTTATAGAACTAGTTCTCCTTAGAGGATGTTCTAAATAATTAGAGTAGGCACGTCTCTTAAAGAAGGAAGTTTAATCGATACGGCCTAGCCTACGAACATTATATTAACCTATTCTTCTATAAGCTCGTACTAAAGCGCTAGTAAGCGTATTAACGATAAGCTTAAGATAGGAAGAGCTAGGCCTAGTTATATAGACTACTTCTATAGCCTTCCGCTAGGGCCTTATATCTTAAGTAGTAGCCCTTAGCCTCGTTTGCTTACCGACTATATACGTCCTCCTTACTAAGCGCTCTTAAACTTTACGTATCTTTAAAGAAACACTGCTCTATACCTTAGCCTTAGCCGACTTTAGCGACAGCTAGTACGTTTAAGGTAGGCTTTTAGAGATTTATTATTAGGCTAGTAGCTTAGACTAACCGTACTCTTAGTATCGATATACTCGCCGCGATATTCGAGACCTAAATATTATAGAGGCTATTACTTATACCTTCGAATATATTAACGAGTAATAGACAGGCTACTAAGACGCGGTATATGTCGGCCTCTATCCTTACGATAACGCTCTACTAGCTAACAAGTATAGTCTAGCTTCGTCTAATCTTAAGGTCTACTATATAGCGAAGTAATACGGCTAGTAGGAGAGCAAGCCTAGTCTCGCAATCCTACTATAGCGCTTAAACCCGAATCGGTAGCTCCCTACGAATAATAATCTTCTAGTCCTCCTCCGCCGCTACTAGATAGCCTTAAATACTAGGGACGGCTATCGTCCGGTACCTCGAGTAGTCTCTATAGGATCTCTCGCGGATATAGGGACGCGGAGTAGCCGTACGAGTAGCGTCTATAACTAAACCTTTAGCGGTATTAGTAGTACGGAGGAAGCTAGACAAAGTGCGCTAATCCGCCGTAATTAGGCCTTTAGAGAAGAGAAGGAAGAGGAAAGATTAGACAATAGAACGCTTAACGTCTACGATAGGCTCGAGTAGCGGATAGAGATACTCGTATATAGTCCTAGCTTTTCCTCCTTTCTTATAGTATCTAACGCTTAAGTCTTCGCTCGTCTTCTACTACCTCTCGCGCTACCGCTACTATTATCTATACCTACTTAGATTCTTCCTAGACCTTATACTACGACGTTAGCGGGCAGCCCGCTTAGCACTTAATATCTAGTAAGTAATAGTCTCGATTTAGTTATTACCGAGGGCCTAGTATTACTCCTAGATATACGAGATATAGGAGCTCGTAACCGAGGCTAGTAGCCCGTATAGGTAGGCAATCTCGTAGAAATCCTTAGTAGGGGGTTATTGCCTAGTCTTACTACTCGCTAGCTAAATCGAGTACATTCCTATTATATCTAGAACCGATCCTAAAGACGATTTCGCCTACTCTCTATAACTAGTTTAGGGGTAGCAACCTCGAGGCTATAGTAGAGTAGCTTAAGCGTAATTACGTTTTAAGAGAACTTATAAAAGTAAAGGATACTATAGAGATATACGTAATAGTCGACCTATAGGCTACCGCTCGTAGGATCGAGAACCTTAAGAAGGCTAACCTAAAGGGTTATAGTAACGTTACTTAAGAGAAGCGATAAACCACTTATTTCCGTTTACTTTATATATAATAGGAGGCCTTAGGAGAGATATAGTATACTATAGGAAAGCGGAGCGCTATTACGCTATATTGTTAGTACTACGATAGTTATTACTATTATAGTAGTCGAACCTACTTATTACTCTAGACTAACGACTATAGAGTATCTAGTGCTAGTAGGAAGCTAAGATAAGGCTAGATAGTAATCCGTGCCCGCTATCCCTAAGATTCTATCGCAAGCTATAGACGGACTTTTATATAAATCGTAGTAGATCTGCCTCGATTACGTAAAGGGAAAGGAACCGCTAGAAAGCGGCTCCCTATATATATAAGACACTCTAGACCTCGGTTCTACTATATAAGCTATTTTAGGTTAGTATATATTACGGGTAAGTAACGCGTACGTAGATACTAGATATAAGACTTAATAGGTTCGATAAAGAGCTAAGTCTATCTACGTAAATCCGAATAGTTTTATACGGTGCGCGAAGCTATAAGTAGTAGGTTAGAGTCGCGTAGGCCGAATGCCTAAGGCTAGCGCTTTCTAACTAGGACGTAGCCCTTTATATTACCCCTATCCTCCTCCCCTTCCTTAGCGGGAATAGAAAGCCCCTCGTAGTTTCTATCGCTATTACTTTATCTATTAGATCTACGCTTATCTAAGCTTTCTAAAGTAACGCGCTCGTAGTTTCCTCCTTCGCGACTAGGGTTTCCGCTACTTTCCGTTCGGAGTTGCCGTATCCTAGGTTTTAAGGACTGTAACTTTCTTCGTAACTACTAAACCGTGCTCTTTTACCTACTTAACGCCTTCTAAAACGCGCCGTAACTGCCCTCTTAAACGCTTTACTTATATTAGCGCCTTCCTTTACTTTTAACGACTTTTACTTCCGTATAGCTTTCTAAGAGTATTAATATTTCCCTCTTCTTCCTCTTCTTTTTCTTTTCTTTATATATATCCCTACTACTACTACTACTACTACTACTACTACTACTACTATAGTAAGTCCCTCCCCCTCTTCCGCGATTTCCTTCGTAAAATTAACTTGTCCTAGATAGCTCGTCGAATCTACTATATTAGTTGCTACAACTCTAGCGAGGACTACGCCGATTAATCTATAAGGTATCCGCCTTATTTATCGTAGGGTTCGCTAACTTTTCCTAAGCCCGCTAGCTCGAGGGCCTATACTAATTATACTCGTAAGAGAATCGCTTACGCCCTACTATAAGTTATTACGATTTCCGTACTAAAACCCTCGCTAACTATTTAGTCCTTAAATAGCCTACGTAGCTTACGCTAGCTATACCCGCGCGACCCGTAGTACGGTCGAAGAGAAGTATACCGACCTTCTTAAGGTTCTTAAGGTATAGAAAGCCTTAAAGTCTCTCTAGCTATAGGGATTGTTATCTAGGTAAGTTTTCCCGTTTCCTACGATAAAACCCTCGCCAACCTTTTCTTTTAGCGCTATAGCCTCGGAGGTAACGAATACCGTCGCTAATATCGTAGCTTAATAGACTTAGACGTAAGTTCCTTTCCTATCCGTCGATCTTCTCTCGCTAATCTCTTTTTCTAGGGGGGTTCTTACCGCTCTTTAGCTCGGGAACAATCGTCTAGGCCTAGAGGAGTTAGCGGCTAATTAATAAGGGTTCCCGTAGGTTTTCTAATAGGCTCTAGGTAGTTTCGGAGGTATTATTATTTTTCTTTTTCTACCCTAAAAGGACCTCGTAATTTCGGGCGGAGACCCGATACTTACTTATAAATACCTAAATAAAATCCTGCTTAACTCCTAAACTATATTCTCTTTCTAAATCCTTGAAGTAAACCTAAACAATCTATAAAACTAATAAGTTAGCAAAACTCTAAAAGTTAGTAAAATCCGTAAAATCTATAAATCCGCCTTATCTTTTTCGCTTTCCTTTCTTTTCCTAGTCTCCTAAAGGTCCCGTCGTTCGTCTCGATTTGTCTATATTTTGCCTCGAAATTGTCTAGCGCTATAGTATCTACGATATTGTTAAGGGATCCCTACGTAGGTTTATAGTAACTACTCTATTTTACGAGCGCTTCTCGTCCTTTACCTCGTTTCTTCTTTCGGGCGTATAGGATTTCTTCGACTTACTATTCCTCGTACGTCTTGAATAAAATAGGTTCCGACTATTCGTCGTCGATTTCCTACCTTAGTAGGGGGTCTCTACTCGCTAGTCTTAGAGGATCGGTATAGAATACCGGGTAAATGTTACTAGGTATTTCCGAGAGTCGTAGTAATATAGGTAATAATACTTCTTCGACCGTATATTTAGCGTATTTCGCGTCGAGGCTCTTCTTAGGTCTATCGGTTTATTAATTCCTTAGGTCGAGCTAGACTTTGTCTTCGACGCGATATACCGGCGCCGGTATCCTACTTTTCTTCGCGCTATCCTTCTACTTTTACGCTACTTCCGCTATCTATACCTAGTATAGGTCTAAGATCTTCTTAATCTTTTCTATAAATTCCTCCGCTCGTTTTACCGCGGTTAACCTCCGGTCGATCGCTAGGTCCTCTTCTAGCGTAATAGGGGAAGTAGACTCGTAACCGTAAGTCGCGAAGAAAGAGCTTATTCCTAATCCCGCTTAGTGTCTCTCGTTAAACGCTAGTTCCGCCGTAGGAAGCTATTAGTTCTAGTCGGACTGTATTTAGTTAATATAGTTCCGAAGGTAAGTCTATATATCTTAATTTACGCGCTCCGGACCTCCGTTAGTTTATAGGTAGTAAGCGGAACTTAACTATTGCTTTACGCTAAGTAGTCGATATATCTCCCTCTAGAACGTACTTATCTAATTCGTACCTCTATTACTAGTAGTAGCTCGAGGTAGCCCGTAATACCTAACCTAGAATTTTAGGAATAAAACCGCGTATTCCTCCGCTTTTATAGAGGGAGTAGCGATAAAGGCAATCTATTTACTAAGGCGGTCCTTAATTACCTAAAGATATTGGTTTCCGTCGGACTCCGGTAGGTTAATTATAAAGTCTATCGAGATTTCCTAGAAGAAACGGTCGGGTAACGGTAGTAGTTTTAGGAGGCCGTATTTGTATTCCCTCTATACTTTATTACGTCCGTAAGAGTTGTAATTCCGTAGGAATTATTATACCTGTTTTAACTATAGCGGCTAGTAGAAGTCGCGACCTAGTATAGAGGCGGTAGAATCCCGGCCTAGGTAACCGTAGAGCGGTAAGTTATAGATCGACTAGATAATCTTCGTACGTAGTATATCCTACTATAGTTCTTCGGTCCCTATATCTTTATATTCGGCCTTCGTCGTAGTAATAGCTCCTAGTACCTAGAGCTTACCGTAGTAGTATAGGAACCCTTTAGGGTCTATCGTATAATCCCCGATCTAAATCTTTACCCTAATTTCCGGCTATAATATCCTAGATCCCTTACGGACTTTTCGTAATACCGTCTAGTATATCGTATCCTTCTCGATAATACCCTTCTATATTTCGTTTATTTCCGGGTCCTAGAATAGTTTAGCGCCTTCCGCTAGAGGTTACGCGGGCTCCGTTTCGTTCGCGAGTAGGGATAACGGGCTCGTCTCGGATATACGTAGGAAGTTTCGAATCGTAGCGCTAGAAATTTATACGTTTTCCGGCTAGTTTAGAGAGAGGTCCGGTTCTAGAAACCTTCGGAACCTCGAAAGCTTATCGTCTTAGCCTAACTCGTCCTATTCCCTCCTTAAGAAGATATCTAGTAGGATAGCCTCGACTCCCGGCCGGTAGACTAAGGTAAACTAATACTTAGCTAGTTCTTCCTACTATCGGATTTATCTCTCGGATAGCTAATAGCCTAACGCTTTACTATAAGGTATTCTCGGTTCTTATAGTCTGTCTAAATCGTAAAGGGACTATATAAGTTTAGCTCGGAGTCCTAAAACTTAATACTAGATACGACCGCGAGTATCTCCTTATTATAGATATTATAGTTAATCTCCGCTTTATTTAGTTTCTTCGAAAAGAAGCCTACCGGTCGTCGGATCCCGGCTTTTTCTTAGATAAGGGGGCCCCTAATCGCGAACCCGCTATAGTCTATTTCGAGGAGGATAGATAGGGACAGGTCCTACTAGGTAAGTACCGGGATATAGTAGAGTTTGTCCTTTAGCGTTTTAAACGCTTTATCCTACTCTTCTCTCTAGGAGAACGGGGTTCCTTTACCGGTAAGCGCGGTTAATAGCGCGGAGATCTTAGAATAGTTCGGTACGAATATACGGTAATAGTTCGTAAATCCTAAGAAACGACGAACTTCCTT
>NW_006921544.1:484424-504950 GCF_000340215.1 Pseudocercospora fijiensis CIRAD86
TTCCTCCCTCTACTTTTATACGGCTTCTATCTTTTCGGGGTCGGCTAATATCCTCCCTCCGTCGGCGTAAACGATAAATCCTAGGTACTTAATCTTTTTCTAGGCGAATTCGCTCTTTTTTAAATTAAGATAAAGGCCTCCGTCCTAAAACTTCTTAAGAACGGTCCTTATCTTACGCAAATAATCTTCCTTTATTCCTCTCGAGTAGATTACTATATTGTTTATATTATTACGGTTACTCGCGACAGATCGTTAGGTAACTTCTTATTACGTGTAAGCCGAGGCTTCTTTAGAGAGGCTAATATAAGCGGGAGGCTAAGACAGAATAATTAGTATAAAGGTAATTCTAATTAGTAAGTAGGTAATATAAGTTAAACGCCTCGAGCTATAAGGGTATCTTAGCGTTCCTAAATACAAAGGAGACATCTTGTCTATAGTCGTAAGCGACGTAAGCGATACTATCGCTCCTAGTAAAGTAGAGCGATAGCTTAGCTCGCTAGTCTTAGCGTCGCTCTAAGATTATATAAGGACTCTAACTAATTAGATCCGTAATACTATCCCCCTCCTTAAGCGGAATAGTCCCTTATTCCGGAACTTTCTAATTCCTAACCTCTTTATTATACTAAAGTTATCAAAGGACTTGTCTTCTCGCTAGCGTAAGGAATATATCGTAAATAATATCCTCGCCGAATGTTTCGAAATACCGATCCGCTACTTTTATTACGAATAGGCCGGTAAACCCTATAAGGTCGATCTTCGTTCCGGTTACTACTCCGAGTACGCCCTATATAGCTAGTCCTACAATATACAAGTTACTCGTATAGAGTATAAGAAAATCCGGAAGGCGCGCCTAAAGATAGCTAAAGATCTTAAGGCAGCCGAAGAGGAGGAGGACCTCCTTACGCGGAAGCTCTTCGAGTATCGCGTAAAGGTCCGTCGCTTACGTAAGTCGCTACGTATAAAAGAAGAACGGGAGGTATAAGCTCTTAAGGTAGAGGAAGCCTCTATTTAATAGGCGGAGGAGCTCGAAAGAGAGCTAGGTTCTTCGCCTATAGAGCCGATACTATTCTTATTGCCTACTAACGAGCCGTTTCCCCTAGATAGCCGGTTATAGATATCTCCTTATAACTAGAGTCGTCTAGATAGGATATCCTAGCCTATCTCTAAAATCCCTAGTAGGAGTGCTAAGAATCTAGTATCCTAAAGGTATATATTCTAAGTATTTCTCGTCTATTTTATATTCTAGCTAGTTAGTCTAGTAGTATAATTCTTAGCTATAAAAGACATAGTTGCTAGATACGCTACTAGAGTCCCCGCTCTTCGAGCTATACTACCCTAGGTATTAAAAACTCTAAGGCGCTATAATCGATAGGGTCTAAGAGGTCGTAGGTTTAATTCCTATACTAGCTATTTCTTTTTATCTAGTTTTGGTATTTTTTAATTATCTACTAACAGTTCTATAGGTTTCCTTTTAGTTCCTAAGTGTTTTCTAAATGTAGGTATCCTTTCTACTTAATAAGGTATTTCTAACCTTGCTAGTCTAGGATTTTCTCGACTTTAAACTCGTTTTCTTCCTTAGGTTAGAAGTAAAATGTTTCTTAATACGGTGTTTCGGCGTCTATAGGTTCTAGTATAGAGATATAGAATACTAGGTAGATTTTTGCGTCGTCCGGTAGTTTAAGTCGGTAATTAACTAGTCCTTTAGGCTCGTTAATCAAAAATG
The DNA here is from genome assembly GCF_000340215.1 of Pseudocercospora fijiensis CIRAD86. Classification (NCBI taxonomy): domain Eukaryota; kingdom Fungi; phylum Ascomycota; class Dothideomycetes; order Mycosphaerellales; family Mycosphaerellaceae; genus Pseudocercospora; species Pseudocercospora fijiensis. Next base: position 486,148 of record NW_006921544.1, read on the forward strand.
GGCCGACTTTAACGTAGTCTAGTTTCTTAGTCGTTCTCCGGGTTCTTAGATTCTTTATTAGGAGGTAGACCTTATCCCCCTTTTTTAGCTAAGGTGCTATTTTTCGTTTAGTATTATACGGTCCCGTAATCTTTTCTTAAGACTCGGCAATTGCCTTCTGTAATTGTTTATATACCTGCTTTAAGTCTTCTAAAGCGACTATCGCCTTATCCGTATATAGATACTATAAATACTATTCCCCGAACAGCTACGGATATTTCCTAAAATTAGCGAAGAATAGTGTTTCTTTCGTAGTCTTAGATTGTTAATTATTTAGTGTAAGTTGTGCTATAGGCAATAGCGATACCTAATCGTTTTGCGCGTAGTTAATATAGTGTCGTAAGTATACCTCTAAGGCCTAATTCTTGATTTCCGTTTAGCCGTCTGTCTATAGATAGTATACCGTCAATAGCTTATGCTTAATTCTAAGTGTCGCTATAAGCGTCTTCTAGTAGTTTAACGTAAAGAGCTTGTCTCTATCCGTAATATAGGTCTTTAGAAATCTATAGTATCGTATAAGTCTATCTAGTACGAGGTATCCGAGTTGCTCTACCGTACTTGCTTCGTTAGTAGGAATGAAGTATGTATATTTCGTAAGCCTATTAACTATAACAAGTATTATATCGTAGCTATGTCCTATAACTAGATCCTTAGACCTTAGTAGTTTCGTAATAAAGTCTATTATAACTTCGTCCTACGGTATATCTAGTAGCGTCCTAAATTGGATATGTCTATACTTAGCGTGTCTATTAGCCTTATTACGCTAACATTGTAGATATTTCTTAATATATTCTAGAACTCGTTGTCGTATATATAGGAATCCGAGGCTTCGCTTAACTAATTCTATTGTTTTTAAAACTCTAGGGTGTCTATTTTCTAGTCCGTCGTAGTGTTGTCGTATATACTCTATAACTCGTTCCTTAGGTACCTAGTATTTCCTATATTCGATTAGGAACTGTTCTTCTATATCCTAAAGAATTCGTATAATATAGTTGAATTCCTTTATATTAGCACTAAGGCTTCCGTCTTAGTTTGCCTTTAATATCTGTTACTGCACTAGTTCGTAACCCTCTATATAGTCGCTACGGCGGCTTAGTGCGTCGGCTCGTCCGTTCTCGCGTCCTAGGGTATAGCGGATTTCGAACTTGTACTATCCTAGTAGCTCCGACTAGCGGGCCTATCTTCGGGTTAGTACTTTAGTCGTAGTAAAGTAAGTTAGATTCTTATAATTAGAAAGAATCGTAAGACTTAGTACTCCTTCCGCGTATACTCGCTAGTGTTGCAGTAATATAACTATTGCAACTAGCTGCTTATTATAGATATCGTAGTCCTGTTCCGCGGGTAATATCTTTCTCGAGTAATAGGCTACCGGGTGTCGTTTCCCGTTATACTCCTATATAAGATATGCTCCTATAGCTCTATCTAACGCGTCTGTCTCTATCTAGACCGCCTTATTCCTATCGAATAATCGTAGCGTTAGTATAGAAGCGCATTGCTCCTTTAGTTACTTAAACGCTTTATCTTCCTTCGTGCTCTAGTTCTATTTCTTATCTTTCTTTACAAGCTCCGCAAGGGGTGCCGCCGTCTTAGAATAGCCCTCGATAAATTTCCTATTATAGTTAGCTAATCCTAGGAATAATTATACGTCCTTGACGTATATTAGCGTTAGCTATTCCTATATTAACTTAGTTTTTTCTAGATCGATCCTAATTCCTATAGTACTAATAATAAATCCTAGGAACTTAACTTCCTTCTTATAGAATTCGCATTTCTTAGGTATAGTCTTAAATCCTACTTAAGTGAATCGTTTAAAGACGTCCTATACTATTCGTATATAGTCCGCGAGAGCTCCCTTAGTATAGACTAAGATGTCGTCTATATATACGATAACGTATATATCTAGGAGGTCTCGGAGGACTTCGTTTATAAGGTCTTAATATAACGCTAGGGCATTCGTAAGTCCTATAGGTATAACTAAGAATTCGTAAAGCCTATATCTTGTTCAGAATGCTATTATCTACTCGTATCTAGCTACTATACGTATTGCGTAAAACGTATCGCGTAGGTCTATTTTCGTATACTAGTCTAATCTAGTTAATCGGCCTTGTATTTCTTTGATATTCGGTAACGGGTACCGATTCTTAATCGTAATGTCGTTAAGTCGTCTAAAATCGACTACTAGCCGTCCTTCGTCTAATCCGGCTTTCGGAACGAACATTACTAGTAGGGCTGCCGAGGATATCGACTTCCGTATCTAGCCTTTTTCTAGTTTCTCTTTTAGCTACTTGTCTAGGGTTTTAAGCTCTTTCTTAGATATTGCGTATAAGGGTCCCTATAGAGGCTCTTTCCTAGGCTATAAGTGTATCTTATAATCCTATAGTTAGTATTTAGGTAAGGCCGCTTTGCCTCTTTCCTCTTTAAAGAGTCGCTTCTACTTGCTATACTCTTTAGGAATGTCTAGGTCCGAGATTCTAGTTTTATTCTTCGATAGCGTATAACTTCTATCCTTCCTATAATCGTTATTATAACCCTCCTAACCTAACGGTAGTGTCGATCCGGGTTAAATATAGTTTTCCGTAATTCCTATCGACGTAAACGTCTTACGAGTCGCCCTACGTTTATGAATCTCATCTGTCTACGAACTCTGCTACTATATAGGTTAAATGCCGATTATATAGTCGCATTCCTTAAATGCAAGTACTCCTCTTCTCTAATCTATAACTAGGTTATACTTCCTTAACTAAGGTATACCTAGTATAATATTATAACTAGCTATATTAGTAACATCTAAAACAATTTCCTCGTAGTACTATTAGATAGCTAGTAGCAACGGTATCGTCTCTCGTTCTATACTAGGTAGCGGTAACCTATCTACTACTATAAGTTTATACGCTCCTTCTCTTCTACTTCGGATTGCGATCCCTCGGCTTTTAACGAATAATTCGGAGGCAAAGTTCCCGCTCGCTCCGGAATCTATTAATATACTCGTCGGGTGCCCGCTAACGATAACTTTTATACGGAAGACTGCTGTTAATGCTTAAGCGCTTTCGGTATTAAGGAACTCTCTTAGAACGCTCTAATCTAGAGAGTTAATCCGTTTCCCGACTAGTTATTAGCCTAACGTTGTTCTAACTAGCTACGGATCCGTAGTCCTACCGTTCGTACTTCTTCGGTATATAACTTTTCTTCGAGGGTATCGTTGCGTATATCTCGTCCTTGCGCTACTATAGCCTTTCGTAGACCCCGTAGTAGTTCGGGTTAGTTTGGTTTAGTTTACTAAGCCGAAACTCTAGTTTGGTTTAGGTTGGTTTGCTAAGCAACTATATAAGTAGCTGGTTCGAACTATATAATTTATCGGTTTTTAAGAAGTGTAGGAATGTATACGTAGCTTTAAGCAAGCCCTTTATAAGACTTAGTAGTATAGCCGGCAGCGTAGCCGGTAGCGTAGCCGGCATTTTTAGTCCTTAGTACTTATAGAATTTTCGAATCCTACTTAGGCTACGTAGTTATATAAAGGTACTTATATAACCTTAAATCTATAGACAATTAGCTAAGGGCACTAACTAATCAAAAGCATATACATATATATATAAGGCATTATAGTTCAGTTCGGAAACTGTACTCCTTAGGTATAAATTTAATCCTTTCGTTTACGGTTTAATTCCCTAACTACTTAGTAGAATATCTTTATCTAGATCTAGGTAGAACTTATCGATTTCCCTTAAAGCTCTCCTTAAGAAGTTCTAGCACTTTCCTACTAAACTATACTCTAACATTAAGCACTAGGATAGCTCCTCCTTCGATATCGGTACTATATACGAAACAGCTATAAGGCAGCTCTATAGGGCGTTCTACTAGTTACTCGCTATACTGCGGCCGAATGCTAGTTCGTTCCTTAGAACTCTAGGTTATTTAGTAGATATTAAGGGTAGGGCAGGCAGTAACTTCGTATTATATAAGGAAGTAGAGGCTGCTATAGAGGAGTCCTTTAACCTATAGAAGATAGTAAAAGATATAGAGGTAGCTATAGGTCTAGGTACCTAGTTTAATTTCTAGTAGGTAGAGTATAAGGATATTTAGCGGGAGTATTAGGTAGAGTTGCGAAAGCAGGTATATAATATAGTCTAGAGAACAGGGATAATGCCTATAACTATAAGTATTAGGTTCTTTAATCTTCTTCCTTTTTTCCTTATTTTCTTTTTATAAAAATCTAAACTAATACAAATTAACTAGAATGTCTATCTTCTTTTAGTTCTTAGTAAGACCTAGTAGCGTAGCCGGCAGCGTAGCCGGTAGCGTAGTCGGCCTTTTTACTCCTTAGCACTAACGGGTTTTTCGAAGACTTCTATTCTATACGGCTAATAAAGCATACTATACTATATATATATACTTAGAGAGTATTTAGAGTACGGTATATAGCGCCGTCTAATAGCGGCTTATTTCGTATATAGAAACGTTTATAGATAATACTAAGAATATCCTGCCTACTGGGATATCCATCCTACCTACTACTATCTCGAATATAGACATTCTAGCCTTCAAGAATCTAATCGAGCATTTTAAAATCCTTCTATATAATCGTAATACGCTTCGCGTAGATAGCTATAAGGTTAACCGCTAAAATAGTATTAGTATAGCTCTAAAAGAGGTAGAAGAGAAATATATATTCGAAGATACGAACTAGGTAGGCTTCTATAGCCTCCTAAAAGGCGTCTAGTACGGACGCTTAAAAGCGATAGTCCGGCATCTAGTATTAGGCAATTTCGCGAACAAGTCGTCTAAAAGGAGCATAGGGTAGAAGGAGTCTACTATACTTCTAATAATTCCGAATCTTACGAAGGGCTCCGGCTAAAGAGGGATTAGCAAAAAGTAGTAAAGATACCGGCTACGCTACCGGCTACGCTGCCGGCTACGCTGCCGACTACGCTACCGGCTATAGAAGAAAAAACTTACTTCCTAGGCGCTATCGACGGCCGCTACGATTATTGCTACTAGTAGTAGAAGCGCTAGTCGTCATCTTCCGCGGAGCCTTATCCGTAACGGTCTTTCTACTACTAGCGGTAGCGGCAGTAGCCTTCTTACGTTAATGTACTATAGTCTTTCTAGTAGTACCGATCTTATTGCGACCTATAGTAGTAGTAGGTCCTTTCTTACGAGACGTAGTAACTTAGTCGAGTAAACTCGCTATTACGAAAGTCGTCGAATTAATAAAAAAGTGCGTTACGAAGGTATATAAAGGCGCGCGCAGAGCGAGGACATTGCGGTAGCAGCAGATATAGAGCGTAGAGGTATAAGTATCGATACGAAGGTAACGGAAGGTTAAATAAAGCGAGAGAGATAGTATTACGGTATCGCTAGGCAATAGAGTAAGCTTCGCGTAAGCCTACCTTACAGTAACGTTAGAGCAAACAAAGATAGTGGGTACGGCTAGGGTAGGTAGGTACGGCAACGTTGAAAATATAGCCGGCACCTATAGCCGGTATAATAGTATAGGCTATACTAAACAAAGTAGCTATTTTATAGGAAGAAGCTTACTTCCGTCTCTATATACCGCCTACGAGTGCCGGCTCTACCTCTGAATTTAACTCCGCCCTATCTCTAAGGCTAAGGTACCGAGTAGAAACCTAGTATCTTATATTCACTCGATTGTTACGGAGCGCTTATAGGTAAGGTATTGAAAAGGTATATAAAAAAAGTACGAGAATAGTATCCTAAGATATAGGTCGTAAGTAAATAAGAGTAGGACGCCTAGTTATTTGTATAGTACGTTACTCTAAACGACTAAGAGCCTATATTATCTCGTGCTTCGCGCGTATACTTAACCTTACCTCGCCGCGGAGGTAGAGTGTTAAGATTGCCTATAAGGTACGACCGTCTATTATAGTCGTTAGTAGGACCTACATTTGCTATACTTGTTAAGGTAGCTTATACTTCGCGGTTATACTTAACCTTACCTAGCCGCGGAGATAGAGTATTAAGATTGCCTATAAGGTACGACCGTCTATAAGGTACGACCGTCTATTATAGTCGTTAGTAGGACCTACATTTGCTATACTTATCGAGGTAGCTTATTAGAAGGAAGCCGTAACCCTTTATACCTTACTTTTTAACGCTCCGCGAAACCCGGGTAAATATAAGGCGCTAGGTTTTTACTTCGTACCTTAGATTTAGGTACGGCGCGGAGATAGAATAAGTATAGCCGGCACCTATAGCTAGTAAAAAGATGCGAAAATAGGCCTCTACCTAGGTTAATCTAACGACTAAATACAAATTCTAATTAATACGCTATAAACCGACGCCGAATTTTAGCTAGAAGCTATATATCTTTATATTAAAGAGTAACCCGCTTCGTATAGATAGTAAGGAGGTTTAAAAGCTTAAACTCGGTTACGAGAAATGCCTCCGTAGCTTCCTAAAGAGTACTAATCGCCTTAGCCGTAAATCGTATACTAGACTTAAAATCTAATATAATTTCTCGAACGAGTCGCTAGAAGGGAGTCTTAGGGATTAAAAGCTCGGTCCCTCTTTTTTCTTAGAATAGCCGGATCTCGCGAAGGGCAATAGTACCTAGTTTAAAGCGCCGCTTCTTTATCGTCGAGACCTGCCTTTTACCCTTTTTTCTAATAGAAGAATAACTTTTCTTCGCGATAGCCTTCGTCCGCCTACTCTTTTTAGCTAGCTTAGCCTACTTGCTTTTCGGTACTGTTTTCCGAGGAACCCCCTTCCTTTATATATACTACGGATAGTCCTCTTCTTCCGATATCTCGTTCTCGCTATAGTCTTCCTATACTTAGCTTGCTTTACCCTTGCCCTTATCTAAGTTCTAAAGGTATTCTTATACGCGTTCGGGCGACGAAGGTATATCGGTAAGACCTAGAAAATTAATAAGCCTATAATCGTAAAGAATCATTTATACTTCTTACCTCCTAAATTAAATAGTCTTCTATTAAACCGTCTTAGTAGGTCCTCGTTAGATTCGTACTTAGGATAGTCGCTAAAGGAAGGGGAGGGGGCCGACTTAGTAAGGCCCGAAGAGCCGAATCCTTAAGATATATTTATCTTTAAGAATATAGGGAAAGGGAAGAAGGAGAGGAAGAGCGAGAAGAGAATTAGAAATAGTTAGTAGGTAAGCGGGGTAGGTTGCTATAGCAACTAGTCTGTTTAGGAATTCGAAACATATTCGGGATATATACCGGCTATATTACCTTCTACGTAAGCGCTTCGCCTCCTTAAAGCTACTCTAAGCCTATATACGCTTCCGCTTCTCGACCCGGTATCGCCTTCTACCTCCGCCCTCCTCCTCTTCGTTATCGCTAATTAGGGTTTCGCTTAGACTAAATTTCGTATTCTCTTCGTACTCCTAGATTTCTTCGATCTTAAGGTTTTCTAATTCCTCGATTAAGTCCTTTAGTATAATCTTAAGTATCCTACCTTAGCGACTCTAGTAGAGGAGATAGTATCGGAATACTATAATAGATTCGAAGGTAGTAGGCGAGTATATTCGATTAAAGCGGCCCTAGTAACGAGCGATACTAAAAGACCTCTTATAGCCTATACCTACGCTCGGTATAGCGAGGAGGTCCCGAGCGACCGACGCTATCGTTAGAAACTTAGGCTCTAACCGCTACTATATCGCGAGAATATCGTCTCCGAATTCGTCTAGAAGACCGGTAAGATCTAGAGATTATTAGCCCTCTTTCCGAGCCTATAGGTTTAGTACTTACTCGCGCGCCGATAGAGTTCGAACTCTTCTTCGTTTACTTTAGTAGTTGCTTCCTCTTCTACCTCTACTTCCTACCTACGAAATAGGTATAATATCGGAGCCTTCTTAGGCTTCTTTTTCTTTATACGAGCTACATTTAGGCTAGTTTCTTTCCGACGCTTATAGAATATCTTTTCTAGAATATTCTAGTAATGCTTAGGCTATTTATCGTCCCTATTCTATTCCGGCCTCTACTAGTATATATCCTTTTCTACCGGGTTAAGTAAGTACGTAACCCTATAGATATCCCCGAACGACTAAAAGGTAGCACTGTAATATTTATATAACTTAGTATAGGAGGTGTCTATAGCTTTCGTTATAGCTACTTTCTAGGGAACGCTCTTCCTAGCTAGCTTAGCTACGGTTTCCTCGAGCTCGTTAAAGAGCTAGTTATAGTACGCGAAGATAAGGTAGATCGTCGGTCCTCGGGTTCTTCTAATCGTAGTAGTAACCTTCGCGTAATGCTTGCTAATATCTACGAGATACTCTGCTTAGCGCTATTCGGCGGCGGTAAGCCCGAGCTACTTAATACCCTCGGAATTCTAATAGATCTCGAGAGCGGTACGTAAAGTATATTCCCTCCTAACTATATAGAAAGTCGAATCGAACCGGGTCTTTACGTCTTAGGTAAAACAGAGTAGGCGCTAAGGAGGCCGCTTTTACTATCGCTTATTCTATACGATATTCTAGGTATCGGTTTTAGGGCGCTTAATAAGGTTCTTTTAAATAGCCTCGAATCGGTTATATCTCTATAAGCTCGAGTTCGTATATATTGCGAGACGACGAAGCTAGAGAAAAAGAGTTAGAACTATACTAGGCTACCGGCTATAGGTACCGGCTACGGACAAAAGTTATACCTTATATAAAACGAGAGCGAGGCTTTCTACCTTATCCCGTCTTATTACTATAACGAGTTTCTCGACTTTCGACTTTACTTTATCCTTATCTAGGATCTTCTATTAGTCGTTATTTAATAGTACAATTTTAAGCGTCTTAAAGAGGGCTCGGATCGCGATTTGGACTGTATAAGCGAGGTAGGGAAACTTCTATAGGGATATAACTAGTAAGTACGTCGGCTCCGATTCCTCCGATTTAATAGGGCTAGGGCTATTACTAGGGTCCTCTTTATCTTTATTATCGTACGTATCCGGAATCGTAGCGAGCTTAATATTCGGAAGATTAAGCTAGATAATAGACGTTGTAATCTCCTCTATATACTCGACGCTATCGATACAATTAGCAATTTCAAAGATATATATAAGTAAATTGTATATATAACGCCTTATACAATGTTCGATTATTACTAGCGTTGTCTATAGTAATCGAGATTAGTTTCGTTGTTACGCTAACTCTATCTATTGCCGTATAGATAAGCTTCGCTATATCCTTACTAGTATAGGAACCTAGAATTTTAGGGAATCCGATTATAAGTTCCTAGAGTTTCTAATCCGAATTAATAAAGTATAGTATAATCGAGAGGAAGGAGGCTCTTATAGTCCGGCTTAACTAGCTATCGATAGTAATAGCTACTCGGCGAGTATTATAGAGGATCTCCCGAATATCGTCTAACGTAGCCTCTTTGTTTTTTTCGAATATAGTACGCGAGGTTGTCGCGCCGAGAAATAGGGGGGTAGTTTATAAGATATAGGTATATCTTCTATATAGACTCCCTTTCGTAGAAGTCTTCCGGAAGGCCGTTTATAGCTAGCATTTCGTTTGCTAGTTACTTAAAGTCTTCGACGGAGAAATCGGTAGCCTTTAGTCCTTAAGCTTCCTTTAGCGTAGCCTATAATAATTAGCTAGATCTATACGGTTAATTGTAGTAGCCGGTAGCTATAGCCGGCATTTTAGAAGACGTACCTCTTTCTAGAACGCTATATCTATATTAACCCTTATATCTCCTTAAGATTCCCGATACCGTTTAGAATAGAGATAGTTAGTAGGCGATGAATTCCTATTCCCTAGTTTCGGGTATTTTAAGATTAAACCGTAGAAGTTATAGATAATAACTAGTTAACCTTTTAGTCGAGAACTCGTATAACGGTATAATACCCCCTCCGTAAAGAACTTCTAGAATATATCCGTTCGCTCCTTACTACCCTATCGTATCGAGTACTTCCGTAGTTTACACTCCTTTAAACGTAAGTATATAGGGAACTAGATCTTATAGACCTATTAATTAAACTGCTCGGTATACTCGGGTTTCTAAAGATACGCCTAGCTAGCCTTTTCGAAGATATCCGGGTTAATACTCGATATTCTTATATCTCCGAATAACCTTCTACTTAGACTCCGTAAAGGTAAGGACTAGGTAGTAGTACCCTATAATAAATTCCTACTACTAGGATTCGGAGAGGATAAATCTAGCCCTAATCGTCGTCTAGTACTTAATAGGCTCGAAGGCGAGTATATACCCTCCTCTCGACGTTGTCGCAATCTCGCTCGTATACTAGACTATTTCGACTATCGTCTCGTTATTACCCTTCCTAGTATAGCGCCTAGTATATATACAATGTCGGTCGGTATGTTTTAAAAGTTTGTATAGTAAGGTAAGGAGTAGTAGATATATACTAGTAGCTATAGGGAAACACCCTTTCTTTTATAGTATCGTATCGTTAGGAAAAGCTAGGTAGTAGATAGCTAGCTACCTTCTTTTTATTTCCTAGCTACCCTAGATATCCTAATTACCTTAATTTTTTTCCTAGCTATCCTAGCTATCCTAACTATCTAAATTTTGCCTTCTATATAGCGGCTCTCTCCTACTAACGGAACCGAGCTACTATACCTAACGAATCTAAGCTCGTTTTTAGTCTTAATCTATCCTCTTTCGGTATAAGACACTCGATAAGCAAATACTCGGGCCGAGTCTAGCTACGAAACCTAATACTAACTAATAGCTCTATTAACTAATCCTAATCCTCGAACTCCTTCCGCTTCTTAGTAAAGACCTTAAAGAGCGCCCGAGCTTCGTCCGGTGCCTACGGAGTAGTCGAGATAAAGCCGTATTACTGAAATAGGTAATCCTTCGGAGGCTTATATAGAGATTTAGAGAATTCTAACGCTAACCTATCCTACTAGCAGCCTAGATTCCGGATACAAGCCCTCTCTACCTTAGTAAAGATTTTATATAGTAGTAGCACTCTACCCTCGAGAAACGCTTTCTATTTAAGTATTAGTATCTACGGCTACGAACGCCGGCTATATATACCGAGTATAGAATAATTACCTATACCCCTTCCTCGTTAAGTAACACTTCCGCCGTCCCTAGATACCTAGCCCCGATTGCATTAATCGTAAGCTACTTTGCCTTTATAGACGTAAAGGCATCGCTCTAGTACTAATAAAGAAATTTCTACTCTATATCGAGGATATAAAGACGACTAGTCTCGATTCCGATCCTTGCTAGCTTTTCGTAGTAGCTTTAACGATGATTTTCTAGATTAATAGGACTTATACCTTAGCCCTTTACTAGTACCTCGTCTTTTTAACTATACTCGATCTACTCCTAGCGCGTATCGTCTATAGCGTTAGGCCCTAAGACTATACCTATTACTAGATCGACGTATAGTATCTCCTCGCTTTTTTTAGTCCCTTTATTCGTAGTATTATACTCTTTCGCGGCATTCTAACCTCTAGTATTATTGTTCTCGGCTATCTTAATATCTCCGTTACTATCGGTCGTATCGATAGAGGTAGCGGCTATAGGTCTAAATGCTATTAGTTAACGTCTAAAAGAAAAAAAATGCCGGCTATAGCTACCGGCTATAGCTGCCGGCTACAGCTAACTTACGCTACTAGAACTTTACGCTCGAAAACTAGACGCAATTCCTTCCTCCTCTAAGCCTTCTCTTAGGTTGTCTTCTTATTCTAACCTTTACTTTTTTCTATAGGCGCTAGCTATCGATAGAATGCCTTATTCCGCGCCTTTCTTCTCTTATCCTTAGCTCTTTTATCCTTATCTATCTTCTCCTTTCTCTCGCGGTCTCGTACGGAATTCTTCTTCGTAGAGTACTTCTCTTTAGTCTTACGCTTTTTAGTTAGATGCTCTAGCAAAATAAACTCGCGGTCTTTAGTTCTATCTTCTATTTAGCGCGCGGCGCGCTTCTCTCTTGCTATTATAAGGAAAAGGGGCGGGGGCGTAGCGTATAGTAGTTATTATCGGTATAGGTATAGAGGAAGAAGTTGAAAGATATAAGAATATCGCGAAGCCCTAATTGTTGCCGCCTACGTAACGTTATATAGGTAAGCTTTCGCAACTACGGCAACTACGCCCTAGTAACGGCAATAGAGTGTAGTAAATATAACCTAGTAACTATTATAGCCGGCAATCGTAGCCGGTAGTCGAATAAGAGTGTCCTTATAGTAAAACTACGCCCTAGTAACGGTAAAAGAGCGTAGTAAATGTAATATAGTTACTAATATAGCCGGCAATCGTAGCCGGCAGTCGAATAAGAGTATCCTTATAGTAAAACTAATATAGTCTCTAGTTTAAACTAGGAATCTATATAGTTCGAAAAAACCAAACCGGAACTAGGGAGCTAGTTCGCCGCTAAGAAACCAAACTATATACGTTTAATAGTTCGGAAACCGAACTACTACGGGGTCTAGCCTTTCGGTATTGCTAATTTAGTCGCTAGACCGCCTAACGTATGTCTTAAGTAATATTCGTCCTCTCGTCGGATAGGACGTATCCGTAGGGCGTAATCATACTTCCTATCGGTACTCGCTCCGTAATAAAGTTGTAGTACGTATAGTCTATAGGTATCCGGGGGTAATTCTAGAATTTTACTTGCAAGCTTATCTAGAAATAATTAAATTAGATAGGATTAACCCTTCGTTGTCCGTTAACCTTTAGAAACATTTCCTCGTACTTGCGTACTAGATATAAGGCGATTGTTCGCGCTACTATAGGTATATCTATCGTAAACGTAAGGATCGTATCGTCGTTAATCCCGAATTCGTCTTTACTTTCTTTATTCGTAGTTTCTTCCTCGGTATCTAGACTTTCCTCTAAATCTTCTTGCTATTCCTCCTCTTACTAAGGGGGCTCCGGTACTTCTAGGATTGCTCCTAACTCCTCCCTAGGAGGGAATAAAGCTTCCGGATCTCGGTTTTCTTCGTCGTCGGTATCTAAGCAAGATTTATTAATCGTTTCTTCTTCTACCTAGGATTTCGTATCTTCTTATACGAGTCGCCTATTCTAAGGGAAAAATCCTGCATCTATCTTAGCAGAATAATAAATTTAGCATCGGTCGTCGTAATAGAATCTCTAGTAAAGGGTTCTATATACGGGTTCTTGTCGTCGTGCTATTATATAGATTTGTTGTAGCTCTTTCTTTACGACCTCTGCGTAGGTCCTCGGCGTACTATTAATAGAGTATAGCCCTTCTACTATTTAGTAGCCTCCTCTACCCGAGTCCCTTCGTTATATTATATTAAACTGTTCGCGTCGCACTATGTTCTTACCGCGATAGTTCTATACTATATAGCCTTCCTTGCTATACGTATAGCAAGTTAATCTTCCTACTTTCTTAGGCGAACTCTTGCCCTTTCTTCCTTTAAATGCTCGACCCTTCTAGGTAGCGTCTAGCTCTATTAGTTGCGCGCTATAGTAGTTGTTCCTCTTTAGTTTGTCGTAGGTACTATAGTTTCGTCTATTATCGTATCTAGGAGTATAACTAGCTTTTCTAGAAGTCTTAGAATTGTAGCGTTGTTCTAAAGCTCGTTAATAGAGCCTATCGTCGAGATCGATCGTAACCTTAACTAATGTTCCTATATTATCTATTTTTCTACCGTCGCGTATAAGCTTATCCTTAACGCTATCCTTAAGACCTCGCCGATATATTGTTATAAGAGCTTCGTCGTCCTAATCCGTAAGTTAGGCGTATTCCTAGAATTTAGCGGCGTAATCGGTATATAACCCCTTCTAAGTTAAGTATTAGATAACCCTAACCGCGGTAGCAACCTCGTTAGAAGATCTAAAGACCTTCTTTATCGTACGCTTAAGATGTTCGTAGCTTACGAAGATTCTATTCGAATTGTCGGTTCCGTTGCTATCTATATAGGTCCTAAGAAATAGTTTAACCTAATACTAAGCCCTACCTCGTATAAACGTTATTGCGAAGACTAGCTTTAAGTTGTCTTAAACCTAGTTAAATATAAAATATATATCTATCTAGTTAACCTAGGTATCGAACTTGTCCCGGTCGCTATAATAAAAGTCTAGCTTTCCGATCTTAAGGGAATCGTTTCCGGTATAGGTTCCTAGTATACCGCTAATACTAGAGGTAGTACGTCGAGTATTGCCTATCTCGCTAGGGGCGGGAGTTCCCCTTCCGACTTGTAATAAGGCACTTATCCTAAGGGCGTTTAAAGTATTACGGTTACTCGCGACAGATCGTTAGGTAACTTCTTATTACGTACAAGCCGAGGCTTCTTTAGAGAGGCTAATACAAGCGGGAGGCTAAGATAGAATAATTAGTATAAAGGTAATTCCAATTAGTAAGTAGGTAATATAAGTTAAACGCCTCGAGCTATAAGGGTATCTTAGCGTTCCTAAATACAAAGGAGACATCTTGTCTATAGTCGTAAGCGACGTAAGTAACACTATCGCTCTCGACCGCTCCTATCGCTCCTAGTAAAGTAGAGCGACAGCTTAGCTCGCTAGTCTTAGCGTCGCTCTAAGATTATATAAGGACTCTAACTAATTAGATCCGTAACATATATATACTAACGCGAAATGGTCTAGATACTCCTATAGGAGAGTATTAATATACCGTTAGAACGTTGCCGAGGCTCTAGACAAACCGAACGGGTATACTAGCTACTCGAATAAACCTAGCCTAGTACGAAAGGCCGTCTTATACTCGTATCCTTTTGCTATCCTTATCTTATAAAAGGCCGAGACTATAGTAGTAGATACTCTTACCTCTATCCGTAGCTAAGATACCCCGCTTAGGAATAGCCTCCCTATTATAGCTACCGCCGACGTAAACCGGCTCCGAAAGGCCGCTACTAAATAAAGAGAGGCTATAAAGACTAAGGGCTTTCGGAATATAGTTTAAGGGCTAAGCGTCCGCGAAGCGGAAGAACGGATTCGAAGCTAAGCCTAGAATCGAAGGGTTACCTAAAGGCCCCTAAGCTCGCCGCCCCTAAGAGCTTAGTTTAAAGAAACAGTTAGCCGTATTACCCCTACTACTAGTCCCTCTAGTACCTACCGATAACTAACTACTAAGTCGGTAAATAGAGAAGCTAGCCTACCTAAGGATATTAATATAGAAATAGATAACGTACTACTTTCTACTCTAAGACCTGCCCCGAAAGAACTATCGAAGGGGATAAACCCTCCGAGCCGGTAATAGGCTACGAGGAAGGAGCCTAAAACGACTAATTAGTAGCTTGCTACTAATCTAAGGACCGCGCCTACGCGCGCGAAATTATAAGTAGTCCGCTAAGACCGGAATAATTAGCTAGGAATTTTTATAGACCTAATTGTATTATTAAAGTTAAAGTAGAATTTAACTTACCCCGAATTTAAGCGTAGAACGTAAATCGAAAGCGCTTAACGAACCCCGGATATAAGCGTAATACGCTAATAAAAATTTAGTAAGAGCTTAACGTATACTAAAGACCTAGATATAGCTATATCCTACTAAATGCGAAGCCTATCGACTAGTATAAAGGTCCCCGTAGCGAAAACATTAGTAAGACTACTAATAGTACTATTAATTTTAATAAAGCTATTAGTAGAGCCACTAGTAACTTTAGACTATTAGACTATTAGGAGGGCTACTAGTAGGCAACTACTAGTAGGACTAGGTATTAAGATAACTATTAACAAACCTATTAATTAAACTATTAGGTAAACTACTAGACAGACTATTAGATAAACTATTAGCTAAACTATTAGTAACCTGATAATAGAACTAATAATAAAACTAATAATAAAACTAATAATAAAACTAATAATAAAACTAATAATAAAACTAATAATAAAACTAATAATAAAACTAATAATAAAACTAATAATAAAATTAATAATAAAACTAATAACTCAAATAGCACTAATAGTAAAACTATTAGTAAAACTACTAATAGGACTATTAATATAACTACTAATAAAACTGTTAATAAAACTACTAGTAAAACTACTAGTAAAACTACTAGTAAAACTACTAGTAAAACTACTAAGACTACGAGCTAACCTACGAATAGGACTACTAATTAAAGTACTAAGAATACTAACTAAACTAGAAACAAAACTATTAACAAAACTATTAGCAAAACCACTAAGAAAACTATTAATAAAACTACTAATAAAACTATTAAAGAAACTACTAATAAAATACTAATTAAAATTTTTGTTAAACTGAAACTAGTAATCGAACTGCTAATTAAACTATTCATTAAATAGTTAACCAAGCTATTTATATAATTACTAATATAACGACTAATTCAACTACTAGTTAAGCTACTAGTCAAACTACTAATGAAACTACTAACGAAATTTTAAATCAAACCGTTACGAGCAACTGAAATGCTAATCGAACTGCTAGCTAAACTACTAATCGAACTGCTAATCGATCTACTAATCGACCTACTAATCGACCTACTACTCGACCTACTAATCGACCTACTAATCGACCTATCTCTATTTAGAGGTTAGTAACTTAGTACTATATACTTTGAATTATATAATTTATTAGGGGACTAGCTACTAATAAAATACTAGTTAAAACTTCCGTTAGACTAAAACTAGTAATCGAACTACTAACTAAACTATTAATTAAATAGTTAATTAGACTACTAATTATATTGCTAATTAAACTACTAATTAAACTACTAGTGAAACTACTAATTAAACTACTAATTAAACTACTAATTAAACTACTAATTAAACTACTAATTAAACTACTACTTTAAATTTGAATTAAACTACTACTAGTAATTAAACTACTAACTAAACTACTAATAAAGCTACTAATCAAACTGCTAATCGAACTACTAATCGAACTATTAATTAAACTATTAATCGACCTATCTCTATTTAGAAGCTAGTATATTAGTATTATATAATTTAAACTATATAATTTATTAGGGGACTAGCTACTACTAAAATACTAATTGAAATTTCCGTTAAACTTAAACTACTAATCGAACTACTTATTAAGCTATTAATTAAACTACTAATTATACTATTAATCAAACGGTTAGATAAACTATTAATTAGACTATTAATAAAACTACTAATAACGTTTTGAATTAAACTATTACTAGTAATCGAACTTCTATTTAAACTACTAATTAAACTATTAATCAAACTATTAATAAAACTATTAATCAAACTATTAATCAAACTATTAATCAAACTATTAATCAAACTATTAATTAAACTATTAATCAAACTATTAATTAAACTATTAATCAAACTATCAATCAAACTATTAATCAAACTATTAATTAAACTATTAATCAAACTATCAATTGGACTATTAATCAAACTATTAATCAAACTATTAATCAAACTATTAATCAAACTATTAATCAAACTATTAATCAAACTATTAATCAAACTATTAATCAAACTATTAATCAAACTATTAATCAAACTATTAATCAAACTATTTACTACACGATTAATCAAACTATTAATTAAACTATTAATCAAAGTATTAATTAAACTATTAATCGAACTATTAGTCGAACCGTTAATTAACCTCTACTAATCGAACTATCTCTATTAAGAAGTTAGTAATTTAGTATTCTATACTTTAAACTATATAATTTATCGGGGGACGAGTAGTAGAAATAACTAGTATAATAGCTAGATAGTATAGCTTAAAGCTATTAATCTCTAAGAATTATACTACTAGGCTTACTAGCTAGAGGATAGCTACTAGTAATTAGGGGGTTATATATAATATATCTAGGCCTCTACTAAGATAGTATATCTATTCTTTTAGTATATATTGTATATATAGCCTAAATAATTAAGTTTTCTTTATATATTTTAAGCTAAGTTTAATAACTTTTACTACTAGTAAATTTACTACTAAAGTCTAAATCGCTATTTTAGTATATAGCTAAAGTCCTATTCTCTCTTACTATAGCAATTAGCTAAGTAGTACTTAGTATTTGCTATAGATATATTTAATTTTCTAACTAAATATTCAAAGCCTACTAACTAAGAGTCTAAGGGAATTAATAGCGCGCGTCTAGACTAGTAGCGAACTACTACTTAGATACTAGTACTTATACTAAGCCCTACTAAACTATATACTATAGCTAGAACAAACTACTATATAACTTAAAAAAGCATAACTATAACTAAGAATTATAAGATTAGTAAATTTTCCTTTATAAACGAGGGCATAGATATATATAAAAACTAAAATTATAATATTCTCTAAAACTAGTATCGTATTCCTAGAACCTTATAAATAGCTACATTATATATAATATAAAGATACCTAGGCCTATAGTTATAGAGTCTAAGAGCCTTTAGCTATCGAAGTTTGCTAGCCTCGGTAGTCGAGATATATATACGATTAGTAATTAAAACAAATACATTGCAAGCTGCTAGTCTTAGAACGCGATAGTAGTCTATAACACTTCCTAGTATTCTTAAGAACCTTTAGAAATATTATAAGGATCCTAACTTTTAGGTAAAGAAGTTCCTTAGTAGGAATAGTATATAGCTTAGCAATACTAAGGCCCTTGCCTATACTCTATAATACTAAAAACTTGTCGCTCGTTAGCCTAACGATAACGCTCTTACCTCGAGGATTCGGGAGCTTAAAAAGGATAAAACTAATAAGATTCCCTACTAGATTATAGAAATAGTAGGTAGGGTAGCGACCTCGGCTATTAGAAGTACTAGGCCTAGGTAGGTAGAAAATTACTCTATTCCTTTTCTTACTTCTACTAGAGAATTCTTTACCGGCCTTAAGGTAGAGGAAAGCTAGAAGGAGTATAAGGCCGTCTCACGAGGAGGTCGTCCGGA
>NW_006921544.1:505050-620998 GCF_000340215.1 Pseudocercospora fijiensis CIRAD86
AAAAAGGGAGGACCCCAAGAAAAGCGAGACGGCAGGCTGTAATTTATGTGAGCCTTAAGTCGAGGCTTAGGCGTAGATTAACTAGTCCGTAGTATAGGTTATTTCTTCTAGGGTAGACGCCCTTCCTTACGAAATGCTCTATATCGACCCTAGCTAGATACGCCTTTTATTAGTCGACGATAAATTCGCCCTTATTCCTAGCCCGTATATTACTATTACTATTAATATATACCTTAAGATCCGCGCTCTTATTAACAAAGGGTACGAGGGGAATATTCTAAATACGAAGTTCCTATAGCGTACTAGCCTTACTCTTTTAAAAGGCCTTATTCTAAATATACGAAAGTCTAGAGGGAGAGCTAAATTTATTAGTATTAGTACCTCCGTTCCTATCTCTACCTTTAATATCGAGTACAAACCCGATTTCTTTATTATACCCTCTAGCGACGACGACCTTCCTATTATCCTTAGTCGCCTATATGCTCGTAAGAACCGCCTTATTGCCCGAAATATAAAGAACGGCTCCTAGGAAGGGACGATTTCTATACGCAGGGGTCGCTCTACTATATTTACTACCCTTGCCGGCTCCGTGAATTGTATCCTAGTTAAGGATCTTCTTAGTCGCAATAAGACCTAGTAGTTAAAAAACTAGGAAGCGGACGAGAAACTAGCGTCGAGTCCGCCCTAGTTTCGAAACCGCTAGATAAAGGTATTATATATACTATCGCGGCTTACTATTTAATAAGAGGTATTAGTATAGTAGTATATAGTACTAAATATAGTGCCCGCATAGTATACTAGCTAGCTAGCTAGAGTACATTAATTAGTCCGGTAGCCGGCCCGCTCCCGCTCCCGCTACCTTTATCGGCCTCGCTTAGACTAGCCCCGGTATTCCCCGGTATTCCCGTATCCCCGTAGCTGCCTTCTAGTAGAACCTACTACAAAGGTCGCGTAGCGTATACCCCTATCGGAGAACGGGTATATAGCGACGTACTAGTCCTAGCTATATAGCGCTAGTCCTCCCTCGAGAAGCTAGACTATTCTAAGTAACGCCTAGCGGTTAGCCTTACCCGACTTAGTCGTAACGATACTATCCTCGAATATATAAGCCGCGACGATTAGGTAGCTATACTTTAGTAGTCGGAGCTAAATCGATTTTACGAGCTATATAAATAGTATTATAGGTTCTAGAGCTTTTAGCGATCCCTATCTAGCTACTCGCTATTAAGAGGATACTTAAAGACAGTATTACCTAGAAAGAAGATATAGGCACTAGCAAACCCTATATAGTCGGAGTTTAGAGAATATATAAAAGAAAAACAGATTACGTAAAGCTAGTAGAAGCTAGTACTATAATAACCGGGAGTATAATAACTAGGGGCGACCCCTATTAGAAGAAGAAACGGCTTACTCGCGAGGCGTTACTTCCCCTAGGAACTAGGCCTTACGACTAAAGGTACCTAATTAAGAAGTTCTCGGATATACTACGCGGCTCGCGCTATACGAGGGAAAGGAAAGCGAAACTTCTTATAGGTATAGAGCTCCTTCCTAAGGAACTAGATCTATTCTACGAAATGCTCTATAACTAAGAAAAAGCCTTTACTTAGAATTCTACTAAAATTAGAAGAGTCGACGCGGACGTAGCGCCTTCTTAGCGGATCTAAATAATTCCTTATAAGCCTTAGACAAAACTAACGTTTCGCCTTTAGCCTAGCCTAGTAAATATTATCGAAGAGATAATCTAGGAGCGAATTACGAACAGGGTACTTAAGGTTAGCGAAGGGGTATATAGAAACCCTTAGTTCTTAGTTTAAAAGAAGGGAACTAAAAAGTACCGCCTAATTAACGCTACTATAGAGCTAAATCGCTATACGATACGGGATAGAAACCTTCCTCCTAATACTAATAGCTTTACTAAGGACTTTACTAACTATACCGTTTCTTCCTTAATCGATTTCTTTTCCGGATACAACTAGGTCCCGCTTTACGAGGCCGATCGCGATATAACTGCCTTTAATACTCCCCTTAGCCTAGTTCGGATAACTACCCTCCCGTAAGGAGCGACAAACTCCGTTACCTAGTTCGTCCGGATAGTAATAAGGATCCCTTTTAATTATATTTCTTACCGTATAAGGCCTTTCGTCGACGACATTAGCGTTAAGGACCCGAAGATCTAGTATATAGCTTACGGAGGTTCGTAACTAAGTATATTTAATAGATAGATAGTGTTCTTATAGACATTAAACGTACTAGATATACTATCTTAGGCCTTAAATCCTAGTTCCTCTACGAAAGACTAAAGTATATCGGTTACGTTATCGATATTTCTAGAAGATACCCTAATACGGAGAAAGTTATAAAGATTGTCGCCTAGCCTATACCTAAAAACTATTCAGGAGTTCGAGTTTTCCTTAGGGTATATATCTACTACCGTATATAGGTCGAAGGCTTCGCGATAATAGTAAGACTACTTTTCTACCTCCTAAAGGCTAATATTGATTTTTCCTAGGGGGCTAATTAGCAAGCCGCTATAGACTATTTAAAAGCTACTCTTACTATAGTACCTACTCTTATCTCGATCGACTATATAAATAGTACTAGCTTAATTATCCTCCTTTCGGATACAAGTAGATCTAGATATAGTAGTAGCCTAAACTAATACGAAAGAGCTAGTATAAAGAAGCGTTACCCCGTTCGGTACGAAAGTAGTCTTTAGACCGATAGCGAGGCCCGGTATAATACTAGTAAAGGAGAATGCCTTATAGTACTTAAACTGCTAAAGAAGTTTAAGAAATATCTCGTTAGGTAGTACTTTCGAATCGAGATCGATACTACTACCCTTATCTACTAACTTAATAAGTTAGCCTCGGATCTTCCTAATTTAGTAATAGCCCGATAGGTAGCCTAGATCCGGCTTTTCGATTTCGAAGTTAAGTACGTTCCCGGAAGAAAGTATTCTATAGCTAATAGACTATCTCGTCGTAATCCTACTAAGGAAGATATCGCCGAGCGAGTCGAATAGATCGACGATAATAATATAATTAATAACGACTTCTTTTATAGTATAGTCTAATCTAAGCCTATCGATCCCCTAGCTAAGTCTAGCTTCCTTAACGAAGAAGAATATTTCTCCCGAGAATCCCTACTTATTAGATACTTTAAATCTACCCTCCGTTTTCCTTAAGGCGTTTCTCGTACTAAAGCTCGAAGGATTCGCTAAGCTTCTTAGAAGTATATTATTAAAGATCGACTCCTATTCTACTAGCGGTATCCGAATTGCCCTCTCTAACGAGTAATTAATAGTAAGAAGGTTCGAGAGGAAATAATCTAGTCGCTTTACGAGGATTATAGTTATAAAGGCCGGAAGGTAGTATATTACCTAGCGTCTAAGCGATACTTCTAGTATAGTATATAGTCCTAAATCGCTACTTAGGTTCGGTCCTATAGAGTCTACCGAATACGAGAGGGATATAAAATTACTAGAACGCTTTACCCTACCTATATTCGGGTTATTAGCCGTCGCTAGGTTACCGACGTACTCTATATCGATAAGAAAAGATCCGTTACTTTAGCTCGCGAAGTAGTAAGTAGCTAGGTTAAGGGGGGGATGTTTTATTATATAGACAAATCGGTTACTACGAACTAGATAGCTAAGTTCCTATACGAGGAGGTCTACTATCGATATAGTTGCCTAGATAAATTCGTTATAGATAATAGTACTAAAAACTAGAAAGATACTAAAGATCTACTCGAGCGAATAGCTACCTACCGAGTCCGAATTTCTCCCTACTACCTAAAAGCGAATAGTTAGATCGAAGCCGGAAATAGACCTATCCTTTCTACGCTTTCTAAACTTACTAATAGTACTATAGAAGGCTAGAGGTAGCATTTGCCCCCTATACTATAGGCTAATAGAACGATATACCGACGAACAACTAGTAAGACGCCTATAGAAATAATATATAGAGGGGCCGATATAATCTATCCTATCGAGGCTACCTATCGAACCTTTTAAATAGTCGACTAGGATACGATACGGGATACTAGCTCGCTGCTTACGTACCGGGCCTAGTAGCTTGCCTATATACCTAACGATAACGAAGAAGCGATACTACGACTAAGAAGAACTCGTAAAGAAAACGCTCGCTAGTACGATAAAAAGGGAATAGTATCGAACACTCCCCTTAGGGTTAGCTCCCTTATACTTATCGCTAGGGACGAAATTAAGCACTTAAGATCTAGTAAGCTTGCGTTTTAATAGAAAGGACCCTTTCGTATCGCTAGAATTACTAGCTCCGGGACCTCTTGCTATCTTACCGAGCTCGATAGAGCTAACCTAGCTACTACCTTCCTATACGACCGACTAAAGGAAGTGCCTCCTTTCTAACCTAACTAGCTATCGGAGGGCGACCCTAGTACTAGAGGTAACGAACCTATTAATAAAGAAGTCGAGGTAGATAGAGATAGCTAGTCTAAGTCCTCCGGCTCTAAGGGCGATAGTTAGTCTAATACTAGTTCCGGTAAAGAAAGGGATATAGACGTCTATACTACTATATCCCTTCTTAGGGAGGAGTAAGGGCGAGCCTTTAAAGCCTATACTATAGCTATATACCGGGTCGATCCTAGAGTTAACCCTATTCCCTAGATTAATAACCTAACGCGAGATCTTCTTAGCGGTCCCCTCGTCGAGAATTACTTAAATAACTATATCTTCTTTAATAGCTCGGCTAAGCCTAATAGTTTTCTAGCGTTAAATTACCCTACTCTATATACCTAGGATAGGATAACTTAGCCTTTAGCCTAGTACTACGGATTCGGCTAGATAGTATCTCTCTATAGAAGACGGGACCTATATAAGTAAGCTTACTACGTTAGCGCCCTTCCGAGACTTACTTAGGATCCTAGCTTTCGACTAGTACTATAGCGAGACCCTAACTAGTAGGTAGCTTCGAGAGTCTAGGTCTACGATAAAATAAATATACTAAAGTTCGAATACAACCTATATATCCTTAGGGTCCTTATATAGACTAGTATTACTACTCTAGTATATACTAACCTATATAGACGACGAGGTATTGGATTTCTTACCTAGGAGGCTATAGATAACGTTGTAAGCTAGGGAGATAACGAGTATAGGCTATCCTTAATAAGGATACGAGATAGGCTTCGGCTTACCTAGATCGAAAAGGAAGAACTCTATTATACCGATAACTCTACGTTACGAAAACTTTTTTTCCGATCGCGACGATCCTGTCGATAGGATCGCTTAGGATCCTTAGGATCGTACGTTAAAGATCTTATCTAATAGGATCGCTCGGGATCGCGGGATACGATCCTAAGCGATCCTATCGATAGGATTATCGCGATCGGAAATTTCGGGACGGGCCGTCCCGAAATTCGAGGCCTAGGAACGTAAAGGACGCGGGATAAGTCCCGACTACTTAGGCTACTACTACTCCCGGCCGGATACTACTACCGTAACTACTACGAGGTATTTAGGGGTATTACGTACTAATATAGGTCAAATTTAGCGGTTTAGTAGATTTTTTTAAAAGTAAATTTTTTTCGTTAAGGTTTCGTTAAATGCAGCCGATATTTCGTTAAGGTTTCTTTTAAAAGCCGACGCTTAATAAGCAGAACTTTGGAAAAAAAGTACACTCGAAACACTCGAGATTCTTTTCTAGATTCTAAGATAACTACTAGGTATTAAGACTTAAAAATTTATAATACTCTTATTAGTAGGTAGAGCTTCAAGTCCTATTTTTTAGAATTCTAAAAATAGTAAGGTATAGCTTAGAAAAAGCTAAAATACTACATTGCTTATTTCTTTTTCCTAGCTTTAGTTTCTTAGAAAATCTATAAATTTTATATTTTTTTTCTAAGAGAATACTAAAAAAAAGTACCTTTCTACTATATTACTAAGCTATAAGCCTACTAGAAAAAAAGATACATTAGAAGTAAAATGTCCAGAAAACGATTTTCTTTCCTTTATATCTTTTTATCTAGAAGGTTTACGGCTTAGTAATATAGGACAAAAATGTTCTATTTTTAGTATAGTACTAGGCAGAAGTCTAACTTTTATAGGTTACCTATTTATCGTTCTAGGATAGCTTAGGATCGCTTAGGATCGCTTAGGATCGCTTAGGATCGCTCCTAATCGCTCGCGATCGCTAGGATCGATAGGATCGTCGCGATCGGTATAAAAGTTTCCCTAACGCTAAGGGCCTAGCGTCGAATTTAGATACCTACGAAGAACCCTTAGAAGCGGAGTAGGCTATAGAATATAGCGAGAAAGGACTACTACTACCTCGGTATAAAGGGTTACGCCCTAGGTAGAAAGCGCTAGCCTTAGGCATTCGGCCTACGCGACTCTAACCTACTACTTAGCGCTTAGCGCACCGTACAAAACTATTCGGATTTACGTAGATAGACTTAGCTCTTTATCGAACCTATTAAGTCTTATATCTAGTATCTACGTACGCGTTACTTACCTATAATATTAGGTTCGATTATTATTGTAGGAAACGCTAAGGTTTATTAGGAACCTAAGCAAGATAGCTAGGGGAACGCTACCCCTACTACGCTAGAGATAACTAGGGAGGAGATTTACCGTACCTTCTAGAATCTCTATATTAGGTAATAAACGATAGAAGCCGAGCTATTAGCTACGCGCTCCGCTCTCTAATACCCGGGGGCATCTCGCTAAGCCGAGTCTACCGAAACTAATATAATACGGGACTAGTCTACGAATAATACCCTAAAGGGTCTCTTAAAAACACTCTCGGCTACCGGCTAAACCGTAACGGCGTTACGCGAATAGAAGCTACTATTATAGGACGGGAAGGCTAAGTTTTTCCGGGATTACCTACTACGACTAAGAAGTTCGTACCGAGTTCGTTCTAGGCTAAAACCGAAGCTCTCCGAAGATTACTACTAAGATACTTTTTACGATACCCTACCGGCTAAGGAACGCGCTAGGATACGCTACTTCTAGGAAAAAGGAAACCTTACGAAAGGAAAGGATCCCGAAGCTTTCTTCTAGTAACTCGAGGACGTCTTCGCGGATAGTAATAAAGCCGCGAAGGCGTTAGAGCAACTCTAAGCCCTAAGGTAGTCTTAGGAATAATCTTAGTACGACTACTAGCTATAATTCGACGGCCTTCTACTAAGCGTAGGTAGAGACTATTAGACCGACGATACGAAAATTAGGTACTTAAAGAATACCTTCTCGAACGCGGCTAAGAAGACCTATATAGCCGCTATACTAAAGATTAAAGATTACTACCTCTATATAGAGGAAGTCGAGCGAATTATAACGAACCTCGAGACGACGGACTAGTTAAAATAGGCTACGAAACGGTAGTAAAAAAGGAAGAAAGAGGCCGCTAACCCTATAGTCGTTATCCTACCCTATATAGCTCCTACGGCGAACTTAAAGGTCGACGCCGACGGAGATATAGTTATAAACCCTACTTAAACGAATACTCTCTATAGGAAGAACCGCGGAGGCTTATAAAGAATAGTAGGGAAGCCTAGAGCTAAATAGGTCGACTCTATAGAAAAGGAGAAACGTAAGGAGAAAAGGCTCTACTTCCGCTATAGAGCGAGCGGATACCGTATTTGCGACTAACCGTACGTACCGGCGGTTTAGCCTACTAAGATTAGTATTACCTCCGTATAACCTATTCTAAAAGATATAGAAGAATAGTCGGACTTAAGTAGTTCCGACTTAGGAAAAGAGTAACTCTCGCTTATAGTTAGGAGTCGAGAGTAGATAGAGTATAGGTAAAGAAATAGGAAGAAGTTAAAAAGGATATAAATAGGAACCTTATATATACCGATATAGTCCTCGAAAATAACGTCGGAACTTCTACTCTTATTAACGAAGGATACTAGTACTACGCTATAA
The DNA here is from genome assembly GCF_000340215.1 of Pseudocercospora fijiensis CIRAD86. Taxonomy (NCBI): domain Eukaryota; kingdom Fungi; phylum Ascomycota; class Dothideomycetes; order Mycosphaerellales; family Mycosphaerellaceae; genus Pseudocercospora; species Pseudocercospora fijiensis. The sequence goes on from NW_006921544.1 coordinate 512,960, forward strand.
TTAATACGGGCCTAGCTAAAGGCCTCGGGCTTAGCTATATTAGCCGTAAGTCCCGAGAAGTATAGGGAGCGTCTTCTATAATATAGGACGCGAAAATTATTAGAGTCCTCGCCTTCTAGATAGAAATTAATAGATTCCGCTAGACAGTATACGCTTATATCGCACTAGGATTAGCTTTCCCTCTTATCCTAGGGAACCCGTAGAAGGTATATAATAAGGTTAAGACTACGCCTAAGAAGCGATAGTACTACTACGAGAGGGCTAAGTACTAGGTTAAAGAAGGGCGCTATTACTATAAATTCGATACGAGCGGGAATATCGCTACGATCGACGCGGTAAGAAGTATACTTACCGCGACAATCGCCGAGGATATTAAAAAAGCCCTAAAGACGAAGGAATACCCTACGATCGAGGAGCTAAAGAAGAAACTACCTCTAGAGTTTCGCGATATAGCCGCGCTATTTTATTAAAGGGAAGCCGATAAGTTAGCGCCCTATTGTCCTAGTATCGATTATATAATAGAACTCTATAAGATACTAGACGGATCCTAGCTATAGCTCCCCTAGGGCCCGCTCTATAGTATATCGAAATAAGAGCTCTTAGTCTTACGAAAGTCGCTTAACGAGCTCTTAAAGAAGGGGTTTATAAGACCTACGAACTTCGAAGTAGTAGCGCCCGTACTATTTATTAAGAAACCCGGAGGAGGACTCCGATTCTGCTACGACTATAGGGCGCTTAACGCTCTTATAGAGTAAGATAGATATCCCTTCCTACTAATCCTAGATACTATAAGGAACCTAACGGAAGCCCGATAGTTAACTAAGGTTAACGTAGTCTCGGCCTTTTATAAGATAAGGATAGCAAAAGGATACGAGTATAAGACGGCCTTTCGTACGAAGCTAGGTTTATTCGAGTAGCTAGTATACCCGTTCGGTTTGTCCGGGGCCCCGGTAACGTTCTAACGGTATATTAATAGTCTCCTACGGGAGTACTTAAACGATTTCGCGTTTGCCTATATAGACGACGTAGTAATCTACTCGAGCGGAATAAGGGAAGATTATTTCCGTAAGGTAAGGACCGTTCTAAAGAAGCTTTAGGACGGAGGCCTTTACCTTAATTTAAAGAAGAGCGAATTCGCTTAGAAAAGGATTAAGTACTAAGGATTTATCGTTAACGCCGACGGAGGGGGGGTATTAGCCGACCCCGAAAAGGTAGAAGCCGTATAAAAGTAGATAGTACCTAGGACCTAAAAGGAAGGTCGTCGTTTTTTAGGATTTACGAACTATTACCGTATATTCGTACCGAACTATTCTAAGATCTCCGCGCTATTAACCGCGCTTACCGGTAAAGGAACCCCGTTCTCCTAGGGAGAAGAGTAGGATAAAGCGTTCGAGACGCTAAAGGACAAATTCTACTATATCCCGGTACTTACCTAGTAGGACCCGTCCCTATCTATCTTCCTCGAAATAGACTATAGCGGATTCGCGATTAGGGGCGCCCTTATCTAAGAATAAGCCGGGATCCGACGACCGGAAGGCTTCTTTTTAAAGAAACTAAATAAAGCGGAGATTAACTACGATATCTATAATAAGGAGATACTCGCGGTCGTATCTAGTATTAAGTTTTAGAACTCCGAGCTAAAGTCGTATAGTCCCTTTACGATTTAGATAGACTATAAGAATAGAGAATACCTTATAGTAAAGCGTTAGCTATCTAAGAGACAAATCCGATAGTAGGAAGAACTAGTGTAGTAGGGAAACCCGGCTTGGTACAGGTGTGCCTACTTGTACCTTCTTCCCCTGTTTTTGTACCCTAGAGCACACACAACTACCTTTATAATTAGAACATATATACACACAATATAAGGAGACACAGCTACGACAATACACTGCAAGAGAGACATAGGAAATGTACCTAATCTAGCTGCAATATAGCCCTCCCTACGTCCATTCTCTTCTTTTTAATATTTACATCGCTTTCCCTTCGAAGTATATAATGCTACGCCGACCCCTCGCAGTTTACTAAGTACTAGGCCTATAGCATACAGTTCCCTATATATGTACCTCTACCTACGACCTACTCGTCCCGCCTACATTTTCTAGAGCCGAAGGTAGGGCTATCTTCATTCATTTAAAGGTGCAGGTATGTATATAGTTAAGAAGAAACGTTTACAGCCTTCGCCTAGAGCGAGGATTACACTACTAATGTAATACTACCGCCAAAGAGACCTTGGTAGTATCGAGACGTCCTACTACTAATAAACTGTTACCGACTTAAAGCAAAAGGAATACCGTTACCGACTTAAAGCAAAAGGAAACACTATTTACGAATGTTACGACTCCCTACCTGTCTATAGCAGGCGGGACCTTATAAGAAACGACCTATATAGAAAGAAACCTAAGAGCCCGCTATAAGAAACTAGAGATAGGGACACGAAGAACCCCGAAAAGTCGACAGCCCCCTATCCCTTCCGCTAATCGGCGCGAGCCTAACTTAAAACCTCCTTCCGGGCTATTACGACCCTTCCGCGGTACCGTAATCGGCATACTGCGAGTTAATAGAAATTAATAAGAGAGGAACAAAGGGGGCCTAGAACGGGTATAGTAGGTATGCTAGCTAGCTAGCTAGGTAACATTCGCCGCCCCCTTTATTCTATATATATACGGACTACCGCCTACCCTCCCCTTGCTTCGAGAACACAGACGCGATACGTACTACAAAGTACGCTATAGCCCGTCTACGCTCCCTCCTTACCTTAAGTATAACTAGCAACCTGTCTGATTTTATCGATACTATATCCTTCCTATTTATTCTAATCGTTTATCGTCTTCTATAAATTGTTTGTTCTATCGACGAAATAAGCTCCTAAGAAAACAATAACAACCCTACCCCGGCGGAGCCGCCTTTATAGGCCCCCTCTAATGCCGGTACCTACCGAGACCTACTACTAAACTTTATTCGCAACTACCTCGATACTAACTCGGATACCGAGAGGACTACGGCCTCGGGAAGCGATAAGGATACTAGTATAGAAAATAGAGAAGCGACTTAAGGAGGCACTACCTAGGAGGGTAGTACTCGAGAAGTTCCCTAGCAGCTTGTCTAGGCAACCGGAGGGCTATCCCCTTAACTTCTCTAAGGTCTTCTTTAGGCCTTCTCGGACTTGAAGCCGTAGATGCCCCTCTTAGGGACCGTTGAAAACCCCCTCTTTACTAGAGAAAACGCTACTAACTTTGTTAAAAGGTTTTCTACTATCCTTAAGCGATACTATCTAAGGGCCGAAACGGCTACTACGGTAAAGCTCCTTGTAGCCAATTGTAAAACCAGTATCCGACCCTAAGTTGCTCGGCTCCTAGGCAGTAAGCCTCTTACGTAGGAAGCCTTCTTAAAGAAGTTTAAGCGCGAGTTTGCTAACTAGGATATCGCGGTTCGGCTAAACTCCCGCGAGTACCTTAAGTAGCTATGTACTAGACAAACAGCTAAGAGTAATGCCCTTCGCTTTTGCTAAGACTTCTATAGTATCGCTAAAGGGATACTAAGGAGGCTTCTTAACAATGTTACGAGGAGCCGTCTGTTTCTAAAGGGCTTAGGAGGTTCTATGCCTACTGTTATGCCTCGGATCTACGAAAAATACAGTATCTACCCTTACGATAAGGAATCCTATACCGACTTCGAATAGATTTATCGTACTAGGTACGACCTAGCTCGTAGCCGATAGGGCTTCTCGCTCCTTACTAGTAACGACAGTAGCTATTTAAAAGAGCTGCGAGAGACAGTTAAGAAAAGAATGCTAAGTATACGCCCTACCCTAGATGTCTAGCGATAGGGGGTAGCCCTTAAGCTAGTTACGGACCCCGGTATCGACGACCTTATTAAGCAGTTCTAAGAACTAAAACTTTACGTCCTCTCCCGAGACAATTAGAGGGGCCCTACTATAGGTCCGGTTAATACTAATACCGATTCGTATGCCCTATAGCGCCTCTACCCCCTTTAGAGCGACAACACCTCTGCAACTTAGATATATAACAACTAGTTTGCATAAGGGCTAACCTTCGACGCCTTTGCCTTTTAATCTATCCCTAGTATAGAGGGTCGCTATTACTATTACGGAGCTAAAGGCTACCTTCGTCTAAACTGTAGGCCCTACCGGTATATACAAGATCAAGGGTTCTGCTATATTCGGGACCGTACGTAGTACTTCGGGCCCCTAGGTATACTATACGCTACCCTATTCCGCTTCCGTAACAGCCCTACCCTCCTAAAGCTCGCTATTATACTTCCTCTCCTCGAGGCCTATTACTAGTAGGAGATTGTTTTCCTACCTAAATTTAGAATAGAAGCCCTTCGAAAACAATTCAACTATCCTTCTTAGCAACTAAGGCGAACTGCAGCCCCTAGTGCTGTAGCTTAACTAGGCCCTCGAGTTCCGACTCCTCGAGCCCTAGCTCCGATAATTCCTTCTACTCTTCCCCCTCTACCTTTAAGGTCTCCGGGAAATCCCTACGGAGGGATCGCTTTAAACGATGCTCGAAACGGCCTTCCTGCCCCTACTACTACCCCTACTACTACTAGGCGGGTTATGCTATACTAAAGGCCCTACGATCTAGGTATAGTCGAGGAGGCCGATAAAGAGCTAGATTTTAGCGACTACGAGGCGGCTATAGTTGTAGATACCCTTGCCTATACTCGTAGCTAGGATGCACCGCTTAGGAATAGTCTTCCCGTTACCGCTATTGCCGATATAAATCGGATCCGGAAAGCTACTACTAAGCAGAAAGGTGCTACGAAGACTAAGGGCATTCGTAACGTAGTTTAAGGGCTTAGCGTTCGCGAGGCAGAAGAAGCAATTCGTAAACAAACCTAGCCTCGAAGAACTACTTAAAAGTCCCCGAGCCTACTACCTCTAAGAGTAAGAGCTTAGTCTAAGGAAACGGTTGGTCGTGAAACCCCTACTACTAGCCCTTCTAGTACCTATAGGCAGCCCACTACTAAATCCTTAAATAGTAACGCTAGCCTACCTAAGGATAGTAATTAGGAAATAAGTAACGTACTACCGCCTATCCCGAAGCCTGCCGCTAAAGAACTATCGAAGGGGGTAAACCCTCCGAGCCGGTAGAGAGCTACGCGAAAAGAGCCTAAGACAACCAACATTATAAAGAATCTTTAGAAACACTATAAGGACCCCGACTTTTAGGTAAAGAAATTCCTTAGTAGGAACGGTATGTAGCTTAGTAATACTAAGGCCCTCGCCTATATTCCGGAGTGTTAAAAGCTCGTTATACGCTAGCTAAACGACAACGCGCTTGCTACAAGGATTCGGGAGCTAGAAAAGGATAAAACCGACAAGATCCCCTACTAGATTATAGAAATAGCAGGTAGGGTAGCCACCTTAGCTGCTAGGAAAGGTAGACCTAGGCGGCCTAAAGACTACCCTGTTCTAGTCCTTACCTCCGCCCGGGAATTCTTTACTAGCCTCGACGAGGAAGAAAGCTACGAGGAATACGAGGCCGCTAACGAAGAGGTTGTCCGGGACCCTAATTCGATTAGCCGGAGGAACAGACTTAACTGCTGCGTAGTATAGGTTATTTTATCCGGAGTAGATACTCTACCTAACGAGATGCTCTATATCGACCCTAGCTAGATTCGCCTCTTATCGGTCGACGACAACTTCGCCCTTATTCCTAGTCCGTATGTTACTATTACTATTAATAGGTGCCTTAAGATCCGCGCTCTTATTAATAAAGGCTCCGAGGGGAACATACTAAACGCGAAGTTCCTATAGCGAGCTAGCCTTGCTCTATTAAAGGGTCTTATTCTAAATATGCGAGGAGCTAGAGGAAGGGCTAAATTCATCGGCATTAGCACTTCCGTTCCTATCTCTACCTTTAATATCGAGTATAAAACCGACTTCCTTATTACACCCCTAGGGGATAACGACCTCCCTATTATTCTTAGTCGCCCGTAGGCTCGTAAGAACCGCCTTATCGCTCGAAACATAGACGACGGCTCCTAGGAAGGAACTATTTCTACGCGCGGGGGCCGCTCTACTACCTTCACTACCCTTGCTAGCTCTAAGAATTGTGTCCTACTTAAGGAGCTCCTTAGTCGCAATAACACCTAGTAGTTAAAAAACTAGGTAGCGGACGAGAAACTAGCGTCGAGTTCGCCCCTTTTTCGAAACCGCTAGATAGGGATATTATACGTACCGTTGCGACCTATTGTTTAATAAGAAATGTTGTTGCGGGGCTATATAGCAAAAAGGATAGTAACCCTAGGGTATACTAGCTAGCTAGCTAGGGTATATTAATTAGTCCGGTAGCCGGCCCGCCCCCGCTTCCGCTACCTTTTCCGACCTCGCTTAGACTAGCCCCGGCTTATCCCGGCATTCCCGGCGGCCCCGGCATTCCCGCGTCCCCGCAATTGCCTTCTAGTAGCACCCTATACAAAAGCCGCTTAGCTAGGTACTACATCTAGGAGCAGGTATACGACGACGTATCGGTCCTAGCTATACAACGCTAGTCCTTTCTCGAAGATTCTTCCTAGCTATACCCGACGAATAGCCTTGCCTAGCTCGGGCGTACGGAGGCGATTCTCGAGCCTATAACTCGTAACGACTAGGCGACAATCCTTTAATAGTCGGAGGCGAATAGATTTTATAACTAGTATAAGCGGCACTATAGGTTTTAGAGCTTTCGAAGGTTCCCTATCTAGCTACTATCTATTAAGAGGATGCTTAAGGAAGATTCGGATACTAGCCGTACGGTCGGAGTTTATAGTATATATAAGAAAAAGGCAGACAAAGTAAGACCTATAGAAGCTAGTACTACGATAACCGGGAGTGTAACGACCGGTAGTAACCCTTACTAGAAAAAGAAACGGCTTACTCGAGAAGCGTTGCTTCCGCCTAGAACCGGACTATATAACTAGAAGTACCTAATTAAGAAGTTCTTAGATATACTACGTAGCTCGCGCCTAACTAAGGAAAGGAAAGTAAAGCTTCTTATTAGAATAGAACTTCTTCCTAAGGAGCTAGATCTATTCTATAAAATGCTTTATAATAGGGAAAAAGCCCTTACCTAGAGCTTTGCCGAAATTAGAAGAGTCGACGCGGATATAGCACCTCCCTAACGGATCCGAACAATTCCTTATAAACCCTAGAGAAAACTAACCTTCCGCCTCTAGCCTAGCCTAGTAAACATTGTAGAAGAAATAATCCGAGAACGAATTGCGAATAGGGTACTTGAAGTTAGCGAAGGAGTATACCGGAACCTATAGTTCTTAGTCTAGAAGAAAGGAACTAAGAAATATCGCCTAATTAACGCTACTATAGAGCTAAACCGCTATACAATGCGGGACGGAAACCTTCCCCCTAATACTAATAGCTTTACCGAGGATTTTGCTAACTATACTATCTCGTCCCTAATCGATTTCTTTTCCGGATACGACTAAGTCCCGCTTTACGAGGCCGATCGAGATATAACTGCCTTTAATACCCCGCTTAGCCTTATACGAATAACTACCCTTCCGTAAAGAGCGACAAACTCCGTTACCTAGTTTGTCCGAGTGGTAATAAGAATCCTTTTTAACTACATTTCCTACCGTACGAGGCCGTTTGTCGACGACATTAGTATTAAGGGCCCGAAGACCCGATATAATAATAAAGAGGTCGAACCTAGCTTAAGAAGATTCGTTACTAAGCATATTTAATAGATAGATAGTATTCTTACAGACATTGAGCGTACTAGGTATACTGTTTTAGGTCTAAAATCTCAGTTCCTCTATAAAAAGCTAAAATGTGTCGGCTACGTTGTTGATATTTCCGGAAGATACCCTAATATAGAGAAAGTTGCAAAGATTGTCGCATAGCTAATACCTAAGAACTAGTCTAGCGTACGGGCCTTCCTTAGGGTTTGTATCTACTACCGTATCTAGATCGAGGGCTTCGCAATAATAGTAAGACTACTCTTCTACCTCCTAAAGGCCGATATCGAATTCTTATAGGGACCGGATTAGCAAGTCGCTATAGATACCTTAAAGGCTGCGCTAACTACTACCCCTACTCTTGTCTCGATCGATTATACTAAGGGTACTAGGTTGATTATCCTTCTATTAGACGCGAGTAGATCCGGATATAGTAGTAGCCTAAACTAGTACGAAAGGGACAATACAAAGAAGCGTTACCCTGTTCGGTACGAAAGCGGCCTTTAGACCGAAAGTAAAGCCCGATATAATGCTAGCAAACGAGAGTGCCTTGCCGTGCTTAAACTACTAAAGAAGTTCAAGAAGTATCTCGTTAGGTAGTACTTTCGGATCGAAATCGATACTACTACCCTTGTCTACTAGCTTAATAAATCCGCCTCGGACCTCCCTAACTCTATAATAGCTCGCTAGGTAGCCTAGATCCGACTATTCGACTTCGAAGTTAAGCATATCCCCGGGCGAAAACACTCTACGGCTAATAGTCTATCCCGTCGTAACTCTACTAAAGAGGACATCGTCGAACGAGATAACTAGGTCGACGACGATAATATAATCGACAACGACTTCTTTTGTAGTATAGTACAGTCTAAGCCTATCGATCCCTTAGCTAAGTCTAGTTTCCTTAACGAGGACGAATACTAGTCTCGAGAATCGCTTCTTATCGGATACTTTAAATCGACCCTTCGCTTTCCGTAAGGCATCTCTCGAAGCGAAGCCCGAAGGGTTCGACGTGCTACCTAGAAGTATATTGTTAAGGATCGGCTCCTTTTCTACTAGCGTTATCCGAATTGTCCCCTTTAACGAGTAATTAATAGCGAAAAGGCTAGGGAGGAAATTATCTAATCGCTTTACGAAGATTATAGCTATAAAGGCCGGGAGGCAGTGTACTATCTAGCCTCGAAAAGATACTTCTAGTATAGAATGTGGTCCTAAATCGCTATATAGGTTCGGTCCTATCGTATATACCGGATACGAGAAGGATATAAGATTGCTAGGACGCTTTACCCTACCTATATTCGAGTTATTAGCCGTCGCTAGGTTGCCGATGTGCTTTATATCGACAACAAGGGGTCTATTGCCTTAGCGCGTAAGGTTGTTAGCGGCTAGGTAGAGGGGAGGATATTTAACTACTCGGGCAAGTCGGTTAGTATATAGCAAATAGCTAAGTTCCTATACGAAGAGGTCTATTACCGATATAGCTGTCCGGATAAATTCGTTATAGACAACGGATCTAAGAATCGGAAGGACACTAAGGAATTGCTTAAGCGAATAGCTACGTACCGGGTACGGATTTCCCTATACTACCCGAAGGCAAATAGTTAAATCGAGGTTAGAAACCGACCTATCCTAGCTGCCCTTTCTAAACTAACGAACGGCACTATAAATAGTTAGAGAAAACACGTCCTACCTGTCCTATAGGCCGACCGAACGATATACCGACGAACGACTAGGAAAACGCCTACTAAAGTTATATATAGAGGGGCCGACGTTATCCTTCCTATCGAGAATGTCTACCGAACCTTCTAAAAAGTTAATTAGGATACTATACGCGACACTGCCTCGCTACTTATATACCGTGCTTAACAACTAGTATATATGCCTAACGATAACGAAGAGGCGGCCCTTCGGCTAAAGAGGACTCGCGAGGAGAATGCTCGCTAGTACGACGAAAAGGGAGCAGTATCTAACGCTCCCCTTAAGATTAGATCCCTTATGCTTGTTACTAGGAGCGAAATCGAGCACTCGAGGTCTAGTAAGCTTGCCTTTCGCTAGAAGGGCCCTTTTCGTATTGCGGGGATTACTACCTCTAGGACCTCGTACTACCTTACGGAACTCGATAGGGCTAATCTAGCTATTACCTTTCTACGCGATCGACTAAAGGAAGTACCTCTATTCCGACCTAACCGGATCTCGGGTAAAAACGCTACTACGACGAATAACGGACCTATTAATAAAGAAGTCGAGGTAGATAGAGATAGCTAGTCTAAGTCCTCCGAGTCTAGGGACGATAGCTAGTCTAATACTAAGTCTGGTAAAGAAAGGGATGTAGACGTCTATACGATTATATCCCTTCCTAGGGAGGAGTAAAGGCGAGCCTTTTAAGCCTATACTATAGCTATATACCGAGTCGACCCTAAAGTTAATCCTATCTCTTAGATTAACAACCTAATACGGGACCTTCTTAGCGTACCCCTTATAGAAGATTACTCGAATAACTATCTCTTCTTTAATAGCTCGACCGAACCTAATAGTTTTCTAGCTTTCAACTACCTAGCCCTATTTACCTAGGGAGGGGTAACCTAGCCTTTAGCTTAATACTATAGATTCGGCTAGATAGCAATTCTATATAGAAGGTAGGATCTATACGAACAAGCCTACTACGTTAGCGCTCTTCCGAGGCTTACCTAGGACCCTAGCTTTCGACTAGCACTATAGCGAGACCCTAGCTAGTAGACGACCTAAAGAGTCTAGGTCTACGACGAGATAAACATATTGAAGTTCGAATACAACCTATATCTCCTTAAGGCCCTAGTAGAGACTAGCCTTACTACCCTAGTATATACTAACCTATACAGGCGGCGAGGCATTAGATTTCTCGCCTAGGAGGCTATAGACAATATTGCGAACTAGGGAGACAACGAATATAGGCTGTCCTTAATAAGAATACGAGACAGGCTTCGGCTTACCTAGATCGAACAAGAGGAGCTCCGCGGCACCGCTAACTCTAAGGGCCTAGGCTCAAACCCCGGAGCTTTTAACGAACCCTTAGAAGCGGAGTAGGCTATAGAATGTAACAAAAATGGACCACTACTACCTTAGTAGGCCCGATAAACCTATAACTACTCGCGTATAGCCTCCCCTTTTGCTCCTATTCACTCGCTTTACACCGAATTTTTCACTCGCTAGTACCCTTATTCGCGCATTTAAACGGATTATCGACGTATACTAGGATCGATTGTCCCTTTATATATTAGTAGCCGGATAGAGTACTACTACTAGAGCCCTATCGTTGCTTCTTTCCCTTTACACTACTACCGACGAGAGTAGGGGCTTCAGTAAGGAGCCCCTATCCTTAATAATATCCCTAGACCTACTCCCCGGGGTAGTCTAAGTACCTACCTACCCGTAGAGCGAGTAAATAATTTTAACTCGGCAAAAAGGGACCTACTAGAAGCTCTACGTCGCGCCTAGCTTACTAAAACCGAAGTCTACCCTACGGAGTAAGCCTAGGAAAACCTTACCTAACCTTAAAAATTTCCTTTGTTTAAAACCCTTTCCTTTGTATTATTTCTATAGCCTACGCCGGCCGACATATCGAGATTTCTAAGAATCCCGGGAGCTCCCGCCTATAGTAGCTAGCTAGCTAGGATACATTGCGACTACTACTACTACCCCTATACTACCCGGAGGAGCCCTTATTACTATGCCTTAATACGGTAGGGGTTGAAGCGGGGGGGGTTAGTGCGCTATATAATGCTTAACTCCCTAGATCTAAGTGCTCTAGTCCTACGCCCTCGAATCTCGCTACTACGCGAATTACCTAGGCCTTTAGAAATGTCGCCGCTACCCGCTACTAACCCTTCACTTCCTTTAGGACATATGCCTTACTTTCGGATTTATATACAAACGCGCGTATACGCGCAAGGCAGGTGCCTCCCGTCCCTTCCCGCGTACCCGCGCCCTTACTACGACAAAAAGGCGATCTTTCTCGCGCCTAAACTTCTTTATAAACAAACACATCTGTACCGCCCTTCCCTCGACAAAGCGATAGGCGCTTATAGCAAATACTACCCTCCTTAATTAACTATTAAAGACCGACAAACCCCTACCTCCTCTACGCGACCCGATACGCAAAACCCCCTCTGCCGCCTCGTAAGCGCGTAATAGTAGAAGCCTCTAGTCGAGACCTTATTACGAGCGTAGCCTATAGCGGCATTTCCTACCTTCCTTCCGACTAGCGACTAAGCAATTACAATACCCTACTCGAATAGGTACAATATCTTTAATCCGCTAACCTATCCCGCTAAACTAAAGTAGATATAATCTACGACAACCTAGGAAGCGTTAATAACTTTATTGAAGGCACCGAGCTAACCTATTATCGGCTTAAGGAGGCGCTCTTTAAAGGACTACCGAAAGAAATAGGAGATGTTCTTCGTACCCGAGGATCTACTATAGTATAGGCCCTCGAGTAGTATATAGGTAACGAATTTGCTACCCTATAAGCCGCCGCTGCTCGTAGGAAGGCTACGGAAGATCGCCGCAAGAACGATATTACTAATAGTCCTATATTCTTTAGGAACTACCTAGACCTCTACAATGTCCGAGGTAACACCGCGAAGGAAATAGCTCGAGTCTTTAGGCTATAGAAGGATAGAAAGCTCAACAACTACGCAAACTTTAAGGACGCTAGCTAGGTTTCCGAAATTCAGCTTGTTCTTCGCATCCTAAGTAATTACCTATACCGCCGAACGCTTAGGGCGAGACAGGGACGGGTAGATGTTAATACCGTTACTATTACTACTAAGGACTGCGTAGTAGATAAGGAGGACGACACTCGTAAGGAGGGTAAGAATGAATTCTTCTCTTAGAGATCGGAGGCTAGTAAGGCGAAGCTTAAGGCGGTTAGTATTCGAATTAGCTAATACGAAGGCCCTCCTATTATTGCTATTACTCCCGACGGGCGCCCTTTTTCGAGACCGCTAGGTAGCTATATTGAAGGCACTGCTTCTAGGACCCTAGGGCTTAATGTCCCTCGATCCCGTATAGGCATATATAAGCGAATTAGCACACCTATTAGATTACTAGTTGTATATAACCCGGCTAGCGACCCTCTAGCTAGACAGGACAACTAGTAGCTGTTACCCGCTCGCCCTACTTAGCCTATCGGCTCTCGCTAAAATACGCCTCTATAACGTAATACGACTCGCCCTAATCTCCTAGTCGAAAACTCTTCTTCGCTGCCCGATCGGACTAGTAGTAGGAGTGGTAATAACAGCCTTGCTCTAGGGGCTCCGCCTACTCGTCGAATTCGAACTACTACGCCTATCCCCCCTCTAGGAAGGACCCGCAGATCGAACAGACTTAATAAGCCGAGTAGAGATCTTGCCGCACCCCTCGAGGAGAACCTAACCGACGACCTTAATGCCTTAGGACCTAAGCGGGGAGGCACTGTATACTACAAGGAACTAACCCCCGATAAGGATACTTAAATTAGAAACAGCCTAGCCTACTACAGCTACAATAGATTCTCGGAAGCCGACCGTAGTACTTTAATGCAGTACGATAGTAAATCTAATAACGCTACGTAGGGAAGAGCAATTGCCCTTATTATAACTGCCCCTTACCCGCCTTGCTATGCTTATACCCGCTACCTGTTTAGGACAGTAGTTGGATTTCGAGGAAAGGTCGGTCGAGAGCAGATAATAGAAACCTTAAGTAGCCCTAGATATAAGTACCGGAACGACCTGCTCCGCCTTCGAACTAAGAGACCTAACCTGTTTCGGAAGACTCGCCGTCCTCCTGTCCCTAGCGACTACCTTAGACTATATCGCTTTTTCCCTAAGGCCTATAGTTACGAGAGTAAGATATACAACCCTTTAACTGTTAAACGCGTTACCTTAGCGATTACTGCTAAGATTCGCAAGGCCTTCTCCCGTATAGGAGTAATAACAAAGGCTAGCTAGGATGCCTAGGCAAGAGATAGTACTGTTACCTTAGATAGCATTACGAGCGACAAAGGCTCTACTAAACTATATAGAGCGGCCGTCTTTAGTTAGTGTAATAATAAGAAAGTCGAAGTCGCCGCGGCCCCTCTACCCTTCGGAAAGATGTCCCTCTCTAACTGGTTTAAGCTAGAGGCTGTAATGTACCTTTAGCATTAGCGTTTAGTTAACGGAGTCTCGAATAAGGGTTAGCTTCGAACCGCCTTCTATTCTAGGTTCTAGCAGATCTGCCGAGGAGACCCTGTCTACTAGCTCCTCTACGGCCTTACCCGCCCTAATTACGCTCTTAACCTAATCTCCTACCCGTACTACGCTAAGATAACTTAACCTAGTAACGGCGGTTCGACCGAGTTTGCCTATATTAACTAGTACCCTCTCGATCTCTAAGAAGGCATTGCTACAAACTAAGTTTAAGGCTCCGTATCCTTCCTCCCTAAAACGGTAGAGACTACTACGAAGGTCTTCGCTAGGATCTACTAACTAGAAGTCTTTAATAAATAGTGTAAGGAACTTAAGACCCTTCGCTAGGAAAAGGGCCCTACGTACGCCCCTCGGGGTTACATTCTCTCTATTAACTACAATATATATTACCTAAATACTAAGATAGAGAATACCCTCAATAACTTTATTAAGAACGAGCTAAAAAGCAAGTATCGAAATGTAGGCTAGGAGCAGCACCCGGTCGGTGCCCTTAGAGTACGCCTAACCCTTCCCTACCTTCCGTACGGCGCTTAGGCATTACCGAAGAACACTAAGAGGATGACTATACTCCCCTAGTTCTACCGATACGACTTAGTAACTAGAAAGCTCGATTGCGAAGCTAGAGGTACGTTTTAGGAACTCGCCGCTGCCTATCGAGACCTTCTTCCTAGCCCTACCTCGCCCTCTAGTCTTGCAAACAAGTACGGTGCCCCTCCGTACGCGTTCCCGGCTACAGTGCGCCTACGCAACAATAACCTAATCTCGGAAGCCCTCGTCGGTCGATTAAAGTAGGACGATACTGTAGTATAGTAACATATTCGAAGACTCTTTCGCAACCTTAACTAAGAAGGCTCCTTATATATACTCGAGAACTATTTAAAGCAGTATCGTAAGGATGTAGCGTCGGCATACTCTAAGATATTAAGTAAGGTTATTCGCCTCGAGTAGGAACGTTTCGGGGAGAAATCATTCTTTAAGGCCCTTATATAGTCTTTAAAAGACTAGAGTTGCATCCTAAACAATAGCGGAGATCGGTATATACGCCTAAACTAGGATAATTTCTACCGATATCAGCCTACGCCTAACGCTAGGGAGGAGTTTAACTAGGGAGGCTAGGGATTTATATACTAACAGGAACCTAGTAAGGTAGACCTTCCTACTAACTAGCGGCAGTCTAGCGCCCCTTTAGCGAAACCTGCTACCTACGCTTCGAAGGTCTCTACTCCTAGTAGAGTACTCCCGAACGTTAACTCCTAGTAGCTTAGTACCCCTAAGAAACAGCCTCCTTAGCTATCTTCTTTAAAGCAGCCTACGAACCCTATAGCCAATCCGAATAAGCGACAGACCCGCTAGGACACACGGGCTAAGGCGACGCGGACCTAGGCTCTTATCGACTAATTCAACTAGTAGGGGCGAGGAGGCAATTATAGCGGCTAGGGCTGTAGAGGTAACTATAGTAGACTAGCGACTCGTAGTGGAAAGAAATGAGTAATAGGGTATAGTAGCTAGCTAGCTAGGATACCGTTATAGGATAGTCGGTTTAGTTTCTTTGCGTGTTTAAGGTTTTTTAGTCCGGGAGGTAAGGAAGCGTTAGTCTAAGGGCAGACTTCTTAGTCCGGGAGGGAAAATGTAGTAGGGAAACCCGGCTTAGCATAGGTATGTCTACTTGTATCTTCTTCCCCTGTTTTTATACCCTAGAGCACATACAACTACCTTTATAATTAGAACATACATACACACAATATAAGGAGACATAGCTACGACAACACACTATAAGAGAGACATAGGAAATGTACCTAATCTAGCTACAATGTAGCCCTCCCTACGTCTATTCTCTTCTTTTTAATATTTATATCGCTTTCCCTTCGAAGTATACAATACTACGCCGACCCCTCGCAGTTTACTAAGTACTAGGCCTATAGCATACAGTTCCCTATATATGTACCTCTACCTACGACCTACTCGTCCCGCCTATACTAGCTAAGTATTAGTTTACCCTAGTCTACCGGCCGGGAGTCGAGGCTACTCTACTAGATACCTTATCGAGGAGGGAATAGGATACGTTCGGCTACGTTATAAAAACTTTTTTTCCGATTGCGAGGATCCTATCGATAGGATCGCTTAGGATCGCTTAGGATCCTCGGGATCGTATATTAAAGATCTTATTAGATAGGATCGCTCGGGATCGCGGGGCCGCGATCCTATCGATAGGATCCTCGCGATCGAAATTTCGGGATAGGCTATCCCGAAATTCGAGGGCAAGGAACGTAAAGGACGCGGGACAAGTTAGCCCGTAGTTAGAGCCCGACTACTACTACTACTCCGTATACTACTACTACGAGGCATTTCGGGATAATACGTATAGGTTAAATTTAGCGGTTTCGTAGGTTTTTTTTATAAATAAATTTTTTTCGTTAAGGTTTCGTTAAATGCAGCCGATATTTCGTTAAGCTTTCTTTTAAAAGCCGACGCTTAATAAGTAGAACTTTAAAAAAAAGTATACTCGAAACACTCGAGATTCTTTTCTAGATTCTAGGATAACTACTAGGTATTAGGACTTAAAAATTTAGAATACTCTTATTAGTATATAGAACCTTAAGTTCTATTTTTTAGATTTCTAAAAATAGTAAAGTATAACTTAGAAAAGCCAAAATACTATATTGCTTATTTCTATTCCCTAGCTTTAGTTTCGTAGAAAATCTATAAATTTTATATTTTTTTATAATAATGTACTAAAAATAGAGTACCTTTCTACTATATTACTAAGCTATAAACCTACTAGACAAAAAGATAAATTAGAAGTAAAATGTCTAGAAAAGTGATTTTCTTTCCTTTATATCTTTTTATCTAGAAGGTTTACGGCTTAGTAATATATAACAAAAATGTTTTATTTTTAGTATAGTATTAGGCAAAAGTCTAACTTTTATAAGTTACCTATTTATCGTTCTAGGATAGCTTAGGATCGCTCGCGATCGCTTAGGATCGCTCGGGATCGCTTAGGATCGCTCGCGATCGCTCGCGATCGCTAGGATCGATAGGATCGATAGGATCGGTAAAAAAGTTTCCGTAACGTAAGACGATAAACTTTCGAGGTTCCGAAGGTTTCTAGAACCGGACCTCTCCCTAACCTAGCCGGAAAACGTATAAATTTCTAACCCTACGATTCGAAACTTCCTATATATATCCGAGAAAAGATTAAAGGCAGTCGTACGTAGCTTAAGAACCTCTATATAGAGAGGCGGAGAGGGGAAGAAAATAGTAGCGAACAATTAGAGACGAAGGGAAGACAGTTAAGAAGGAAGGGAGGACGAATAGAAAGCACTATATACTAGGGCAGAGGAGGTACTAAAGGCGGAAGATAGAAGAACCCCTAAGAGGGCATATAGGATAATAATCTCAGAACTCCTTAGAGGACTAAAAGCAATCTATAGCTAGGCAAGCTACGTAATTACAAAGGTAGCTAATATAGTCGCAGCAAAGATTACGAAGAAACAATAGGAGACAAGCCTAAACTACCGCACCTAGGTAGCAGTAGCTAGTTAGGAGGCGCTAAAACCCCCGAGGACAGTAGTTAGAGTCTATATTACGGACCTATAGGAGCAAAAGGAAATTTAAGGACTTATAGGGAAAGAGATTGTAGAAAGAATTGTAGTTAAAGAAGTAATTAGGGCGAGGAACGAAGGTAAAGGGGTAATCAAGCTGTTTATAGCATAAGAGTAGGACAAAAAGAAGCTAGAAACATAAAAAGAATAGAGAACCAAGATAGGGAAAACAGCAAAGGTCTCCTAATAGCAATTTATAATTATAGCCTATAGTATAATAAGAAGCTTTAAGGAAGAATAGGATATTAAGAGCCTATAGAGACAAAACTAAGCTATATACCTAGGCCTAAAGATTACAAAAGTAGCATAGATTAAAAGGAAAATTGAAGAGACTAAGAAGTAGTCTTCCCTAATTATCTAGGTAGGGAGTGTAGAGCAAGCTAATATAGTGCTAGACTAGGGGTTGTTCTAGGACTTTAAAAGATTAGAAACAGAGATACATAGAAGCAACTATAGGATAATACAGTGCTTTAAATGTCAACACTATAGACACTTAGTAGCTAAGTATACAAAGACAACTAATACCTACTCCTATTATATAGGGGATTACTAGGTTAAAGAATGCAAAGCGTATAAGGGAGAGGCAAGATATATATACTGCACTAAAAGACACCCCTCTTAGGCGAAGGAATGCCTAGTAAGAATATAGGCAGCTAGGAAGGCAAAGGAAGCTAGAATCAATACACTAAAAAGATATATAACAAGCTAGGGCAGCTAGGTATAGAAGCAACCTAGCTAAGTGCTATAAAAGAGGTCTAGACAAGATAATAGGTTTACATTCAGGGCCTTACTAGTATAAGAGAGTCACTAGCAACTAGGGAGACTAAGATACCTTAACATTATAGGAAAGGAAGTAGGGTAGATAAAGCTTAGTTAAATGTTAGTCTAAAGTGAGGGAAGACTAAAGGAAAACTTATAGAGGAATAATATAGATGAAACCTAATAAACATTGCAACATTACTAAACATTATATAGTACAATATTAATAAGAGCAAAGACAAGGTATAGAGGAGCTTCCTTTAAGTACTAAACCTAAAAGAACATTATATTATTGCAATCTAAGAGCCCTAGCTCAACCTATACACAAAGAGACTAGCAACAGTTAAAGACCTAAGATACTACCTAATTATCTACAACTAGGGAGCCCTAAGGACATACATCTATATTAGCAAGGAGATAGATACAGAAACCTAGTAGGCTATACTATAGGAGGATAGGGACCTAACATTAGTCTAAGTAGAGACATCCTAAGGTACACTCTAAGTCTACTGCATATACAACCTACTACTAGACTTAAGAAGCAGTACCTAACTAAAAACCCTAGAAAGACTACCTAGAGTTATCTAGGGGAACACCTACTAAATCCTACTTAGGGATTTCAACCTTTACTACCCCCTCTAGGGCTTAGACTTTACCCTAGCTTACTACTTCCTAGTAGGAAGACTAATTAATATATTAGAGAGGGAAGGAATAGAAATTGTTACCCTAAAGGGACTAATTACTTAGGAGGTAAGAGGAAGCAGCAGCATACTAGACCTATACTTTGTATTATATTAGATTAGGAATAGGATTACAAGATATAGGGTTAACTAGGAGCTAGAAGAATTATTAGACCACTTCCCGGTACAGATTAAGCTAAATGTCTAAGCTAATTAGGAAAGGGAACTAGAGGAGAAGCTTAACTAGAAAGGTACCTAATAGGATAGGATTAGGGAGGAACTAGAAAGGGACCCAAAACTAGAGGAACTCTTAACAAAGCACCTCCTAAGGCTAGAGGACATTGATAAGGCAGTAGAAGAACTAATAGGAATCCTAAGACAGGTAGCTAGAAAGCATACCCTAGCAAAGAAACATTTACTATACTAGCAACTATACTAGACTAGTAAGTATATAAGGAAGGTTAAAGTAGTAAGGAAGGCTAGGAGGCAGTAGACACAAACCTATACCTAGGAAGCATAGGACAACTATAATAAAGCCTGCTAGGAAAAGAAGATCTAGATTAAGAAGGACAAGATACAAGAATAGAGATCTATAATAGGAATAATTACAAAGAAACTAGAGGAGATATAGAGGATAGCTAAATAGGTAAGGAGACCTAAATAGGACAAAGACATACTACTACAATTCCCGGACATTATAGACTAATAAGGACAAATACAGACTACAATAGAAGGGAAAGCAAGAGCCCTAGGCTAATACTTCTTCTATAGAAAAGTATAAGTAGACCTATTAGATATAAAGGAGAAAGAACAAGAGACTCTACTACTAGGCATACTAAGAGATACCTAGGTTAAACCCGAAACTATTGAAAGGATCCTAAAGAAAATTCTAGGCAATAAGGCACTAGGAGAAGACAAGATCTATAACAAACTTCTAAAAGCATATAGGAAGGGGCTAGCCCTAGCACTAGCTAATATCTTTTTACAAAGCCTAGCACTAGGACACTACCTAAGACTATTTAAGAAGTCCCTAATAGTAGTGCTAAGGAAGCCCTAGAAGGAAGACTATACGCAGCTTAAGGCCTATAGACTAATAGCCCTACTTAATATAATAGGCAAGGTACTAGAAAAAATTGTCGCTAAAAGGCTAACAACCTTTACCGAGGAAAGGAACATCCTTCCTAAAGGCTAGATAGGAGGAAGAAAGAAGAGGTTAATACTAACAGCTATAGAACTAATTACAGAACAGATTAAGCATATCTAGCACTATAGTCAAAACTAGGTAGCAACCCTCCTCTCCCTTAATATCTTAGGAGCCTTTAACAATGTCTCCTATAAAAGGCTCCTATATATACTTAAACAGAAGGCTACACTAAACTAGATAGTCCAATTCATCTAGTCCTTCCTATAGGAAAGGTTAATATAGCTCATTCTAGGCAAATTCAAATTAGACCTAATACTAACTAAAAAGGGAATCCCCTAAGGATTAACACTCTCCCTAATCCTCTTCCTTATCTTTATAGTAGACCTACTCCTACTCCTAGAATCAAGAAACATATTAGCATTAGGGTTTGTAGATAACACAAACATCCTAGCCTAGTCTAAGACAATAGAAACCAACTGCAAGATCCTAGAAGAGAAGCACTAGGAGTATAAAAAATAGGCAAAGAGATATAGAGCAAAATTCGCCCTAGAAAAATACTAGCTTATCTACTTTAGTAAGGCTAAATCAACCTACAATATAAAGCAATCAATTACTATCTAAGGCTTTGAAACCCAACTATTAGCAGAGCTTAGGGTACTAGGGATCTAGCTAGACCTAAAACTAAATTAGGGACTACAAGTAAAGAAGGCAAAGCAGAGGGCAGATACTAGCATACAATCCATTAATAGGCTTATAGCCTCTATATAGGGGGCTATATTCGAGAAAGCTAAAGTTATATACAAAGCAATTATTAAGCTAGCAATGCTATATAGAGCACAGATATAGACAGCCTAGGAGAAAACACTAAAGAGGATCGAGTAACTAGTTAGTAGGTCCTAAACCTAAGGCCTAAAGAAAATCCTAGGAGTATATAAAACTAAACCTATAAGGGTAGTAGAAATGGAATTAGGGATCCTACTAGTCAAACAATACTTTAAGGGACTAAGACACTAATATATAGCAAAGACAATAGAATACCTAGCCTAACAGACTATCTAAAAGGCACTAGACAAGATAAAAGCCTAGTGTATTAGGACTAGGAGGCGAGACAGACTACAAATAACTCCTTAGAAAGTCAAAGACCTAGAGCACTATAGAGTCTTAATAAGAGAAATGCTAGAGAAAGAGCTTTAGGGACTAAACATAAGGCTAAAGGAAGACAAACTAAAGAGAGAGAAACAAAGCCTAGCAGAATCAATAGCTAGATACCTATAGGAGTAGGAATAGAACAAAATACAAGTTAGACTAGGAACCCCTAAGGCACTAATCAAATTTGGTTAATACAACTACTAGCTCTATAAGGACCTAAACAGGGCCGAGGTAAGCCTAGCTATCCAAATTAGATCTAAATACATTAGATTCAGATCTTACCTATTTAGAAGAAACGTCCTAGGAATTGAAAGCAGGGCTTACTAATATAGCTACTAATCTTAGAACCTTAAGCATATGCTGCTAGTCTGCCCTTAATAGTTAGAAGGCAGAAGTGATTAGAGACTAAAAGCAATAGAAAGGGAATACGATAAGCTAATCTAGAGTAAAGAAGACCTAAAGAGGATAGTAAAGTAGATTATCAAATAGGGATTTGTATAACAATTCGCACTAGCAAGGGAAACTAAGGAGTAGATAAGAAAGAGGGAAGAAGAGGGGGAAAGAAGGGTAGGGCAGCAGGCAAGGTAGTCAGAGGGTAACAACTATAACACTAGTGTACCCTAGAGGAAGGAAAATAAGGAAACGAGGAAGATTAACACTTATAAATAGGACAGGAGGGAGGTTTTTACCAACTAAGTTAGTTTCCTACCTAAAACAATATATAGAAACAGACCTACATAGGCCGAAAGGTACTACAATAGGCAAATGAAATATCTATCTATCTATCTATATATCCGAGACGAGCCCGTTATCCCTACTCGTAAACGAGACGGAGCCCGCGTAATCTGCGGTAGAAGGCGCTAAACTATTCTAAGACCCGGAAATAAACGAAATATAGAAAGGCATTAGCGAGAAGGATATAATATACTAGACGGTATTACGAAAAGTCCGTAATAGATATAGGATATTATAGCCGGAAATTAAGGTAAAGATTTAGATCGGAGATTATATAATAGACCCTAAGGGATTCCTACGCTACCGCGGCAAGCTCTAGGTACTAGGAGCTATTACTACGACGGAGGCCGAATACAAAGATATAGGGACCGAAGAACTATAGTAGGATATACTACGTACGAAAATTATCTAGTTAATCTACGACTTACCGCTTTACGGTTACTTAGGCCGGGATTCTACCGCTTCTATACTAGGTCGCGACTTCTACTAGCCGCTATAGTTAAAATGGGTACGACAATTCCTACGGTTTTCTAATTATAGCGGACGTAATAAGGTATAGAGGGAATATAAATATTGTTAGGACTAAAGAGGTTATACGTAATTAGTATATAACTAGGCTCGAGTGAAGCTAGGGTCTTAATGCCTTAGGCAGGGCTTAGCGCTTAGCGTTAGGCTAACTAGCCTGCCTTCCTCCCTCTCCTCTTAGATCTCTATCGAATACTACTTGTACCTACTACTACCCTATCTACCTGCTAACATAACCCTTCTTATATAGTATTCGATCCACCCTTTAAGGGCAGTAGCTAGATAGTCCTTATTTCAAGCTTTTAGCGGTATAGCTACGAATAAGACTAATCTAACTATATTGCGCCCGAACAACGGGACCTATACGTACTATCCTATCGAAACAACCGTACTAATCATTAAGCAAGGCCTTCTATACGGCCTATTATACCAAGTTAATTATACTAAGCCGATATCTACTAATTCCGCTATATCCGTATCTTAGGGGCTAATAATATATTATTAGTGTCGCCCCTTACAATAGCCGGTTTATTACGAAACAACAACCGTACCGCCGCTAGCAGCGCTAGCAATAACAACGCTAGTAGCACAGTTCCCGCTAAAGTGCCTACTAAAGTGCCTCCTACTAAAGAGCCTACCGGAGAGCCTATTAAAGAAGAACCTATAATTCTAGGTAATAATCCAGAATTGCCTGTTAACGACATTCTTAATAACATTGTTAATCGACGATATAGCTAGCTAGCCTTTAGCCCCTAACTAGTAGGGAGACTCTAAGAAGCTACCTAAAACAGGCTTACTACCCTACGTTAAGAATAATAGCTAAAGGATAACCTCCTCGAAATTCGCCGCCTTTAGGAGGCCCTAACAACTAATACTAAGCCGATAGTAGGGCCTTCCTTATTATTAGTCCTAGTCTAGAAGAAGGATGCTAAACTTAAGGACTGCACCGTGTTTAACGGCTCTAGTCGAAAGCAATACAACGACTATATCCGTAACTGTAAGCTTAACTAACGAAACGCACTAAGGGCTCTACTAAATAACTATTTACTAGTCGTCTATACTATGTAGTATATTAATAGCGACCTAAAACGCACCTAGGATAACCATTTTGACTCCCTAGAGGACTAGACTACTGTTTAGTAGCAGACCTATAAAACTATTATACTAGACACCCTTAGGAACCCTATACTAAGGCAATAATACGCTTAGGACTAGTACCTTCGGGCTAAACAAAAGACTGATTAATCGGCTCGTTTATTTAAGGCCTATTTAAAGACCCTCGAGGACGATCTTCCGGCTAAGACTAATTCTATATAGATCTCTAAGATACGCCTAAAACTTAGGTAGGAGCTTATCCTTAAATTAGACCGCCGCCGTGTATTCGAACAGGCTAATCTAATACGTATTTAATTTATAGTCGAAGTAGAAACAGCCGAACGAGCTGTTTAGCTCTAGTAACGACTAGAATCGAGGATCCGACTAGCTAGTACTAACCGGAGCAACCGTAGTAGCCGCGGAGGAAACTAAGGTTCCTACTAGAACAATAATACTAATAATAGGAATAGTAACAACGACCGTAGAAGAAGCCGTAGCCGGCGGCTATATAGAGGAGGCCGTAATAGGGGCCGTAGAAGGGGCTCGTATCCCTATAGTACTAATCGCTTAACTAATAATAGTAGCAATAGCGGCTATAGCAACCCCCTAACTTAATTGAAGTGCTTCAATTGTAATAGCACTAGCTATCTACTAGGCTAATGCGACAAACCTAAGGACTAGGCCCGAATCGACTATACTACTACTAAGTACCGAAAGCACCTCTTAGCCGCTAACACTACCCCTATAGGCTAACCTTCGAAAAAAGAGTAAGCGCCGTACTAACTGTTAGCCTCGTACGGCGTAAGACTATCGACATTGTGCTAGCTATAATACGCTCCTACCTTGTATAGGATACGAAGGGCACTAGCTATTAAACTAAGGTTATACTAGATCTAGGAAATTCAGTTAGTGCCCTTATTAGCTATCGCCTAGCTAAGCAATTAGACCTTCGACAACTGCCGAGGACTAACCTACCAACCCTTGCTTAGTTTAATAACGCTCGGCACTTAACCTATAGGGCCTACTATATTCCTATAGCTCTAAAGGACGACCTCGGAAATGAACGCCTACTAGACTTTACTGCCTACGTAGTAGATATAGACTACCTATATAGGGGAGCTACTATTGTTATTAGCAACCCTATTCTTAAGCACTATGCTATAGTTATAGACTTAGGCAGTTAACAATAGCGATTTAGAATCGCTAGGAGAGAGGATATTAAACATATCGACATTAGCGAGTATCCTAATAATATTAGGGTCCTATTTGTTAGCAACCTAACACCTGCCTTAGCTAATCCGACAGCTAACCTACTCGGTAGTAATAACGATAAACTAGTGCCCCCTAATAGCATAGATCCTAAACAACTTAAGCGCATACTAGAACCTATTCGAGAGACCTATATTAATGTGTTTAAACACTACCTAGCATCGATATTGCCTGTATTTAAAGAGACGGATTATAAGATTGATATTATAGAGGGCAAGGAGGTTCCTTTTAGCCCCCTCTACAACCTTAGTAAACGAGAGCTTGCTATACTACGTAAGTACCTAGAGGAAAACCTAGCTAATAGTCGAATTCGATATAGCAACAGCCCTACTAGTGTACCTATCCTGTTCGTGCTAAAGAAGGATAGCGGCCTGCGTTTATATATTAATTATAGAGGGCTTAATGCTGTTACTATTAAAGACCGCTGTCTACTCCCGCTTATTAATAAGACCCTCGACCGCCTTTCTAGTACCTACTACTATACTATATTAGACATTAAGGACGCCTATTACCGTATCTGTATTCGTAAGGGCGATAAATAGAAGACAGCCTTCCGTACTCGCTATAGCTATTTCGAGTACTTAGTTATACTATTTAGGCTAGCTAATGCCCCTGCAACATTCTAGTCCTATATTAATCGGGCCCTTTCGGGCCTATTAGACTATCTCTATATGGTTTACCTAGATAACATCCTAGTTTATACACATTTACCTAATATTGTAGAATACTAGGCCGTAGTACGTAAGGTCCTCGACCGCCTACGAGCCTATAGACTATATTGCAAGCCTTCTAAATGCACCTTCGCTACTAAGGAGGTAGCCTTCCTTAGTTTCATCGTATTAACTGATAGTGTTAAGGCTAATCCTAATCGGATTAAAACAATTACTAAGTGGCCTGTTCCTACGTCTATTAAGGAGCTTTAATCGTTCCTCGGCTTCGCTAATTTCTACCGCCGTTTTATTAAGGGCTATTCGAGGCATGTAATGCTATTAACTAAGCTTACTAAGACTAAGGCAAACCCTTCTAGAGAGTTTAGGTAGACTAACAAAACACAAGCCGCTTTTAACGGTCTAAAGAAGCGATTTACTAAAGTCCCCTTATTGCACTATTTTATACTAAGTAAACAGATCCGAATTGAGACTAACGCTTTACAGTTCGCTATATTAGCTATTATGTTATAGCAGGCTAATAACACCTACTAGCACCCGATTGCCTTCTTCTCGAGGAAGATAATTAATACTAAACGTCGCTACGAGACCTACGAGTAAGAGCTCCTAGCTATTATCGAGGCCTTTAAGTATTAGAGGCACTACCTCGATAGGGCTTAATGTGCAATACAGGTCTATACGGACTATAACAACCTCCGTAGCATTACTAAGGTTACTAGGGTTATAGGTCGATAGGCAAGATAGGCCGTCTACCTCGCCGGGTTTGATTTTAATATATTATACCGGCTAGGCGTAAGTAACCCTACCGATAGCCTATCGAGGCGACCTAATTACGATAGCGAAACCCAATACATTAATTCTTTGTTTCTAACCCTGTAGTATAAGATTGCTATAGCCCGTATTGTTAATAAGTACGCGTAGGATAAGCGGCTTACCGGACTCCGCGACGGCTTAAAGTATATTAATGCTCTTACTATATTAATAGTACGTATTAAGGCAAGAGCTAAGGATATAGATAGGAGAAGTTATAATAACTCCCTAGTCGATATCGCTATATATAGTAACAGCGATCAAAGCACTAATGCAGTTAATCCGGCTACTAGTGCTATTAGATGCATATAATACGTACCTCGTTTAATAGCGAGGGTGCTATTAAATGACCTTGCAAATAGGGATAGTTAATCGTTTATAGATAAGCTATTACGGGCTTAGTAGAGGGACGCCTTTGCTACTAAACGTATCGACAAGCTTGTAAGTAGGCGAACGACTCGATCTAGTAAGAGTAACTAGTCGATCGATAACAAAGGTTATTTAAAGTTTAAGGGCAGATACTATGTCCCCGCTAAATATTCGATCCGATAAGAACTTCTCAAGCGACACTATAATAGTAAGCTTGCCGGTTACTATAGTATAGAGAGGTCGCACGAGCTACTATCGCGCATATACTACTAGCTAAATAGTAAGCGGGACATAAAGGAATACGTTAACACGTATGCCGTATACTAACGTATTAAGGCACTAAAGCATTAGCCTTTTAGCGAGTTGTCCTCCTTACTAATCCCTTACAAGCTATTTGTAGAGCTTATAATAGATTTTATTATAGGTCTTCCCCCTACTAAGCGAAGAGGAAGCAAAGACATCTTTAACGCTATCCTAGTCGTTATAGACCGGTTTACTAAGGGCGCTCGATATATCCCGGCGCGGAAAGATTAGACTGCTATTGATATAGTAGAAGCGCTATAGAACAACATCTTCTATACCTATTAGGGGACCCCTAAAGGGATAGTCTCTAACCGAGGCTCGATATTTATATCTTATTATTAGAGTAAGATTTGCCTATAGCTAAGACTTAAGCATCGCCTGTCTATAGCATTCTATCTACAAACAGATAGTTAGACCGAAAGGCAGAATGCTACGCTATAGTAGTACCTGCGTAGCTATATTAATAAAAACCCTAACGACTAGGTCAACCTCCTATAACTAGCTGAATTCGTATACAATAATAGTGTCTACTTATTAACTAAGGTATCGCTATATATAGCTATAATAGGCCAAAACGCTGCTTTACTACAAGATCTATTTACCTCGCTCGAGGCCGAGCGTAAGGAAAGGGAAGCGCGTCAAGCCCCTAAAATACTAGCGGCTATAGAGAGGGTTCAAAAGATGCGAGAAATTTACGCTATAATAGCTAACAAACTAGCAAAGGCCTAGGCCTATTAGAAGGCCTACTATAACAAACACTATACGCTAATAACCTTTAAACAAGGCGATATAGTTATACTTAGTACGAAGAACCTCCGTATCCGCAAACACCTATTACCTAATAGCAAAACAAGGCCTAAGCTCGCACTAAGATACATTAGTCTATTCCGCATTCGAGAAGTCAAGGGCTCCTCCGTATAGGCCTATTAGTTATAGCTTCCTCCTTATTACACTATCTATAATACCTTCTATATATCCCTCCTTAAGCTATATTACCTACGCGAGGGGGATGAAGCCCCTACTAAACACGAAGACATACTAGCGGATAGTAAAGAGCTATAGTCTATAGAACGTATTCTAAAGCACCGGACTAGGCAAGGTAAGAAGGAGTACCTATTAAGATAGCAAGGCTATTTACCTAAATAGGACTTATAGGAGGCTAAAGACTCCTTTAAGGATATAACTAAGTTGTTAGATAAGTATTAGACTAGCGTAAAGAACACAAAGAAGGCTAAGAGTTTATAATGCCTATAATGTTACTACTAAGCCTAGGATTAATGCTACCCCCGGGGTGCTATTAGCTAACTAATTAGAGGCAAGCAATTGTTAGCAACAAAGGACAATAAGACTATACTACTATAGTAGATGCGTACCGAGCGTTAACAAACGCGCTATAACTGTTAACTAATCGCCTGCTCTTTTAAGGAATCTACCTCCTTACTAGTATACCCTATAAGACCCTCCTCTTAGCGCCCCTCTTGTTTCTACGTCCTATCGGGGCCCTAAGGCCTAGGCGGTCGATAGAGGCGGCGCGCGCGCGTAGGCGAATAATGTTAGTAATAATAATAATAACGACGGCGCGGCCGGCGCGGCTATATTAGTAACAGTGTTACGGAGTGTATTACTATTTAAGAAAGGAAGGATACAGCTATATTAGTAACGGTGTTACCGAGTTGTTATTAGTTAAAGAAGGAAACCGGAAGCAAGGTAAAGTTGGCGCTAAGACGGCTAGCGCTGCCGTTATTAATATTACCTAGTCGCTACTATTATTAACCTTACCTATATTAAAACTTTAAGGCCGAGTCAAAACTTTAAGCCGCTTAAAAGATTAAGTAGACTAATAGACTAACTAACTAAGGGCAAAAACTATAGAGCTAAGCTAGCCGGGGTCGATCTTGCGGATAATAGGTTACTCCTCGATCTTTCCGACCCTTTAAGCGAGGCGAACCTCTACTACTATACTTATAATAGCCTTTACCTATAGAAACTAGACGAGCTATGTTTTTTGAAAAGATAAGATAAGATTGACACTTAAAGGCTACTAAACCTAGCTAATTAGGGCTAGCGAAACTACGAACAATAAGAACAATAACCCTCGGAAGCGGACAAACCCTCGGAAGCGGACATTGCTAGGTCTTTTAAGAGTAGACGCAAAGAACTCGGTACGACATTACTTAGAGCGGAGGCAGGGCTACAATACCTCGTACGTCTACCTATTATAGTAGGGAAGACGCGCTCGTATTATAATTAGTCGAAGGCCCTTAATTCTTATAGATATATATTACTTTATAGTTTATTGTATATAGAGATAGCGCAGTTAGAGTTAGACATTGTGCTATATTAGAGGTAAGGTTTAATATAGTTATATAATTAGGTAGTTAAGTGTTCAATTTAGCGCGGGCTAAGCAGCTTATTAGACTTGCTAAGTTAGTAGCGACAGAGGTTGAGAATAGAATATAGACCGGCTACGAGGGCGCGGCCTTTAGAAGGGAAGCGTATATTAGGACTAAAGAGGTTACACGTGATTAGTATATAACTAGGCTCGAGTAAAGCTAGGGTCTTAATGCCTTAGGTAGGGCTTAGCGCTTAGCGTTAGGCTAACTAGCCTACCTTCCTCCCTCTCCTCTTAGATCTCTATCGAATACTACTTATACCTACTACTACCCTATCTACCTACTAACATAACCCTTCTTACAAATATAGCCTCCTAAAACTACTACCGGTACCTAACCGTTTCTTCTAGGAAATCTCGATAAACTTTATAACTAACCTACCGGAGTCTAACGGAAACTAATACCTTTAGGTAATTAAGGACCGCTTTAGTAAATAGATTGCCCTTATCGGTACTCCCTCTATAAAAGCGGAGGAATACGCGGTTTTATTCCTAATATAATAGGTTAGGTACTACGGGCTACCTCGAGCTATTACTAGCGATAGAGGTATAAATTAGATAAGTACGTTCTAGAGGGAGATATATCGACTACTTAGCGTAAAGCAAAGGTTAAGTTCCGCTTACTACCTATAAACTAATAGAGGTCCGGAGCGCGTAAATTAAGATATATAGGCTTACCTTCGGAACTATATTAACTAAATATAGTCCGACTAGAACTAATAGCTTCCTACGGCGGAACTAGCGTTTAACGGGAGACACTAAGCGGGATTAGGAATAAGCTCTTTCTTCGCGACTTACGGTTACGAGTCTACTTCCCCTATTACGCTAGAAGAGGACCTAGCGATCGACCGGCGGTTAACCGCGGTAAAACGAGCGGAGGAATTTATAGAAAAGATTAAGAAGATCTTAGACCTATACTAGGTATAGATAGCGGAAGTAGCGTAAAAGTAGGAGGATAGCGCGAACAAAACTAGGACACCGGCGCCGGTATATCGCGTCGGAGACAAGGTCTAGCTCGATATAAGGAATTACTAAACCGATAGATTAAAGAAGAGCCTCGACTCGAGATATACGAAGTATACGGTCGAAGAAGTACTATCGCCTATATTAGTACGACTCTCTAGGATACCTAGTAATATTTACCTAGTATTCTATACTAACCTCCTAAGACTAGCGAGTAGAGACCCCCTACGGCTAAAGAGACTTTAAGGCTTTCTATGCCTTAAGAACCTTAAGGAGGTCCGAATACTTGTCTTCGACCGTACTACGGGTCGCGCGGATATAGCTAGCGTAGGCTACGTAGGCTATTAAAGGACTAAATAGTTAGCGAGGGTTTTAGTACGGAAATCGTAATAACTTATAGTAGGGCGTAAGCGATTCTCTTACGAGCGCAATTAGTATAGGCCCTCGAGCTAGCGGGCTTAGAAAAAGTTAGCGAATCCCGCGATAGATAAGGTAGATACCTTATAGATTAATCGGCGTAGTCCTCGCCGGAGTTATAGTAACTAATATAGTAGATTCGACGAGCTATCTAGGACAAGTTAATTTTACGAAGGAAATCGCGGAAAAGGGGGAGGGACTTACTATAGTAGTAGTAGTAGTAGTAGTAGTAGGGGTATATATAAAGAAAAGAAAAAGAAGAGGAAGAAGAGGGGAATATTAATACTCCTAGAAAGCGATACGGAAGTAAAGGTCGTTAAGATAAAGGAAAGCGCTAATATAAGTAAAGCGTTTAAAAGGGCAGTTACGGCGCGTTTTAGAAGGCAGTAAGTAGGTAAAAGAGCGCGGTTTAGTAGTCGCGAAGAAAGTTATAGTCCTTAAAACCTAGGATACGGTAACCCCGATAGGAAAATAGCGGAATCCCTAGTCGCGAAGGAGGAACCTACGAGCGCGTTACTTTAGAAAGCTTAGATAAGCGTAGATCTAATAGATAAAGTAATAGCAATAGAAACTACGAGGGGCTTTCTATCCCCGCTAAGGAAGGGGAGGAGGATAGGGATAATATAAAGGGCTACGCCCTAGGTAGAAAGCGCTAGCCTTAGGTATTCGGCCTACGCGACTCTAACCTACTACTTAGCGCTTAGCATACCGTATAAAACTATTCGGATTTACGTAGATAGACTTAGCTCTTTATCGAACCTATTAAGTCTTATATCTAGCATGTACGTACGCGTTACTTACCTATAACACTCGGTAAAACTAATAAATCCCTAGTTAAGGCTATATTTACCTATATCTACTCGCTTTTATCCTCCTTCTTACCTATATTTACTCGCTTTACCCCGACGTTTTACTCGCTAGCGCCCCCTATCTATTACTTAAACGGATTATCGACGTATACTAAGATCGTTTGTCCCTTTATAAATTAGTAGCTAGATAGAGTACTACCTTCGAAGCGCCTTTCTTTCTTCTTCCCTTCTATATAGCCGACGAGGGCGGGGGCTTTAGTAAGGAGCCTCCGTCCTTAATAATATCCCTATACCTACTACCTAGGGTAGTCTAAGTACTAGCCTACCTAAGAGGCGAGTAAATAATTTTAACTCTATAACAATAGAAATACTAAAGGCTCTACGGTATACCTAACCCTAAAAAACTAGACCCGCTCTACGAGGTAGGCCCGGAAACCTTACTTCTCTTCGCGAATCTCCTTTATTAGATAATAGGTTACCCCTTCTACTAAAAGGGAGGAATATACTATACTACCGCCGATATAGGTATAATCGAAGGGCTTACGCCCCGAGACGAACTATCCGTATAGTAGGGCGGTTACAACTTTCCCTTTATACTATTTTAATAGCCCGTATTAACCTACCTATCGAAACTTCTAGAGGGCCCGGGAGCTCCCGCCTATAGTAGCTAGCTAGCTAGGATATATTACGACTACTATTACTACCCTATACTACCTAGAAGGGCCCTTATAACTATGCCTTCCTATAGTAGGGGTAAAGTAGAGGGGTTAGTATATTATATAAGGATAGGGCCCTAGGTCTAAGAGCTCTCTCGTTACTACGCGAATTACCTAGGCCCTTATAAATATCGCTACTACCTACGCTTCGCTCTTTACTTTTTTTAAGGTACGTACTTTACTTCCGGATTTATATATAAACGCGTATACGCGTATAAGGTAGGTACTTCCGCTTCTTCCCGCTTATCCGCGCTACTACTACGATAAAAAGGCGACCTTTCCTATTAAACTTCTATATAAACAAATATACCTTCGCCGCCTTCCTCTTAAGAAGGCGATCGGTACCTATAGCAAATACTACCCTCCTTAATTAGCTACTAAACACTTAGACGCCCCTCCCTCTACTACGTAACCCGATACGGAAACCTCCTATCGCCTCGAAGTACGTAATAGCGGAAGGCTCTAGTAGAGACCTTATTACTAGCGTAGCTTATAGCGGCATTTCTTACCTCCCTACCGATTAGCGACTTAGTAGTTATAATACGCCGCTTAAATAGGTACGCTATCTTTAATCCGCTAACCTATCTCGCTAAACTAAAGTAGATATTATCTTCGATAACCTAGGAAGCGTTAATAACTTTATTAAAGGTACCGAGCTAACCTATTACCGACTTAAAGAGGCGCTCTTTAAAGGACTACTAAAAGAAATAGGAGATATTCTTCGTATAAGGGAATTAATAACGATATAGGCCCTCGAGTAGTATATAGGTAACGAATTCGCTACCTTATAAGTAGCCGCCGCTCGCGGGAAAACTACTAAGGATCGCCGTAAGAACGATATTACTAATAGCCCTACGTTCTTAAGAGATTATCTAGGCCTCTATAATATTCGAGATAATACCGCAAAAGAGATAGCTCGAGTCTTTAGGCTATAGAAAGATAGAAAACTTAATAGCCTAGCGAACTTCGAGGGCGTCGGCTAGGTTACCGAATTTTAGCTAGTTCTTCGTATCCTAAGCAATTATATATACTATCGAATACTCGAAGCAAGATAGGGACGAGTAGATATTAGTATAGTTACCGTTACGGCTAAGGATTACGTAGTAGACAAGGAGGATAATACCCGTAAAGAGGGTAAGAATAAGTACTTTCCCTAGAGAACGGAAGATAGTAAAGCTAAACTCGAGGCTATCGGTATTCGGATTAGCTAGCTCGAAGGCCCTCCTATTATTGCTATTACTCTTTATAGTCGTCCCTTTCCGAGCCTACTAGGTAGTTACGTTAAAGGTACCGCCTCTAAGACCCTAGGGCTTACGGTTCCCCGATCCCGTATAGGTATATACGAGCGTATTAGTATACCTAATAGTTTACTAGTCGTATATAATCCGGCGAGCGACCCCCTTATTAGGCTAAATAACTAGTAGCTATCTCCTACTCGCTCTACTTAGCCTATCGGCTCTCGATAAAACACGCCTCTATAGCGCGATATAACTCGTCCTAATCTCCTAGTCGAACGCTCCGCTTTACTACTAGATCGAACCGGTAGTAGTAGTAGTAGTAGTAGTAGTAGTAGTAGTAGTAGTAGTAGTAGTAGTAGTAGTAGTAGTAGTAATAGCCTTACCCTAGGAGCTCCGCCTACTCGTCGAATTCGAACTACTACGCCTATCCCTCCTCTAAGTAGGACTTAAAGATCGAATAGACTTAATAAGCTAAGTAGAGATCTTACCGCGCCCCTTAAAGAGAATCCGATAGACGACCTCGATATATTAGGGCCTAAGCGAGGAGGTACTATATACTATAAGGAGCTAACCTACGATAAGTATACTTAGATTAGAAACAACCTAGCCTACGATAGCTATAATAGATTTTCTAAAGCCGACCGAAGTGCGTTAATATAGTACGAAAGTAAGTCTAATAATACTAGGTAAGGTAGAGCAATTGCCCTTATTATAACTGCCCTATACCTACCTTACTATACTTATACCCGCTACCTATTTAGGACGGTCGTTAGGTTCTAAGGAAAGATTAGTCGAGATTAGATAATAGAGACCTTAAGCGGCCCTAGATATAAATACCGGAATGATTTGCTTCGCCTTCGAAACGAGCGCCCTAACTTGTTTTAGAAGACCCGCTACCCTCCTATCCCTAGTAACTACCTTAGACTATATCGTTTCTTCCCTAAGGCCTATAGTTACGAAAATAAGATATATACCCCTTTAATTATCGAGCGCGTTACTCTAGCGATCGGTACTACAATTTGTATAGCCTTCTCTCGTATAAGAGTAATAACTAAGGCTAGCTAGGACGCCTAGGTAAGAGACGGTACTATTACCTTAGATAGTATTACGAGCGATAAGGGGTCTACTAAGCTATTTAGAGTAGCTGTCTTTAGTTAGTATAATAATAAGATAGTCGAGGTTACCGCGGCTCCTCTACCTTTCGGGAAGTTGTCCTTATCTAATTAGTTTAAGCTAGAGGCTACGATATACTTATAGTACTAGCGTAAAGTTAATAGGGGTACGAACAAAGGCTAGTTTCGATCCGCGTTCTATTCTATATTCTAGTAGGTCTATAGAGGAGATCCTATCTACTAGGGAGGACAAGGGTTTATATACTAGTAAGAGCCGGGTAAGGCAGATCTTCCGCCTAGCTAGAGATAGTCTAGCGCTCCTCTAGCGAGACCTGCTACTTACGCTTCGAAGGTTTCTACCCCTAGTAGGGTGCTCCCGAACGTTAACCCTTAATAGCTTAGCACTCCTAAGAGGCAGCCTCCTTAGCTATCGTTTTCGACGTAGCCTATACCCCCCGCTACTAATCCGATTAAGCGATAGACTCGCTAGGATATACGAGCTAAAGCTATACGAACTTAGGCTCTTATCGATTAGTTTAACTACTAGGGTAGTAGAGGCAACTATAGTAGTTAAGGTCGTAGAGGAAATTATAGTAGAGCGGTAACTCGAGGCAGGAAGAACTAAGTAGAAGGTATACTAGCTAGCTAGCTATAATACCTTTATAGTATAGATAGGTAGTTTCTATTACTTATTCGAGGCTTCTTTGTCTAGGAGGAAAGGAAAGGGTTAGTCTAAGGGTAGACTTCTTACTCCGGGAGGGAAAATATAGTAGGGAAACCCGGCTTAGTATAGGGGTATATTATACGTAAAAAAGGCATACGTAGAGACAGACAGATATATATACATATATAGATAGAGGAACGACAATATAATAGTAGTAGCAAGTACGATAATAATACCCTATCCCGCTATAATTTAGCCTTCGTTACTATCCTTTGCTTCTTATTAAAAATTACAATACTAAGCTTTAGAGAGACACAATGCTACGTAGACACCTCGTAGTTACCTAAGAAATGCTAAATACTAGGTATATAGTATACAATTCCCTAAAAAGATACCTTAACCTACGACCTACTTATTACGACTATAATAGGTAGCTCTATAGCGATTAATACTATCTCCTAACTAGCCCTACGGCTTGCTACTAATAAAACCGCTTAAGTTAGTTAAGGTTTCCCGATCGGTAGAGTTTATTTAGTCCTTCTTTTCTTTTAAGGTCTCCGATAGGCTTTACCGACGTAAGGCGTTCCGAAGGCGACTCTCCTAGCGAGTAGGTACCTAGCGAAGGCGACTATATATTTAACGGAAAGAGTATAGTTTTTATTAGAACATCGTAGTCTTAGTATAGACTATAGAGGTCTTAGATAGATTAGCGGAGGTAAAAACTCTTTACTAAGGTATACCTTAAGTAGCGGCTATAGGCTTCCTACGTTCGGAGTCTTTATAGGATAATATATACGTATCTAGTTAAGTCGGCGTAGCGCTAGGACTATTAGTTATAATAACCCTAGTCGTTGCGTAAGGGCCTCTAGTATACTTAAGCCCGAAGACGCTTAGTCTTAGTCTTTACTACTATACGACTATAGCCCTTTGCGTATTAAGACTACTATTCGACTATAGTACGTACTAATCCGAAAGCGTATTAAGACTATTATCCGACTATAGTACGCCTCCTCTTCTAGCAAGCGTATTAATATTACTATACGACTATAACGCGCTCGACAACCCTTTTCTACGGTATCTCTAATACTAAGGGCGCGGTTACACTCTATTATTGTCTAGGTGCTAATAAGTGTCGCTTTAGCGAATAAGCTGTCGTATTTCGCTTAATAAGTCCCGTCCTATATACCTTGTCTTCGGTTATACGTACTATAGTTAGTAATAGAATGCGTTAATTATTACGTATTACGCGTAGTATATAGGATATATATAATTCTAGTATGCTTCGGAGTATATGCTTCTATAGCCGCTTAGTACCGCTAGTTAATTAGATCCCCGGACGCTACTATACGTTCTTCTCTACCTTATATAGTAACTAGTAATTAGAATAATCGTTCTAGGAGAGTCTAAGCAATAGAGGGCGTTAACGTAAGAGGGCTATCCTAGCTTCTCGAAGAGTGCTTACGCTCGATATATATTATCGCCCTACGTATCTATCCTTACTATATATATTATAGTAAGCTTATCTATACGGTAATAGATAGGATTAGCGTAATAACGAAACTAATCTCAATTACTACGGACAACGCTAGTAGTAATCGAATATTATATAAGGCGTTATATATACAACTTACTTATATATATCTTTAAAATTCCTAATCGGATCGATAGGGCCGAGTACGTAGAGGAGATTACAAGGTCTATAATCTAGCTTAATCTTCTAAATATTAAGCTCGCTACGATTCCGGATACGTACGATAATAAAGATAAAAAGGAGCCTAGTAATAGCCCTAGCCCTATAAAATCGGAGCCGACGTCGTTACTAGTTATATCCCTATAAAAGTTTCCCTACCTTGCTTATATAGTTTAAATCCCGATCCGACCCCTTTTTAAAACGCTTAAAATTACACTATCGAACGACGACTAATAGAAGATCCTAAGTAACGATAAAGTAAAGTCGAAAGTCGAGAAACTCGTTATAGTAAAAATGTGCTCCTAGGCGGCTACGCGTACCTAGAAGTACGAGCGAAGCTTCCGCCTTATAGCTAGCTAATTAGAAGCTACGGTCGTTATCGTATTAATTACTTTTAAACGGTTAAGTAAAGAGTATAGAAATCGCATTTTTAACGACAATTAGTATACTCGTAACCCGGACTATACTAAATAGGCTTATTATTGCGCTATAAATAGAGAAGTAGTAGACCCGCGCGGTCTTAAAGAAAGTCGAAGTCTACTATATCGCTCGCGCTCTATTTAGACTTCGAATAGCTAGTCTACTATCTACTAAGTATCCGACATCTCTACGTCTTTACTACTACCGTAATTAAAAGCCGAAGATAGTACTAACGGGCCTAAGCTAACCTCTTCTCGCCGAGCTACTTCCTCGTTATAAACTACTATATCTGCCTCTCTCCGTCGCTAATCTTCCTTCTTACGACGCTCCTTATCGATCCGCTCCTAATACCGCCGGGCAACTTCCTCTATCGTATAGGTAGGGATATATAGAGTAGAAAGCTTACTAGGAATAGGAGAAGGAGGACGATAGTCGTAATCGACATCTGTATACAAACTAGCTAGCTAGTCGGAGCGAGTTTAAGTAGCCTACTATATAAGATTAGATTTAGAACCGATTATACGGATAGGTAGACGATCTTATATAAGGACACAAAGGTTGTAGATAGCAATAGTCCTATAAGCCGACGCATTAGTCTATCGCGTAGTATTATCGACCTCCTAGTGCTTCTAAGCGTCTTCCGAAGGCTAACTAGCTTCTTATGCACCTTCGAAGAGCGATAGTAGGCGAGCAAAGGCAAGGATAAGTCGAATGCCGTTTCCGCCTATAGTACGCGTACCGTCTATACGAACATTAGGCTACGAATTCTAAGTTTGAATAAGAGCAGTCCGGGGATCGATCTTAGCTATTACTAAGTAGAGGTTAGAAGAATAGATAGTATATACTAGGCGTAAATTAGGCGTAAATTCGAGGGTACGTAAGGCATCGAGGATATTAGTCGTATTAGTCTAGTACTAATAGTAGTTTTTAGTGCTAGCTTTAGCCTACTATCGAGGATCGATAGGCTAGGCAGACGCTATAGTAGGCTAACTAAATTCTCGAATAGCCTTACGAGCAATATTAACTATATCGTAAGCAAGCGGCTTATCGGAACTAGATAGGAATAGTATCCCTATAGCGCTACTAGGAGTAATAAGCTAAAGCCGATTACTAAACGTATACTACTAGAGCCGAATAAGATCGGTTAAGACCTAATTATTATACTAAGCGCGGACTAGATCGTCGGGGTTATAGGGATTCTTCGGGATATAGATAACTATATCGAAGAAATTAAGAGATCGTCTACTATTGCTCGTTAGAAGCCTTATACTACCTAGATCGTTAAATATAAATCGACCCTAACCCTAGGTAATACGGGTATAGTTAAAGGCGAGGTCGATAAGACGTACTATTTTAGGTCGAGCTATCCGAGTTCGATAGTCTTCTCGCTTCTCTGCCTAATAGATACGATTCTTAGTAGCTAGGAGCTGTTAGTAATTAAGATATTTCTTACGGTAGACCTCCTAGAAGATCTTCTCGCCGTTGTAGTCTTTAGAGAACCGTAACTAGTATAATATCTATAAGGGACGAGCAGTATTAATTAACGCATTTTCTCGGCCGCTAAACCTACCGACAAGTGCTATACCTAGTTCTATACGCATACGGAGGATGAATCTCCGCTTAAGCTCCTCGTTATTAGGGCGTATACTAATCTACTGCTCCTACTATTCCTACTAATATTATAGCTGTAAGTCGGGCGATAATACTATAGATATAACGGACTAAGCGCGAGGACGATTAGCGGTAGTAGCTTGTTCGGTACGGGCTTGCTATCGGAGGGTATACTAGTTTTAGCGTTCTTCTTCCTAGATCTAACGGACGAATAGGTTCCGATTAATAGTAGGATTAGTACCTATTAGCTAGCGCTAATAATAATATCGTAGCTTAAGATAGGTAGCTAGTCGGTAGACATTATTAGAGTATAAAGGAAAGCCTTCGCTCTTAGGCTTAGGTATAGGATGCCTAGCATTAGAGGGTAGTAGACTAGGCAATGTATCTTCTTCGCCTAAAAGGGGCAACTTAGCTAGTACGCTCTAAATTCTAGGATCGCTACTATTGTCTTTATTGTTAGTATAGATATATATAGGCTGCTATCTAAGGGCGTTTAATAATCTATTAGAAAAGGTTAATAATAGCCTACTAAAGTCGTAAGTACGAGAAGATAATACCGGAGATATAGTAGGTTCTAGAAGCAACTGTGCTTGCCTCCGATATTTATTAGCAAGCCGTATTCGAGCAACGCTTATCTTGCCTAGGTCTCTAATTCGGGCGAAGTCGAAAGCGTCCTTAACTATAAGGCCTATATAGCTCTTAACTCGAGAGAATACTACGTAGGAAAGACTAGCCGAGAAGTCCTTTAAACTAAGCTTAATAACCGCCTATTTAAGTGTTATGCCTTGTGCCTTATAAACAGTTAAGGCGTACGATACTGTAAGCGGAAATTGCTCGCGCTAGTCGTTACGTCTATCGATATTACGACGAATACAAAAGATAGGGAGGACTTTACGCCCTATAAGTTCAAACAAAGCAGGTGCTTTATCTTTTAGTCCCTCGAAGGCGACTAGTAGTAGTACTTAGCGAAGAGTCTTGCCTCGGGCTAACTTAGGCTAAATAATGTCGCAAAGAATACCTTAACGTCTATTAACTAGGCTAAACTTAGTCTAGAGGTTAGTAAGAAGCATTAACTTGTAGCCGATAGAGACCTTTAGTATATTATCGAGGTTATAGACGCTTCTACTATCGACTATAGCAGTTTCGGCGCGATTGTAACTAGTAGCAATAGGCAAGACTAGGTTGCTAATATTACGTAGGCGCTAGTAATTAAGCTCGTCTATATTATTATTAGTAAAGTAGATCCGGATAGCGTCGTCGAAGTCTTTAATACGTATAGTAATATTAGGATAGGATATATAGCGCTACATTAAGGTCTACTAATATAGTATACGAACGTCGCCTGTACGAAGAGCTTTAAGGGCATCTCTAAACGCTACCTAATTAGCGCTAGCGCCCTCCTAACGCATATTAGCCTTTAGAAGGATAGACTTACTAAAAGCAAAGTATATAGCCTAGCCGGAAATCTCTTCTACTATCTTTAGCGTAGTATAGAAAAGCGGCTTCTCGAAGACTAGAGTTAACTAATAGAAATTACTAAAGATAATAACGTTTATACCCCTATATAGAAGGTTTCTATCGCTATAGTACTAACAAAGGCGTTAATCTAGTATATATAGTAGGGATAGGCTAACTATAGACTTCTCGTCGATAATAATATATTAAACGTTGCGGATATAGTTTTCTATATAGGTAAGTCGGGCTCTAGCGAGGTCTATAAAGGTCTTTCGTACTAGTAATTTGAAAGCGGAATATAGGGTAGAACTATCGATATTAGTAGCCGCTATACTAGTAGGAGCAAGCCGGATAATAGGATTAGTAGGATAATACGCCGAGCTTGCTATAGACTAGAGCTAAGCGTATATTATCTTAATAAGGTACGACTTGCTAGTACCCCCCGTACTATCGATATTAAGGAGCAGCTACGGTAGGCGGCCGCGTCTACTATTACAGAAATCGAGGACGCTCTAGAAGTAGGTAATAACTTTATTAAAGCCCTATCGCTAGTATCTATTAAGCTTCTAGAACTAGGCGGTCGATTAAGACTATACGTCGAGATTAACTAGTCTATATACTTGCTTACGTACTTGCTACTAGTCCTACGAAGTATTATAGATATTAGGGTACTCGCTAAGGTATTTAGTAACTCGAGGCTCCTAGTACGTAGCTCGATCGACCTCGCGATCGCTAAGGTTATTAGGGTCTTCCTTATATACGCTAGGGTTAGGCGATAGTCTATAGAGCGTATTAAAGTTAGTAGGCTCGCCTAGATTCTAAATCTTAGGATCGATAAAGGGATCGCTATCCTCGCGTAGTAGGTCTTAAAGATAATTATAAGGATATTCGTAGTTATCCTAATAATATCGTACTACCGCCTACTATATAGTAAATTAAATATCTAGTTCGTCTAGAAAAGAGTACGGCGTCTCTTCTAAGTAGTATAGAAGCTACCGGAACGGGTAATATATCTATATCTTTATTCGGAGGTACTCTTAGTATCGAGGCTTCGTTAAGACCGAAGGGTAACGTAGGAAGTAGTTAATAAGTCGTCGGTCCTTCTCTAGGTTGCTTAAAGGCCTAGGCTAACCGCGGCGCTATAGATTCTATTAAGATATTAATTAAATAGCTATCTAAATTAATAACGAGTTAAGGAAGGAAAGAAGAAGCTCTTCCGTAGAAGGGGCCTTTTATCCGCTCGGCGGAGGCCGCTTAGCGGAGTCCGTAGGCTTTAGATTACGTAATTTGGATTACGTAACCTTAAGTTACGTAATCTCGAATTTTATATACAAGTCGCTAAGATCGTAATAGCACTCTCCCTCTTCGTAGGCGACGTCTATAGCGCTATTACTTATTATCCTTAGATCGTTACGATTATAGCGACTAAAAGTAGTACGC
Source organism: Pseudocercospora fijiensis CIRAD86 (assembly GCF_000340215.1). Lineage (NCBI taxonomy): Eukaryota > Fungi > Ascomycota > Dothideomycetes > Mycosphaerellales > Mycosphaerellaceae > Pseudocercospora > Pseudocercospora fijiensis. The sequence goes on from NW_006921544.1 coordinate 554,902, forward strand.
TTAGTCGTATTAGTACCGCGGAGTTAGTAATACGTAGCGGGCGCGGTTTGCGTAAGTGTCGACGGTAATAGTCTTCTACTACTTCTTATATATTAGTAACGTCCTTAGCGGCTTCCTATATTAGCTTATTATAACCGATCTACTTTACCTTATATTATATATTGTCCTTCTTTCCTTTCGAGTCTAATATCTATTCTACCTCCTATTCCTCGTTACTATCGATAATTAATAGTAGTAGCGGCTCGTATCGCTAACTAGCTATACTCGCTTTAGATACCGGTATAAGGAGCGACGTATAAAACACGTCGTATACTCGTATTAAGTTAGGTAGCTTTAGCTAGTACGCGTATAGTAATACGATTTTAACGATCTTATATAGGCTAGAGTTCTTAACGTCGAGCTTAGCGTTTAGCCGATCGGTACTTATATCTTTAAGAGATAGGAATACCTTATCGCCGACTCGGTATATAGAAGTAGGTCGACGGTATTAGTTAGTAGAGTCTTCTATACGAGATTGTTAGTATCTTATCTACTCGACGAGATAGGCTTCGAGGGTCTAAAGATAGTCTATCTAGGCCTAAGCGTCGTAGTTAATTAGTAGGTCCTCTTCCGGTAATATCGAAGGCTCGCTTCCGAGGCGCGGATTGTAGCTATAACTAGCTTAGAAAGGTAATAACCTAGTAGTCTCGGATAGTACGTTATTTATTACGAATTCGGCGATAGGAAGCTATAGGCTCTAGTCGTCTTACTCGTAGTTAACGTATAACTAGAGATATCCCTCGATAACCTCGTTTAATCGCTTAGTCTATCTATCGGTTTAAGGATAATAAGTAGTCGAAAGATTACGCTTAATACGTAGGCGCTTATATAAGTAGTTCTAGAACTTAGAAATAAACTACGTACTATAGTCTAAAGTAATAGCGTTAGGAAGGCTGTAAAGCTTCTAAACGTACGTAAGGTAGGTATTAGCGACTATCTAAGCGCTCGAGTATCCTTCCTTATATATAAATAGGATAAGATATCGTATCTTAGTTAATCGATCGACGACGATAAGGATCGAGTTATAACCGGAGCTATCGGGGAGGCCGGTAACGAAGTCTATTATTACGCTCTTCTATCGAGTAGTCGGTATAAATAGAGGGCGAAGGAGTTTATATTTCGCCTACCGCGATAATTTAGTTCGAAGATAGATATAGTAGATACCGATATATCGTTTAATATCTTTATATATTCGTAGCTAGTAGTAACTATAGCTAGTAAGGTAGAATATTTTTACGATATCGGGATATCTAGCGGCGGAATAGTCGTAGTATACGCGGATAATATCGGTATAGAGTAATCTATCTATTTCCTTAGCCTCTAGTATATAGAGGTAATCGTAATAGAATAGGAGATTATCCTTAATCTTATAATTTAAGGGAAATAGAGGGAGATTATTAGAAGGATCCGACCTACTATAAAAGTATCCCTTTACTTATTAAAAGAGGGCGTCCTTAATCGAGACCTCTCGAATTCGCTTAGTAATACTCTCGGCGTTAATTAAAGTCTCGGCGCCGAGGGATTCTATAGCAAATATAACTATATCGTCGCTAGCGGCGTCGATACGAGCTTTTACAAATTAGGGTTTACTCTAACCCTAACCCTAACCCTAACCCTAACCCTAAGGGTCGTTACTATAAAAAACGTAAAAGTCGTTAAATCGTCTATTTCTTCGAGAACCGTAGTTATTTACCTTAGGGTTACGTAACCCTAACCCTAACCCTAATCCTAATTCTAAGAAGAAGATTTTATAGGCGGCGGATCGGAGGTCTACTACTAGGTTATATAGCTTTAGTACGAGTTAGTAGTTATACTTAATACGTAAGTCTTCTATCGATAAGAATAGATCGGCGGAGTAAGATATAAGTAAGTCCGGCTTAGCTCCTTACCTACTAGGGCGGTATATAATCTCGAAATTAAACCTACTAAGAAACTCGCTCTAGCGAGCTTAGCGGCAGTTAAGTTACTTAGTAGATATATAGAACTATAGGTTACGGTAATTAGTAATAATACGGATAGGTCCTTTATTAAACCGATAGCTTTCTAATTCGGATCTCTAAGACTCGAAGGCCTTAATAATAGCGAGAAGCTCTTTATCGTAGATCTCGTAATTATATTCGGCGGGTATTATCTTCTTTAAAAAGTAGGCGACGGGCTTCTATATACCGTTAGTATATAACTAAGATATAATACCGGTAGTAATATAATCGGAAGCGTTAGTCTCGATTATTACTAGTAGGTCCGGATTATAATAGGCTAATATAGGTATAGAGGTAAAGGCGGCCTTAAGCTAGTCGAAGGCGTCTTAGTAAGCCGCTATCTATACGAAAGGAGTATCCTTATAAGTTAATAGGACTATAGGCTTTACGATTCGCGCGAAGTTACGGATAAAACGGCGGTAGAAGTTTACGAAGCCGAGGAAGGACTATATATCCTTAATATTAGTAGGAATAGGCTAGTCGCGTATAGCCTCGATTTTCTCGTTATCTATATAGATACCGTCGGTACTAATAATAAGGCCTAGGTACTTAACCGTTATTACCTTAAACTCCGATTTCGATACGTTAGCTTATAATCCGGCCTTTAGGAGCGCGTCTATTACTTAGCGTACGTAATAGCAGTATTCTTCGATAGAGTTAGAATAGATAAGTATATCGTCTAGATACGCGGTATAGAATACGTCGAGGAAGGGCCGGAGGGCGTCGTTAATATATTATTAGAAAGTTAATAGCGCGTTATATAGCCCGAACGGTATAACCTTATATTCGAAGAGGCCGTATCGAGTATAGAAGGCTGTTTTCTACTTATAGCCTAGTTCGATACGGAGTTAGTTAAATACTAAGATAATATCGAGTTTAGTATATACTACTACCTTACTTAACCGATCGAGTATCTCTTAGATAAGAGGGATCGGATATCTATTCTTTACCGTAATCTCGTTTAGCTTACGATAGTCTACGTAGAACCGTAAACCTCTACTAGGTTTCTTAACGAATAGTACTAGCGAAGAGTACTATAAGGTTAATACTTAGATAAACCCCTTATCGAGGTTGTCCTTTAAATAGTTACGTAGGACTTCTAATTCCTCGTACGATATACCGTAGAGCGGGCTATACGTCGTTTCCTTACCTTTAATAATATCGATACGGTAGTTTTACCTAGGTCGATATAGCGGTAGCTTCTTCGTATCTTCCTACGAGAATAATATTAACCTACCGTAGTAGTACTAAGGGACTTTGTTAGTAGGATTAATATACTTCTTCTTAGCTATTTCTTTCTCTATATCCCGTAGCGATACGGCGAATACGAATAAATCCTTCTTCTTTGTTTGCTAGTTAAAGACCTACGTACTTATAAGAGCTATAGTTATACCGGCGATATAGATAAGCGGCGGTAATAAACGTTTTAGCGCTAGTCGCGGCGATAGATACGGCGGAGGTAAGGGCGGAGATAAGAACTATATCGATACTAACCGGCGCGTCGGATAGTCGCGCTATATATAATGCCTTCGTATCGAGTCGATAAGTTTTACTACGTCGGTATCGTCTAATAGGTTACGAGCTAATAGCTACTATTAATGTATTATATTGCTATAGGCTTAGCGTAAGCTAGCGTATCGTTATCTTCGCGATCGGATAGGCCGTAGATACGAACGATAGTATATAAGTCGTTATAGTATTCCTTATAATAGTTAGAGTTAAACTATACTCGGTTAAGCTTCTAGTCGATACGAGGGTTATACCTATTAAGCTATAGGCGGCCGAGAATAATAGGATAGTATCCTAGCGTAGTAAGGTAGAAAGTCCTATATTCGATATAGCTATTAATATTAACGGTCGCTCTAGTATACTAAGTAACGTTAGCTACGAAGCTACCGTCGAAGGTAGTTAATCTACGAGGCTCCTTTAGGTTATAAATAGGGAGTTAGTATTAGTATACGTAATATAAGTCGATAAAAGATAAACTAGTACAACCGTAATTAACTATTACTAATAATTAATATTCGATATCCTACCCTATATCTAGTACGCTAGACTAAGGTTTATTACGAGCCGTTAAAGTATAATATAAGACGAGATATTAATTATCGCCCTCGGGTATAACGCTTCCTAATAATACTAATAAACTAATCTTTAAATCTTTCTACTATCGATATTTCTTTCTATAATTAGGGTATAGGTTCTTCGGAAATAACGGTATAGGCAACTCTATCGGTATAGGCTCTTAAACGCGACTTTATTTAAGAGCTATACTTTTCCCTCCTTATCGCTACTATTAGCGTTCTTATTATTAGTAGGAGGCAGATTAGTCGGATCGGTAGCGGCGGTACTAAAGGCGGAGACGTTAGTATTTAGACGATTACTACGGCCTTAAGCGCGGCGGACGAGCTCTAAATAAGTAGTATTAGAGCAGACGTAGTTACTACTATAGAAGCGGTATAAACCCTCGCGGCGGCGGCGATCTCTCTCTTCGATCGTTACGCGGCGACGATTACCCTAACCCTAACCCTAACCCTAACCCTAAGTAGTAGAGAGGTCTATAGTATCTAGGTCGCGGATAGTCGTAGTCGTAGTCGTAGTAGTACCGGGGTTGTTATTATTATTATTCGCCGAGGTAAATTGCCCTTAGTTATTATATAGAGCGATATATCCTTATAGAGCGTACTAATTATTAGAGCCGCTAGTATTATTGTTACTACGGTTAGTATTCGAGCCTTAGTTAGTAGTATTGCTTAATCCTAGCTTAGTATTATCGCGGCTGCTTTCTACGCGATACTAGCGGAGCCGATTATCGATAATAGTTAGTCGTCGGTATAATACTAAGAAGTCGGTAGGCTTATTATATATATTACTAAGCGCTACTTTTAATTCGGAAAACAAGCTACGCTTAAGAGCGTTAACCTAAGCTCGGCCTTTATAACTAAGTAAGGCGTTAAGTCGATTAAACTCTATAAGGTAGTAAGTAAACTCCTTATTCTTCTACTTTAAGTTATCTAGCTTATAACTAGTAGTAGCGACCTTATTAGGATCGCCGAAGGCATTAACTAATAGATTACGGAAGTTATCGAGGTCGTCGAAATCTACGATTACGCCTTATTTATCGTAACGGACGTATAGCTAGACTATCGAGCGGGCTTTACCGGTAGTACGACTATACGTATATATTAACCGATCTTATAGTATTAGAAAGCGATTATTATTAATTGTTAACTTAATCGTAAGCTTAGTAAGGAAGGGCTTTAGCTTTTTACGGTCTCTATCGTATTTCTCGGGGTCTAGATACTTCTCGCTCTTACTATATCTAGTATAGTTATTATTATCGTCGATACTACGGTTAAATCGAGAACGTCGGAGAGGCTTAGGTTAGTCGCGAAAGGTAAAGAGGTTAAGAGGTCGACGGAATAGAGGTCGGCTATTATCTAATATAGGTCCTCGACCGATTAGATTATATAATAAAGACGCTTCGGCGTTACGACGAGCGCGAGCGGCTTATTTACTAGCTCGTCGGGCGATATCTTCTATAGAAGACTATTATTATTATAGGCGAGCGACCTACTAAGCTAGGTTATTACGCTACTATTACGCAATAACTAAGGAGTTACGTACTAAATCGGCGGCTCGACGCTAGTATTCTACTTTAGTCCGAGCCTATACTAGCTCGCTATTAAGATAAGTATTAGTCTTATAATAAGCTTATTATACCTATTCTAATATCTCTACCTCTTACTAGTATTGCTAACGAAGTGTAGCTACTAACTAATATAGCTTAGTTATACGCTAGAAGATATATTTAGCGGCCTCCTACTCGTTTACTCTATTAAAGAACTAATAGAAGTCTTAGAGGCTACTAGGTAGCGGCTATCGTAGTACGCTATCGATGTCGGCGGGACTAGGTCGTAGACCTTACGGTAGTTGTAGTAGTTCTAGTATACCGTTTAACGGGGCCCTAGCTATTCCTACGTAGTTAGGCGTATTCGTATATTCCGAGCCGCTACCGCGATCGGTAGGCGGTCTTAAAGGATCTATAGCGAATCGGCGGTATTACTACGGTCGGGTAGCTTACTATAACTAATATAGATTAGTATATAGGTCTATTAGTACTATCGTATAATAGGGAGCGTAGAAGGGCGATAGCGATCGCCGGCGGCGTAATTCTTCGTATAGGCGTACGCGATAGTACCTACGACGTTATCGTAGGTAATAAAGGAACTCGTTATTCTATTAAGATATTAATTAAATAGCTATCTAAATTAATAACGAGTTAAGGAAGGAAAGAAGAAGCTCTTCCGTAGAAGGGGCCTTTTATCCGCTCGGCGGAGGCCGCTTAGCGGAGTCCGTAGGCTTTAGATCACGTGATTTGGATTACGTAACCTTAAGTTACGTAATCTCGAATTTTATATACAAGTCGCTAAGATCGTAACAGATTCTATCCTATAAGATAGATAAAGAGAGTAATATCTTCTATATCTTCGGAGCGGTTAAGATACTTTTAGACAACTATTCTACTAGGCGCGCGACGATTCGTATTATCTTTATCGCCGCTAATATCGCTAGCTTTATTGTCCTCTGCTAGGTTATCTACTATAGGCAAATCGATAGGAGCGCTCTATTCGGAAGGGGGTCGGTAATCTAGGGTAACTATAGTCCGGCTACCCTTTTAAAGCGGTAGCTATAAGTTAAGATAAGCTACCTCCTACGTAGGCTAATCCCGCTTAGTAATTAGGATATTAAGGAGCTTAGCTACTATCGAAAGGAGGGGCTTATTATAATTAATAAAAGGAAGTAAGCCCTTTATAATATTATCGTACGACTTGCTTTTTACTTTAGTCTTGCTATAGTACTTAGCAATATATTGCATAACTACGTATATAGTAGTATAAGGAGTAATATCGTAGTTAGCCCTCTAAGCTATAGACATTAGCCGATTAAAGTGATTTAGCTAGGAGTCGTTATAAGCGGCGGTAAAGCTAAGATAGCGGTTGTTATACTCGTAGTTTACGTCGGCCTCGTCTCGATACCTTCGTAGAAAATAGAAACGGTATTATAAATCGCTATCTAGATCGTCCTTTCGCTTAGCCTAGCAATAGTTACTATAGACATAACGCTATATACGATTAATAATATCTAACAAGTTATTCTAGGCATTATTAAGCTCCTTAGTACTATACTAGATAGTAGCTCCTTGTCTAAGATCTCGACTAGGCTCTAGATTAAGAGCAGTAATATATACTCTCTATTGCTTTACGAAGGCTATAAGTCCGTTATTAGTATCGATATCGGGCTTCGGAAGATTATACTAGAGGAAGAAGTAGACGTAATAGCTACTACGGTTCTACTATTTAAAGCGATACTAATAGTCGACTACGTTAAACTTCGGGGTTAGGAGCTTCTCTAGTAGGAACTTAAATCGACGACTAATATAGGCATTAGCAATATAAGGATACTTACGAAGGTTTTCGCGAGCTATCTTTATACGATAATACGGAGGTAGTTTCTTCTACTACTCGTATCTAGGCATTAACCGAGTAAGAGAATCCTACTAAAGGTTAGTAGCACTTACTATATAGAACAGGTTAGGCTTACCTAGAGCTCGTATATACGTCTCTAGGTTAACCCGCCGCCCGTTCTAATACGGACGCGTGCCTCTAATCTAACCGCCGACTCGAACGATACTATTAATAAGCCGCTAGGCATTAGGGTTACGCTAATCTGCTAACAATGCCGCCTCGATAGTCTTAGCGGTTACCTCTGTTCTATCCTTCTAGTATTTGTTCGTAAAGAACGTAGTAGCGTTTAGTACGTAGTACCGTATACCCTTATTAAATACGAAATACGGCTACCGCTTATAAGAAGCGAAGCGCCTATTATAATATCTTATATAGTGCTCGATAGCCTACTACTATATAATAGTACGAGGTCGCGCCTAGTTTAGATCTCCCTTGCCCTAAGGAAGGAGAGTAGGGAAAGCTATTACTATAAGAGGGTATAATCGATCGAGCTTATTAATAGGAATCTTGTCGTAACTTAGTTACGTAATGTGTAATAGCCGTAGTAGCTAACGAGGCTAGTTATTAGACGATATAGCACTCTCTTCGCCCCCTCGACGAAGGCGAAGTCGATTACGCAATTAGTCTAATACTCGGTACTAAGGATGCAAGTTAGGTACTACTATATACTCGTAGCTAAGATCTTTATCTTTGTCCGGATTACTAGCGCCCTAGGTCGGACCCCGATCTCGGCGTAAAGGACTAGCGAGGACTAGATCCGTAGGCGGTTCTACTAATTATAGTACCGGTATAGTAGATAAAGGTAGCGGTAGCGTACAAGGAAGTATAGGCATTTTAATATATACTAAGCAGTTTGCCTTATTAGATAGATATACGTTATACTAGTTTACTAGTACCTAAACGCCTAATATAGTATATAAGAACTAATTACGAGGAGCCTTATAATTGCTAGCGATACACTACTTCTTCTTAGCGTAGTAGTTCAAGTCTACAATTCCGTAAGTATACTATACGTATTGTTGCTATAGCCGATTATCGAGTAGTAGGTTAGCGTTAAAGAAAGAGCGCTACTCTATACTACGCGGAAACCTATATCTAGAGTAGAAAAAGTAAGATAGTAGAGTAGGATCGTTACGAATAACGATCCTATATAACTAATACTAGCCCTATCCTACGATCGGCTCTTCTTCCTTAGGAGATAATTCTAGAGGCTACTATTCGTTATACTTAGCTAATACTAGCTAGTTCTCGATACTATTATTATCCGGTAGCTATAAAAGAGCCTTATAATCAATAAGGATGTACTAGTAGTACTTGTTATAGCGCTTAAGCTACTCGAGTGCATTAATAACTTTTATACGACGGATACGGAATTCTTCGCGAAATTATAGCCGCTTACGCTCTCGATCTTCGATGTTCTCTTAACCGGCACTATCTTGCTCTTTCTAACGAGGACGTAGAACGACTAGATCTAGTTCTTAGGGAAGGCGTAGCAGCTTAGTATATACAGTAATAACGTCCTTTAAGAAGTTACAGATATAACCGCGATACTAATATTGCTGCCTACGAATATAGAAGACCGACATCTATACGTAAATACGAGCAATAAGTAGTTCTTCCGTAGTCGAGAGACTAGATAGTTCGTCTAGGATTACTCCGGGATCTATATTGTTCTCGTTAGTATATAGAAAGGGGTCGCCTAGCTCTATTTTGCTCTAACTATTACGATTAACATAGCGGCTATAGATGCCTTTGTTCTTCTCTACGTTTATAGTAAACTAGGTCTTATAGTAGCGCTCGCAGGTCTTAAGCGTATCGTTGTCTATAGCGCTATAAAACTCGTATAGTAGGTCCTAGTCGTAAAGATCGAGGGCGGGAGAGTATGTTTACTAATCTAAAGCTATAAAAGGAGGCTCTTTATATACTATAAAGCGTATACGTCGAGCTTCTCTCTAGCGTAAGTTAGGTACGATAGTGCGTCTAGGTCGAGAGCCCGCTTAACTGTCCTAGACTTAAGAAGAGTTCTATTGCTAGGTCGAAGATAGACCTTAGGAACTAGGCGACATTATAACGTTACTCTCCTATATACCGGAAGGGACGTAGATAGCGCTAGGCGTAGATACACTTAAGCTGCTACGACTACTAATACGTAGCGTTTCTAGTCTACCGAAGCTCTATTACTATCTCGGAAAGTGCTAAATATAGGCCTCGCGCAACTTAGGTAATAGGGGTCGCTAGAAACTAAAGCGGTTACTATTGTACTTTCTATAGATATACTACTTATTCTTATAAATCGGATCTTAACTAACAACACCGTCCTCGTAGTACTAGCAATAGTCCTCTTAAGTACTACTCTAATCTTGCTATAGTCGCGGCTCGCTATACTTAATATATATAAACTATATATAATTGCTAGTTAATATACTTAGCGGCTAACCTATAGGAGGTAGCGAGATCGATTGTTAAACGGTCTAAGAGGATCGCTAAGTACCTTATAGAGTAGACTATAGAGTAGGCAGCTAGGAGCGCTATAGAATAGATTAGTCGGGAGCGCGATTAGTAGGGGTAGCAAGTAGCGGAAGGTGATTATCTATATCGCCCTAATGTCGCAACTAATACGTATTATACCGAGCCTAACGAGTAGCTCTCGTATACTTATACTATTAAGCCGAAGTATTAGGGCTTAGCTAGCTAAGGGGATAATAAGGTCGTATAGGCGGAGGCATTGTACTAAGACCGGCGCTTATAGCACTTACGATAGGACGATATCGTAGTGCGATTATAGTAGGTCTAGGAGTAGCTTGTACTAGTCGCTTTAATACTCTACTAATCTCCTAGTTACCGAATGTATTCTTCGATACAACTATTCTACGATATAGAGTATATCGTATTTGCGAGCGAAGCTCGCCTTATACTAACAAGGGTACTATAGTAGCTGATTGCGCCGAGTTGTTACTACGTAATTCCCCGGATTCTAAAAGCTAAAGCTCTAATTGGCTGAATTCTATAAGAACTGCTAGGACGGCACGGCAGAACTGAGCCTCCGGAAAATTACGTGCCTAATGCTAACTATAACAAAACCTGCAACGACTACGACTAGCGACCTACAACGACTACGACTAGCGACCTATAACGACTAGCGACCTGTAACGACTAGCGACCTGCAACGACTACGACTAGCGACCTGCAACGACTACGACTAGCGACTTATAACGACTACGACTAGCGACCTGCAACGACTAGCGACCTATAACGACTAGCGACCTACAACGACTAGCGACCTACGACCTACAACGACCACGACTAGCGACCTATAACGACTAGCGACCTATAACGACTAGCGACCTGCAACGACTAGCGACCTATAAGGGTATATAAGGCGGAAGCTTCGCTCGCACTTTGTAGGCACGCGGAGCCGCCTATAAGCATATATTATAGGAGGGCTACCCTTGTTTCTTATATTTAAGAATTAGTGAATGTCTTTAATCTCGCTATAATTGTCGCATTGCTAAGTAGGTAGCTATTTACGGTCGGTTAGAAATAGTAGCCGAACCTAAGTTAGTACTATCGGCGGCTAGTGCGAAGTAGGCGTGTCGCCGTTATTCTTAGGCGCTATTGCGTAAAGCGGATAAGATAGGAGGCTCTAGGCGAGTAGGAGTCGCGGCGGTAGTAGGAAGGCGTAAGAAGGGCGGAAGTAGGATAAAGGATATCGTAGAGGTAGAGCTAGAAGTCGCGGAAGTAGAGGTCGCGAATATAGAAGTCGTAGGCTATTAGTCGGACGGTCGGGCAGGATCTTAGCCGTATAGGAAGGCGGAGTTACGAAAGGCAAGGAAGGCGGAGTGCCGAAAGTAAAGAAAGAGTTATCCGTTTGCTTCTAGAAGCTATAGCTATATAAGTCGCGGCTTCTTATATATAAATATACGGACTCTAGTAAACTACTATACGTATCCGCTTACTATATACCTAATCGTATCTTTGTAAGCGCCTTAGTATCCGTATCCCTTTGCTAGCGTTACCGTTCCGGATAAGTTAAATACTCGCTAAGGCTCGGTATTAACTTGCCCTCTACTTTAGTATTCGCATCCTTTTACTAACGTTACCGTTCCGGACAAGTTAAACACTCGCTAAGGCTCGGTATTAACTTGCCCTCTACTTTAGTATCCGCATCCTTTTACTAGCGTTAGCGTTCCGGATAGGTTAAGCACTCGCTAAGGCTCGACTAAACCGCCCTCTACTATAATACCCTCCTTTTGCTAGGCGAGTTTACGTGCTAGTTTAGGGCGAGTTTGGGTGCTAGTTTGGTATACACTGTCGAAACTGTCTTAATATTAATATAGCTTCTAGATAGGGGATTAAACACTTAGCTAGTATGCTATTCAAACCTTACCTCTCTGCCTTCCACTTCTAACTAAGCTATTAGTGTCTAGGCTATGCTAGGCAGTAGCAATAAGGGTATACAATAGCACTGCAACTTACGACCTTTAACTAATAACAATCGACTAAAACGAAGCGTACACCTAGCTATAACCGGGTATTAGAGTTGTAGTAATCCTTTGCGCCTAGTTATTAAGTTACGTAGGGAACCCGAGGGATTTAGGCTATTTAATAGTCTTTTCTAAGGCAGCTAGCAGCCTAATAAACTAGCGGCGGGTCCTGCCTTGTACTACCCTAAAGAAATTAGTCCGCCTAGTTTTCTATAGCGGCGTTTCTTTTATAAGATTCGTATAAGGTCGAAGTCTAGTAGGCATGTTTACTTAGTTAATTCGTAACTTATCTTAAAGGGTTAAATGCTCGAGGGCTATATCGTGTCCGTAAGAGTAACTCCGGGTATTGCCCGTCTACAGTTTTTTACTCTCGGTCTATCTTTTTTTTAGCCTTAGGTGCGGTATCTGTTAACCTTGTTCCTTCTATCTTTTTTACTAGTGCAATACTAGTTTCTTTACTAGTTTCTTTAAGACGGGGTTTAGATTATCTATCTATCTATCTATCTATAGCTCTTTATACTCGGCTATGCTTCTATTCGATAATAGCTACCGAAGGTCGGTATAGGATAGCGTTTGTTTTGCTACCGACAGTCGCTAAAGATGTGTTTTGCGGAGGTGCGGTTTACGGAGGTTACGGTACGCGTTTTGCTGTTAGCGCATTATAGCATTGTCGCATTATAGAGAGGGTAGTGTAGTATTAGCGCATTGTTATTATTGCGCTTTAAAGGAAGTGACGTAAAAGGAACGTACGTAAAAGCTTCGGAGGCCGAGTTTGTCCGTCCTACTAGTTCGTATAGAATGTAGCTAATTAGAGCTCTAGCTTTCTAAAATCCGGGGAATCACGTAGTAACAACTTAGCACAATTAGCTACCTTAGTACCCTTGTTATTGTAAGGCGAGCTTCGCTCGCAATAATATAGGATAAGGTAGAGAGTCTCGCTCTCGTTTTATATAAGGTATAACTTTAATTAGTAGCCGGTACCTATAGCCGGCAACCTACTATAGTTCTAAATCTTTTTCTCTAGCTTCGTTATCTCGTAATATATACGAACTCGAGCTTATAGAGATATAACTAATTCGAGGCTATTTAAAAGAACCTAATCGAGCGCCCTAAAACCGATACCTAGAATATCGTATAGAATAAGCGATAATAAAAGCGGCCTCCCTAGCGCCTACTCTGTTTTACCTAAGACGTAAAGACCTAGTTCGATACGACTTTCTATATAGTTACGAGGGGATATACTTTATATACCGCTCTCGAGATCTATTAGAATTCCGAGGATATTAAGTAGCTCGGGCTTACCGCCGCCGAATAGCGCTAAGTAGAGTATCTCTTAGATATTAGTAAGTATTACGCGAAGGTTACTACTACGATTAGAAGAACCCGAGGACCGACGATCTACCTTATCTCTATATACTATAACTAGCTCTCTAACGAGCTCGACGAAACTATAGCTAAGCTAGCTAGGAAGAGCGTTCCCTAGAAAGTAGCTATAACGAAAGCTATAGACACTTTTAATAAGGGTATATTAGTAGGTAGAAAGGGTAGTAGTAGGTATAAGTAGTATTCGATAAGGATCTAGAAGGAGAGGGAGGAAGGTAGGCAAGTTAGCCTAAGGCTAAGCGCTAAGCCCTACCTAAGGTATTAAGACCCTAGCTTTACTCGGTCTAATTATATGCTAATTACGTATAGCCTCTTTAGCTATAATATACGCTTCCCCTTTAAAGGCCGCGCTCTCGTAGCCTATCTATATTCTAATCTTAACCTCCGTTAGTACTAACTTAGTAGGTCTAATAAGCTGCTTAGCGTACGCTAAATTAAATACTTAATTACCTAATTATATAACCGTATTAAACCTTACCTTCTAATACAATATCTAACTCTAACTACGCTATTGTTATATATAATAAAGTAATATATAGCTATAAGAACTAAGGGCTATTAACTAATTATAATACGAGCGCGTCTTCCCTACTATAATAGGTAGGCGTACGAGGTATTATAGCACTACCTCCGTTCTAAGTAATGTTTCCCGAGTTCTTTGCGTCTACTCTAAAAGACCTAGTAACGTTCGTTCATAGGGCTTATTCTTATTGTTTCCGAGGGCTATTTACTATTCGTAGTTTCGCTAGCCCTAATTAGCTAGGTTTAGTAGCCTTTACTTGTCTAAAACATAGTTCGTCTAGTTTCTATAGGTAACGGCTATTATAAGTATAGTAGTTAAGGTTCGCCTCGCTTAAAGGGTCGGAAAGATTAAGGAGTAACTTATTATCTATAAGATCGACCCCGGCTAGCTTAGCTCTATATTTTTGCCCTAGGTTAGTTTATTAATTACTTAATCTTTCGGGCTTTAAGCCTTTCGAACGGCTTAATCTTTTAGTCTAGCTAGCGTAGTATACTCTAGTGTTAGGCCGTAGTATAGGTAAGGTTATTCCTATAGGTATAGTAATAATAGTAAGTAATATTAACGTAGGCGGCGCTAGCCGTCTTAGCTCTAACTTTACCTTACTTCTAATTTCCTTCTTTAACTAATAATAATATTATTAATACGACCGCGTCGACTTCTAGCATATCGCTAGCTCGTAGCGGGACGCTATCGTTACTATTATTATTCGCGCGCGCGCGTCGTCCTTACCGATTGCCTAGGCCTCGAGGCCTCGATAGAATAAAGGAACGAGAGAGGGACCTAGATACTAAGAGGAGGGCCTTATAGGGTACGGTAGTAACGAGGTAGAGTTATTAGAAGAGTAGGTAGTTAATTACTTAATTAGTTCGTAGCGCGCTTATTAATACTCGGTATGCGTTTACTATTATAGTATAGTTTCTTTATCCTAGTATACCGGCCTCTAATTAGTTAGCTAATAGTACCCCCGGGATGCTATTAATCCTAGGTCTCTTTAGCGATATTAGCGATATTATAAGCTCTTAGCCTTCTTCTTATTCTTTATATTAGTCTAATACTTATCTAATAACTTAGTTATATCCTTAAAGGAGCCCGTAGCTTCCTACAAGTCCTATTTAGGTAAGTAGCCCTACTATCTTAGTAGGTACTCCTTCTTGCCTTGTCTAGTCTAATACTTTAGTATACGTTTAACCGACTATAGCTCTTTACTATTAGCTAAGACTTCTTCTAACTTAGTAGGCGCTTTATCGTCTTCGCGCTAGTAGTATAGTTTAAGGAGGTATATATAAAAGGTATTATAGATAGTATAACAAGGAGGAAGCTATAGCTAGTAAGCCTATATACCCCTAGCCTTTCGGATACGGAATAGGCTAATGTATCTTAGCGCGAGTTTAGGCCTTGTTTTACTAGTAGGCGTTAGGTGTTTACGGATACGGAGGTTCTTCGTACTAAGTATAACTATATCGCTATACCTAAGGGTTATTAGTATATAGCGCTTATTATAGTAGGTCTTTTAGTATTCTTAAGCCTTTGTTAGCTTCTCGGCTATCTTAGCGTAGATTTCTCGTATCTTTTAAATACGTTCTATTGCCGCTAGTATCTCTAGTACTTAACGCGCTTCCCTTTCCTTACGCTCGGCCTCGAGCGTTAGTAGGTCTTACGGTAAGGCGGCGTTTTAGCCTATTATAGCTATTGTATACGAATTCGGCTAGTTAAAGGAGATTAACCTAATCCTCGGGGCTCTCGGTAATATAACTATATAGGTACTGCTATAGGGTAGCATTCTACCTCTCTATTTAACCGTTAGTCTATAGATAGAAGGCTATTAATAGCCGGTGCTTTAGTCTTAGCTATAAGCAAATCTCGCTCTAATAGTAAGATATTAGTATTAATCTACGATCGGATACAATCTCCTTAGGGGTTCCCTAATAGGTATAGAAGATATTATTCTATAGCGCCTCTGCTATATTAATAGTAGTCTAGTCTTTCTACGCCGGGATATATCGAGCGCCTTTAGTAAATCGATCTACTATAATAAGGATAGTATCGAAGATATCCTTGCTACCCTTACGCTTAGTAGGCGGAAGGCCTATAATAAAGTCTATTATAAGCTCTGCAAATAGCTTCTTTAGAATAGGAAGTAAAGACAACTCGCTAAATAGTAAGTGTTTTAGTGCTTTAATACGCTAGTATACTTAGACCCCGTAGTGGTTCGGTTTCCGAACCACTAAACGTATATAGTTTGGTTTCTTAGCGGCGAACTAGCTCCCTAGTTCCGGTTTGGTTTTTTCGAACTATATAGATTCCTAGTTTGAACTAGAGACTGTATTGGTTTTACTACAAGGACACTCTTATTCGACTGCCGGCCACGATTGCCGGCTATAATAGTAACTCTGTTATATTTACTACGCTCTTTTGCCGTTGCTAGGGCGTAGTTGCCGTTGCTAGGGCGTAGTTGCCGTTACTAGGGCGTAGTTTTGCTATAAGGACACTCTTATTCGACTGCCGGCTACGATTGCCGGCTATAATAGTTACTAGGTTGTATTTACTACGCTTTATTACCGTTGCTAGGGCGTAGTTGCCGTTGCTAGGGCGTAGTTACCGTTGCTAGGGCGTAGTTGCTATTACCGGGGCGTAGTTACCGTAGTTGCGAAAGCTTACCTATATAACGTTACATAGGCGGCAACAATTAGGGCTTCGCGATATTCTTATACTTTCAACTTCTTCCTCTATACCTATACCGACAACAACTACTATACGCTGCGCCCCCGCCCCTTTCCCTTATAATAGTAAGAGAGAAGCGCGCCGCGCGCTAAACAGAAGATAGAACTAAAGACCGCGAGTTTGTTTTGCCTAAGCGTCTAACTAAAAAGCGTAAGACTAAAAAGGAGTACTCTACGAAGAAGAATTCCGTACGAGACCGCGAGAGAAAGGACAAGATAGATAAGGATAAAAGAGCTAAGGATAAGAGAAGAAAGGCGCGGAATAAGGCATTCTATCGATAGCTAGCGCCTATAGAAAAAAGTAAAGGTTGGAATAAGAAGACAACCTAAGAGAAGGCTAAGAGGAGGAAAGAATTGCGGCTAGTTTTCGAGCGTAAAGTTCTAGTAGCGTAAGTCAATCTAGCTAGCGGCCGTAGCTAGCAGCTATAGCCGGCAGCCGTAGCCGGTAGCTATAGCCGGTATATTTTTCTTTAATACGTTAACTAATAGCATTTAGACCTATAGCCGCTACCTCTATCGATACGACCGATAGTAACGGAGATATTTAGATAGCCGAGAACAACAATGCTAGAGTTTAGGATGCCGCGATAGAGCTTGATACTACGAATAAAAGAACTAAAAAAAGCGAGGAGATACTATACGTCGATCTAGTAACAGGTATAGTCTTAGGGCCTAACGCTATAGACGATAAGCGCTAGGAGTAGATCGAGTATAGTTAAAGAGACGAGATACTAGTAAAGGGCTAAGGCATAAGTCCTATTAATCTAGAAAATTATAGTTAAAGCTACTACGAAAAGCTAGCAAGGATTGGAATCGAGACTAGTCGTCTTTATATCCTCGATATAGAGTAGAAGTTTCTTTATTAGTATTAGAGCGAAGCCTTTACGTCTATAAAGGCAAAGTAGCTTACGATTAATACGATCGGGGCTAGGTATCTAGGGACGGCAGAAGTATTACTATAGGAGGAAGGGATACAGGTAATTATTCTATACTCGGTATATATAGCCGGCGTTCGTAGCCGGCAGATACTAATATTTAAATAGAAAGCGTTTCTCGAAGGCAGAGTGCTACTGCTATATAAAATCTTTACTAAGGCAGAGAGGGCTTATATCCGGAATCTAAGCTACTAGTAGGATAGGTTAGCGTTAGAATTCTCTAAATCTCTATATAAGCCTCCGAAGGATTACCTATTTTAGCGATACGGCTTTATCTCAACTACTCCGTAGGTACCCGAAGAAGCTCGAGCGCTCTTTAAGGTCTTTACTAAGAAGCGGAAGGAGTTCGAGGATTAGGATTAGTTAATAGAGCTGTTAGTTAGTCTTAGGTTTCGTAGTTAGACTCGGCCTAAGCATTTGCTTATCGAGTATCTTATACCGAAAGAGGATAGATTAAGACTAAAAACGAGCTTAGATTCGTTAGGTATAGTAGCTCGGTTCTATTAGTAGGAGAGAGCCGCTATATAGAAGGCAAAATTTAGGTAGTTAGGGTAGCTAGGAAAGAAATTCTAGTAGTTAGGCTAGCTAGGGTAGCTAGGAAAAAAAATCTAGTAGTTAGGTAGCTAGGAAACAAAAAAAAAAGGTAGCTAGCTATTTACTACCTAGCTGTTCCTAACGATACGATGCTATAAAAGAAAGGGTGTTTCTCTATAGCTACTAGTATACATCTACTACTCCTAAGTCCTTACCTTACCGTACGAAACCTTAAAACATACCGACCGACATTGTATATATACTAGGCGCTATACTAGGAAGGGTAATAACGAGACGATAGTCGAAACAGTCTAGTATACGAGCGAGATTACGACAACGTCGAGAGGAGGTCGTATACTTACCTTCGAGCCTATCGAGTCCTAGACTACGATTAGGGCTAGATTTATCCTCTCCGAATCCTAGTAGTAGGAATTTATTATAGGGTACTACTACCTAGTCCTTACCTTTACGGAGTCTAAGTAGAAGGTTGTTCGGAGATATAAGAACATCGAGTATTAATCCGGAAATCTTCGAAAAGGCTAGCTAGGCGTATCTTTAGAAACCCGAGTATATAGAGCAGTTTAATTAATAGGTCTATAAGATATAGTTCCCTTTATACTTATGTTCGAAGGAGTGTAAACTCCGGAAGTACTTAATGCGATAGGGGAGTAAGGAGCGAACGGATATATTCTAGAAGTTCTTTATAGAGGGGGCATTGCACCGTTATACGACTTCTCGACTTAAAGGTTAACTAGTAATTGTCTACAACTTCTACAGTTCAATCTTAAAACACCCTAAACTAGGGGATAGGAACTTATCGCCTACGAACTATCTCTATTCTAAACGGTATCGGGAATCTTAAGGAGAGAGGAGAGTTAATATAGATATAGCGTTCTAGAAAGAGGTATATCTTCTAAAATGCCGGCTATAGCTGCCGGCTACAGCTACCGGCTATAGATTCCGGCTACCTAAATTAACCGTAGAGATCTAGCTAATTATTATAGGCTACGCTTAAGGAAGCTCTAGGATTAAAGGCTACCGATTTCTCCCCCGAAGACTTTAAGCAACTAGTAAACGAAATGCTAGCTACAAACGGTCTTCCGGAAGACTTCTACGAAAGGGAGTCTATATAGAAGATATACCTATATCTTACAAACTACCCTCCCCTATTTCTCGGCGCGACAACCTAGCGTATTATGTTTGAAAAGAACAAAGAGGCTACGTTAGACGACATTCGGGAGATCCTCCGTAATACTCGCCGAGTAGCTATTACTATCGATAGCTAGTTAAGCCGGACTATAAGAGCCTCTTTCCTCTCGATTATACTATACTTTATTAATTCGGATTAGAAACTCTAGGAACTTATAATCGGATTCCCTAAAATTCTAGGTTCCTATACTAGTAAGGATATAGCGAAGCTTGTCTATACGGCAATAGATAGGGTTAGCGTAATAACGAAACTAATCTCGATTACTACGGACAACGCTAGTAATAATCGAACATTGTATAAGGCGTTATATATACAATTCACTCGCATATATCTTTAAAATCACTAATTGTATCGATAGGGTCGAGTACGTAGAGGAGATTACAAGGTCTACAATCTAGCTTAATCTTCCGAATATTAAGCTCGCTACGATTCCGGATACGTACGACAATACGTACGATAATAACGATAAAGAGGAGCCTATTAATAGCCCTAGCCCTATTAAATCGGAGCCGACGTCGTTGCTAGTTACATCCTTATAGAAGTTTCCCTACCTCGCTTATATAGTTTAAATCGCGATCCGAGCCTTCTTTAAGACGCTTAAAATTGCACTATTAAACGACGACTAATAGAAGATCCTAGATAAGGATAAAGCAAAGTCGAAAGTCGAGAAACTTATTATAGTAATAAGACGGGATAAGGCAGAGAGCCTCGCTCTCGTTTTGTATAAGGTATAACTTTTGTCCGTAGCCGGCACCTATAGCCGGCAACCTAGTATAGTTCTAATTCTTTTTCTCTAGCTTCGTCGTCTAGCAATATATACGAACTCGAGCTTATAGAGATATAACCGATTCGAGGCTATTTAAAAGAACCTAATCGAGCGCCCTAAAACCGATGCCTAGAATATCGTATAGAATAAGCGATAGCAAAAGCGGCCTCCTTAGCGCCTACTCCGTTTTACCTAAGATGTTAAGACCCGGTTCGATTCGACTTTCTATATAGTTACGAGGGGATATACTTTATATACCGCTCTCGAGATCTATTAGAGTTCCGAGAGTATTAAGTAGCTCGGCCTTACCGCCGCCGAATAGCGCTAAGTAGAGTATCTCGTCGATATTAGTAAGCATTACGCGAAGGTTACTACTACGATTAGAAGAACCCGAGGACCGACGATCCACCTTGTCTTTATATACTACAACTAGCTCTTTAACGAGCTCGAGGAAACCGTAGCTAAGCTAGCTAAGAAGAGCGTTCCCTAGAAAGTAGCTATAACGAAAGCTATAGACACCTCCTATGCTAAGTTATATAAATATTATAGTGCTACCTTTAACTCGTTTAGGGATATCTATAGCGTTGCGTACTTACTTAACCCGGTAGAAAAGGATATATACTAGTAGAGGCCGGAATAGAAGGCGGACGAGGTATAGCCGAAGTATTACTAGACTATTCTAGAAAAGATGTTCTACGAGCGTCGGAAAGAAACTAGTCTAAATGCAGCTCCTATAAAGAAAAAGAAGGTTTAGAAGGCTCCGATATTATACCTATTTCGTAGGTAGGAAGTAGAGGTAGAAGAGGAAGCAACTACTAAAGTAAATAAAGAAGAGTTCGATCTCTATCGGCGCGCGAGTAAGTATAAACCCGTAGGCTCGGAAAGAGGGCTAATAATCTCTAGATCTTACCGGTCTTCTAGACGAATTCGGAGACGATATTCTCGCTATATAGTAGCGGTTAGAGCCTAAGTTTCTAACGATAGCGTCGGTCGCTCGGGACGTCCTCGCTATCCTAAGCGTAGGTATAGGCTATAAGAGGTCTTTTAGTATCGCTCGTTACTAGGGCCGCTTTAATCGAACATACTCGCCTACTACCTTCGAATCTATTATAGTATTCCGATACTATCTCCTCTACTAGAATCGCTAAGGTAGGTTACTAAAGATTATACTAAAGGAGTTAATCGAGGAATTAGAAAACCTTAAGATCGAAGAAACCTAGGAGCGCGAAGAGAATACGAAATTTAGTCTAAGCGAAACCCTAATTAGCGATAACGAAGAGGAGGAGGGCGGAGGTAGAAGGCGATACCGGGTCGAGAAGCGGAAACGTATATAGGCTTAGAGCAGCTTTAAGGAGACGAAGCGTTTACGTATAAAGTAATATAGCCGGCGTATATAGCCGGTATATATCCGAAATTTGTTTCGAATTCCTAGGACCTAAATAGACTAGTTGCTATAGCAACCGACCCCGCTTACCTACGGACTATTTCTAATTCTCTATTCGCTCTTCCTCTCCTTCTTCCCTTTCCCTATATTCTTAAAGATAAACATACCTTAAGGATTCGGCTCTTCGGGCCTTCCTAAGCCGGCTACCTCCCCTTCCTTAAGCTACTATCCTTTATTCGAATCTAACGATGACCTAATAAGGCGGTTTAATAGAAGACTATTTGTTCTAGAAGGCAAGAAGCATTAATGTCTCCTTACGATTATATACTTATTAATTTTCTAGGTCCTACCGATATGCCCTCGTCGCCTAAACGTATAGATAAATATCTTTAGAGGCTAAAGGGCAAGGGTAAAGCAAGCTAAGCATAGGGAGACCGTAGCGAGAACGAGATATCGGAAGAGTAAGGCTCTCCGTAGTATATACGAAGGAAGGGGGTTCCTCGGAAAATAGTACCGAAAAACAAGAAGGCTATAGGTAGATAGGAGAAGGCTAAAAAGAGTAGGCGGACGAAGACTATCGCGAAGAAAAGTTATCTTTCTATTAAAAGAAAGGGAATAAGGCAGGACTCGACGATAAAGAAGCGGCGCTTTAAACTAGGTACTATTGCCCTTCGCTAGATCCGGCTTTTCTAAAACAAAAGAGGGACCGAGCTTTTAATCCCTAAGACTCCCTTCTAGCGACTCGTCCGAGAAATTATATTAGATTTTCGGTCTAGTATACGATTTACGGCTAAGGCGATTAGTACTCTTTAGGAAGCTACGGAGGCATTTCTCGTAACCGAGCTTAAGCTTTTAAACCTCCTTACTATCTATACGAAGCGGGTTACTCTTTAAAATAAAGATATACAGCTTCTAGCTAAAATTCGGCGTCGGTTTATAGCGGATTAGTTGGAAATTGTATTTAGTCGTTAGATTAACCTAGGAGGAGGCCCATTTTCGTATCCTTTTACCGGCTATAGGTGCCGGCTATATTTCTAATTTTATCTCCGCGCCGTCCCTAAATCTAAGGTACGAAGTAGAAACCTAGCGCTCTATATTTACCCGGCTATTATAGAGACGAGCTACATTTAGATTAGTTTCTTCGTATATCGCGACCTAGCGGGTAGTAAGCGAAAGGGCGATAGAACGTTTATAATACGTCTCTATTTAGACTTAAAATATAAAGGTCCTAAGGAGCCCTAGCATCCTAACTATAAGGAGATTCTTTAGTATTAGTACTTTGATCCTCTATACTACGAGGCAGATAGTAAGCCTACGAGAGAGAAACTTTAACGAGAAATTCTCTATAATGCGTAGCGCTATTGTATAGCTATAGATGCGTACTAAGTCCGGCAACTCGAAGAAGAATTGAGATAGCGTATTAGCGACCGAGGAAGAGATCGATAGTATACTAGTAGAGTCGAGGTCTTATAAGCGAAGCATAAGATAATATAGGCTCTTAGTCGTATAGAGTAACGTACTATATAAATAACTAGGCGTACTACTCTTATTCACTTACGACCTATATCCTAGGATACTCTTCTCGTACTTTTTATACTCTTTTCTAATACCTCACCTATAAGCGCTCCGCGACAACCGAGTAAATATAAGCTATAGGGTTTCCGCTCGGTACCTTAGCCTCCGAGATAGGGCGGAGTTGAATTTAGAGCGATAGCCGGCACTCGTAGCCGGTATATAGAGACGGTAGTAGGCCTTTTCCTACTAAATAACTAGCTTGTTTAGTATAGCCTACCTGATATTTCTTATATTTACTAGCAATAGGCCTAGGTTACTTATAAGATTACTATAGCTAGTAAAGGCATTACTAAAGAATATCTATACTATAGTAAGATACTATTATTACGCCGGCTATTCATTAAAAGGAGGCTTTCGCCTATTACTATACCGGCTATATATGCCGGCTATATTTCAAAGTCTCCCGTACCTGCCTTTTTTAGCCGTACCTGCCTTTTTTAGCCGTACCTACCTTCTTTCCTTACTCTAATGTTACTATAATATAGGCTTACGCGAAGCTTACTCTATTGCCTAGCGATACCGCGATATTACCGCTATATTCAACCTTCGCATCGATACCTATACCTCTACGCTCTATATCTACTACCTCCGTAACACCCTCGCTCCGCGCGTGCCTTCGTATACCTTCGTAACGCACTTTTTTCCTCAATTCGACGACTTTTACAATAGCGAGTCTACTTGACTAAGTTACGACGCCTCGCAAGAAGGGACCTAGTACTTCTACGGGTCGTAATAAGACCGGAAATAGTAGAACGAGTATAGTACATTAACGCAAGAGGGCTGCTACTACTGCCGCTAGCTCCGGTACTAGAAAGGGCGTCGCGAGCAAGGCTCCGCGTAAGACAACGGCGGGTAAGGCTCTACGTAAGACGATAACTAGCGCTTCTACTGCTAGTAGCAATCGTACGAAGCGTCGATAGCGCCTAGGAAGGAAGTCCTATTTGTAGCCGGTAGCGTAGCCGGTAGCGTAGCCGGTAGCGTAGCCGGCATTCTTACTGTCTTTTTACTAATCCTTCTTTAGCCGTAGCCCTCCGTAAGATTCGGCAGTATTAGAAGAGTTCTTAGCTCCTAATCCGTAAAACTCCTTTCTAACGACTTGTTCGCGAAATTGCCTAGGATTATAGAACGGACCTTCGCTTCTAAGCCTCCGCGATAGGCGCCCTTTAAGAGGCTATAGAAGCCTACCTAGTTCGTATCTTCGAATATATGTTTCTCTTCTACCTCTTTTCGGACTATACTAATACTATTTTAGCGGTTAACCTTATAGCTATCTACGCGAAGCGTATAACGATTATAGACAAGGATTTGAAAGCACTCGATCAGATTCTAAAAGGCTAGAATGTCTACATTCGAGACGGTACTAGGTAGGATAGATGTTCTAGTAGAAAGGATATTCGTAGTGTTATCTGTAAGCTTTTCTATATGCGAAATGAGCCGCTGTTATACGGCGCTGTATACCGCGCTCTAAATACTCTCTAAGTATATATATATAGTATAGTATACTTTATTAGCCGTACGGAATAGAAGTCTCCTAAAATCCCGTTAGTACTAAGGAGTAAAAAGGCCGGCTACGCTGCCGGCTACGCTACCGGCTACGCTACTAGCTACGCTGCTAGGTTTTTCAAAGAACTAAAAGAAGATAGACATTCCGGTTGATTTGTATTAGTTTAGATTTTTATAAAAAGAAAACAGGGAAAAATAAGGAAGGTTGAAGAGCCTAATAGTTATAGTTATAGGCACTATCCCTATTTTCTAGAGTATATTATACACCTGCCTTCGCAACTCTACCTAATACTCCCTCTAAATATCCTTATACTCTACCTACTGAAAATTCAACTAGGTACCTAGACCTGTAGCTGCCTCTATATCTTTCACTATCTTCTATAGGTTAAAGGCCTCTTCTATAGCAGCCTCTACCTCCTTATACAATACGAAGTTACTACCTACCCTACCCTTTATATCTCCCAAATAACTAAGAGTTCTAAGGAACGAACTAGCATTCGGCCTTAGTATAGCGAGTAACTAGTGGAACGTTCTATAGAGCTGCCTTATAGCTCTTTTATATACTATGCCGATACCGAGGGAGGAGCCATCCTAGTACTTAATGTTATCGAATAGTTCGGTAGGAAAGTGTATAAACTTCTTAAGGAGGAGGACTTCTAGGGAAATCGATAAGTTCTGCCTAGATCTAGATAAAGACATTCTACTAAGCAGTTAGGGAATTGAACCGTAAACGAAAGGATGAAATTCATACCTAAGGAGTACAGTTTCCGAACTGAACTATAATGCCTTATATATATGTATATATGCTTTTGATTGGTTAGTGCCCTTAGCTAATTGTCTATAGATTTGAGGTTATATAAGTACCTTTATACAACTACGTAGCCTAAGTAGGATTCGAAAATTCTATAAGTACTAAGGACTAAAAATGCCGGCCACGCTGCCGGCTACACTACTAAGTCTTATAAAGGGCTTGCTTAAAGCTACGTATACATTCGTACACTTCTTAAAAACCGATAAATTATATAGTTCGAACCAGCTACTTATATAGTTGCTTAGCAAACCAACCTAAACCAAACTAGAGTTTCGGCTTAGCAAACCAAACCAAACCAACCCGAACTACTACGGGGTCTAAGTATACTATATAGGTCTATATATATTCTTTTATATACCGTTTACTATTTAGCTAGTAGTATATACGCGATAGTAGCTCGTACGACCTCTCTATACTGTCGTAACTAGCAAGCGTACTATTATAGTGCCGCCTTAAAAGCTCTTATCTAATCGAGTGTTTAGCGGGGATATAGTATCTACCCTTAAGCTTTAAGTAACTATTATCGTCGATCGACTAGATCGAGTCGTTCGCCTACTTATAAGCTTATTAATACGTTTAATAGCAAAGGTGTCCCTCTACTAAGTACGCAATAGCCTATCTAGAAACGATTAACTATCCCCTATTATAAGGTTATTTAATAGTACCCTCGCTATCGAACGAGGTACGGATTATATATATCTAATAGTACTTGTAGCCGGAACAACTATAACCCCTTCTATAGTGCTATCGCTATATAGACTATTACTATAGATAGTAATATCTTTAATCGAGCTATTATAGCTCGAGC
The DNA here is from genome assembly GCF_000340215.1 of Pseudocercospora fijiensis CIRAD86. Taxonomy (NCBI): domain Eukaryota; kingdom Fungi; phylum Ascomycota; class Dothideomycetes; order Mycosphaerellales; family Mycosphaerellaceae; genus Pseudocercospora; species Pseudocercospora fijiensis. The sequence continues at coordinate 581,084 of NW_006921544.1, forward strand.
GATCTACGTCCTTTCTAACGCGTACTAGAAGAACGACAACTTCGCTATAGTATTTATTACGGCCGCGGGGTCCGGAAGTCCGCTTATCTTATACTTGCTTATTAATAATATAGGCTATAGCAATCTTATACTATAGGGTTAGAAACAAAGAGTTAATATACTAAGCCTCGCTATTATAATTAGGTCGCCTCGATAGGGTATTAGTAGGGTTACTTACGCCTAGCCGATATAGTATATTAAAATTAAACCCGGCGAGGTAGACGGCCTATCTAGCCTATCGACCTATAACCCTTATAACCTTAGTAATACTACGTAGGTTGTTATAGTCCGTATAGACCTAAATAGTATACTAAGCACTATCGAGATAGTAGCGCTAGTACTTAAAGGCCTCTACGATTGCTAAGAGCTCTTACTTATAGGTCTCGTATCGACGTTCTATATCGATTATATTTCGTAAAACGAAGGCAATCGGGTACTAATAATTATTGTCGTCTAAGTGCTATAATATAATAGCCGATATAGCGAACTGTAAAGCGTTAGTCTTAATACGGATCTGCTTATTTAGTATAAAATAGTATAATAAGGGGACTTTAGTAAAGCAATGCTTTAGACCGTTAAAAGCGGCCTATGTTTTGTTAGTCTATTTAAACTCTCTAGAAGGGTTAGCCTTAGTCTTAGTAAGCGCAGTTAATAGCATTATATGCCTCGAATAGCCCTTAATAAAGCGGCGGTAAAAGATAGCAAAGCCTAGGAATAACTCGAGCTCCTTAATACTAGTAGGTGTTAGCTATTTAGTAATAGTTTTAATCCGATTGGGATTAGCCTTAATACCCTTAGTTAATACGAGGAAACTTAGGAAGGCTACCTCCTTAGTAGCAAAGGAGCATTTAGAAGGCTTATAATACAAGCTATAGGTTCTTAGGCGATCGAGAACCTTATAAACTAATAACTATAGCCTAGTACTCCGTAATATTAGGTAAATATATATAGACAAGGATATTATCTAGGTAAACTATATAGAGATAGTCTAATAGGCCTAATAAGGCCCGATTAATATAGGACTAGAATATTATAGGGGCGTTAGCTAGCCTAAATAGAATAACTAAATACTCGAAATAGCTAAAGCGGGTACGGAAGGCTATTTTTTATTTATCGCCCTTACGAATACAGATACGGTAGTACGTATCCTTAATATCCAATATAGTATAAAACTAGGCGCTAGATAGGCGATCGAGGGTCTTATTAATAAGTAGAAGTAGCTAACGGTCCTTAATAGTAATAGCGTTAAGTAGATAGCTAGTGCTATTACAATTAAAGCACTTTAACCCGGTCGGAACATTGCTATAGGTATTATTATTATTATTAGCCGCGCGGTTAGTATTATAGGGATACGAGCCCCTTCTACGGCTACTATTATAGCCTCCTCTATATAGCCGCTAGCTACGGCCTCTTCTACGGTTATTGTTACTATTTCTATTATTAGTATTATTATTTTAGTAGGAACCTTAGTTGTTGCCTCTACGGCTACGATTGCGGCTACAATTGCTACGGTTAGTACTAGCTAGTCGGATCCTCGATTCTAGTCGTTACTAAAGCTAGGCAGCTCGTTTAGCTGTTTATACTTCGACTATAAATTAAATACGTATTAGGTTAACCTACTTAAATATATAGCGGCGATCTACTTTAAGGATAAGCTCCTATCTAAGCTTTAGGCGTATCTCTAAGATCTATATAGAATTATTCTTAGCCGGAAGGTCGTCTTCGAGGGTCTTTAAATAGGCCTTAAATAAGCGAGCCGATTAATTAGTCTTTTGTTTGGCCCGAAGGTACTAGTCCTAAGCATATTATTGCCTTAGTATAGGGTTTCTAAGGGTATCTAGTATAATAGTCTTATAGGTTTGCTACTAAACGGCAGTCTAATCGTTAAGGGAGTTAAAATAGTTGTCCTAGGTACGTTTTAGGTCGCTATTAATATACTATATAGTATAGACGACTAATAAGTAGTTATCTAGAAGAGCCCTTAGCGCGTTACGCTAGTTAAACTTACAATTACGTATATAATTATTGTATTGCTTGCGACTAGAGCCGTTAAATATAGTGCAGTCCTTACGCTTAGTATCCCTCTTCTATAAAGAGGGTTCTACTACTAATTTAGTAGCACTTCTTAGGGCTTCCTATAGGCGGCGATTCTCGATAAGGTTATCCCTTAACTATTGTTCTTAACGTAGAGCAGCGAGCCTGCTTTAAATAGCTTCTTAGAGTCTCCCTACTAGTTAGGGCCTAATAGCTAGTCGGCTATATCGACGATTAATAATAGTATTAAGAATGTCGTTAACGGGCAATTCTAGATTATTACCTAGAACTATAGGTTCCTTAATAGGCTCTATACTACTAGTATTGTTATTACTAGCGCTACTAGCGGCGCCGCGGTTGCTTCGTAATCTATATTATTAGTATTATCCCTTATAATAGCCGGCTTATTACGAAGCAATAACAATAACCGTAGCGCCGGTAGCAGCGCTAGCAACGACAACACTACTAGTATAGAGCCTATTAAGGAACCTATAGTTCTAGTAGATACCCTATTACTAACCGTTAACGATATTCTTAATAATATTATTAATTATCGATATAGCTAACTAGCTATTAGGCCCTAGCTAGTAGAGAGACTTTAAGAGGCTATTTAAAACAGGCTCGCCGCTCTGCGTTAAGAATAACAGCTAAGGAATAATCTCCTCGAGATTCGCTACCTATAGGATTCTCTAACAACTGCTACTAAACTAATAGTAGGACCTTCCTAACTATCCGTTTAGAAGAAGAAGGATGCTAAGCGTAAGGACTATACCGTATTTAACGGCTCTAGTCGCAAGCAATACAATAATTATATACGTAATTATAAGCTTAATTAGCGTAACGCGCTAAGGGCTCTTCTAGACGACTACTTATTACTCGTCTATGCTATATAATATATTAATAACGACCTAAAACGCAACTAGGATAACTATTTCCACTCCCTTAATAATTAGACTACTATTTAGTAGCAAACTTACAAGACTATTATACTAGACACCCTTAGAAACCCTATACTAAGGCAATAATATGCTTAGGATTAGTACCTTCGAGCTAAGCAAAAGACTAATTAATCGGCTCGCTTATTTCGGGCCTATTTAAAGACCGTCGAAGATAACCTTCTAGCTAAGGCTAATTCTATATAGATCTTAGAGATACGCCTAAAGCTTAGATAGGAGCTTATCCTTAAATTAGACCGTCGCCGTGTTTTTAAGCAGATTAACCTAATACGTATTTAATTTATAGTCGAAGTAGAAATAGCTAAACGAGCTATCTAGCTTTAATAACGACTAGAATCGAGGATTCGACTAGCTAGTACTAACCGCGGCAATCGTAGCTATAGAGATAATACCTAAGGTAGTAAGGTTTATACTAAAACAATAATGCTAATAATAGGCATAGTAACAACGACCGTAGAAGAAGCCGTAGCCGACGGCTATATAGAGGAGGCCGTAATAGGAGCCGTAAAAGGGGCTCGTATCCCTATAGTACTAACCGCTCTACTAACAATAGTAACAGCTATAGCAATAATGTCCTAACCGGACTAAAGTGCTTTAGCTATAATAGTACTAGCTATCTACTAGGCTAATACGACAAACCTAGGGATTAGACCCGGATTAACCGTGCTTCCGCTAAGTATAGGAGATACCTTTTAGCGGCTAACGCTACCCCTATAGGCTAACCTTCTAGTCGAAAAAAGAATAAGCGCTATACTAACTATTAGCCTCGTACGGCGTAGGACTATCGATATTGTACTAGCTATTACGCGTACCTGCCTTGCATTAGATATATATAGTACTAACTATAGAACTAAAGTTATACTAGACCTAGGCAATTCAGTTAGCGCCCTTATCGACTACCGCCTAGCTAAGTATTTAGACCTTCGATAATTAGCGAGGACTAATATATTAATCCTTACTTAGTTTAATAATGCTCGGTACCTAGCCTATAGGGCCTACTATCTTTATATAGTTCTAAGAGACGATCTCGGCAATAAGCGCCTACTAGGCTTTACTGCCTACGTAGTAGATATAGACAACCTTCTATCTAATATTGTTATTAGCAATCTAACTCTTAAGTAATATACTATAACTATAGGCTTAGGCAGCTAATAGTAGCGATTTAGAATCGCTAGGAAGGAGGATATTAAACATATTAACATTCGCGAGTGTCCTAACGATATTAGGGTTCTATTTATTAGCAACCTAATACCTGCCTTAGCCGACCCGACTACCGACCTACTCGGTAGTAACGACGATAACCCTATGCCCCCTAATAGTATAAATCCTAATTAGCTTGCTAGTATACCCTAGCCTATTCGCGAAACCTATATTAGTATATTTAAATACTACCTAGCGTCGACACTACCTATATTTAAAGAGACGGACTATAAGATTAATATTATAGAAGGCAAGGAGGTTCCCTTTAGGCTACTCTATAACCTTAGTAAGCGTTAGCTTGCTATGCTACGCAAATACCTAAACAAGAACCTAGCTAATAGTCGAATTTAGTATAGCAATATCCCTACTAGTATACTAATCCTATTTGTTCTAAAGAAGGATAGTAGCCTACGCTTATATTTTAATTACCGAGGACTTAACGCTATTACTATTAAGGACCGTTATCTACTTCTACTTCTTAATACGACCCCTGTTTTTATACTATATTAGATACTAAGGATACTTACTATCGTATTAGTATTCGTAAGGGGGATAAATAGAAAATAGCCTTCCGTACCCGCTATAGCTATTTAGCTATTTCGAGTATTTGGTTATACTATTTAGACTAGCGAATACTCCTATAACATTCTAATTATATATTAATCGGGCCTTGTCCGGCCTATTAGACTATCTCTGTATAGTCTAGCTAGATAACATCCTAGTTTTTATATATTTACCTAATATTGCGGAGTACTAGGCTATAGTCCGTAAGGTACTTAATCGCCTAAGAACCTATAGCTTATATTATAAGCCTTCTAGATATACCTTTGCTACTAAGGAGGTAGCCTTCCTTAGCTTCCTCGTATTAACTAATAGTATTAAGGCTAATCCTAATTAGATTAAAACTATTGCTAAATAGCTAACCCCTACTAGTATTAAAGAACTTTAATTATTCCTAGGTTCTACTAACTTTTACCGTCGATTTATCGAGGGCTATTCGAGGTATATAATGCTATTAACTAAGCTTACTAAGACTAAGGCAAACCCTTCTAGAGAATTTAGATAGACTAATAATATATAAGCCGCTTTTAACGGCGTAAAGTAACGCTTTACTAAAGTCCCCTTATTATACTATTTCATACTAAGCAAGCAGATCCGAATTAAGACTAACGCTTTATAGTTCGCTATATTAGCTATTATATTATAGCAGGCTAATAATACCTATTAGTACCCGATTGTCTTCTTTTTACGGAAGATAATCGATATAGAGCGTCGATACGAGATCTACGAGTAAGAGCTCTTAGTAATCGTAGAAGCCTTAAAACACTAGCGCTACTACCTCGATAGTACTTAATATACTATTTAGGTCTATACAGACTATAACAACCTACGTAGTATTACTAAGGTTATAAGAGTTATAGGTCGATAGCCTAGATAGGCCGTCTACCTCGCCGGGTTTGATTTTAATATACTATATCGGCTAGGCGTAGGTAACCCTACCGATAGCCTATCGAGGCGACCTAATTACGATAGCGAGACTTAGTATATTAATTTATTGTTTCTAACCCTATAGTATAAGATTGCTATAGCCCGTATTATTAATAAGCAAGCGTAGGAGAAGCGGACTTCCGGACCCCGCGGCGGTAATAAATACTATAGCGGAGTTATCGTTCTTCTAGTACGCGTTAGAAAGGACGTAGATCGCTCGAGCTATAACGACTTAATTAAAGATATTGCTATCTATAGCGGTAGTACTACGGAAGAGGTTGCAGTTATTCCGGCTACTAGTACTATTAGAAATATATAATACGTACCTCGTTTAATAGCGAGGGTGCTATTAAATAACCTTATAATAGGGGATAGTTAATCGTTTATAGATAAGCTATTACGTAGTTAGTAGAGGGACGCCTTTGCTATCGAACGTATTAATAAGCTTATAAGTAGGCGACGGACTCGATTTAGTAAGAGTAATTAGTCGATCGACGATAAAGGTTGCTCAAAGTTTAACGGCAGATACTATATCTCCGCTAAACAATCGATTAGACAAGAGCTTTTAAAGCCGTACTATAATAGTAAGGTTGCTAGTTACTATAGTATAGAGAGGTCGTACGAGCAACTATCGCGTATATACTACTAGCTAAATAGTAAGCGGTATATAAAAGAATACGTACAGACCTGCGTAGTATAGTAGCGTATTAAAGTACTAAAACACTTGCTATTTAGCGAGTTGTCTTTACTTCCTGTTCTAAAGAAGCTATTTATAGAGCTTATAGTAGACTTTATTATAGGCCTTCCGCCTACTAAGCGTAGGGGTAGTAAGGATATCTTCGATACTATCCTTATTGTAGTAGATCGATTTACTAAAGGCGCTCGATATATCCCGGCGCGGAAGAATTAGACTGCTATTAATATAGCAGAGGCGCTATAGAATAATATCTTTAATACCTATTAGGGAACCCTAAAGGGGATTGTATCCGATCGTAGATTAATACTAATATTTTACTATTAGAGCGAGATTTGCTTATAGCTAAGACTAAAGTACCGGCTATTAATAGCCTTCTATCTATAGACTAACGGTTAAATAGAGAGGCAGAATACTACCCTATAGCAGTACCTACGTAGTTATATTAACGAGAACCCCGAAGATTAGGTTAATCTCCTATAGCCTATAGAATTCGTATATAACAATAGCGTACACTCGTTAATAAGGGGTTTACCCTATATAGCTCTAATAGGCCGAAACGCGGCTTTACTATAATAACTATTTCCCTCGCTCGAGGCCGAGCGTAAGGAAAAGGATAGACCCCGCAGTGGTTCGGTTTCCGAACCACCAAACGTATATAGTTTGGTTTCTTAGCGGCGAACCAGCTCCCTAGTTCCGGTTTGGTTTTTTCGAACTATATAGATTCCTAGTTTGAACTAGAGACTGTATTGGTTTTACTATAAGGACACTCTTATTCGACTGCCGGCTACGATTGCCGGCTATAATAGTAACTCTATTACATTTACTACGCTGTTTTGCCGTTGCTAGGGCGTAGTTGCCGTTGCTAGGGCGTAGTTACCGTTACTAGGGCGTGGTTTTGCTATAAGGACACTCTTATTCGACTGCCGGCTACGATTGCCGGCTATAATAGTTACTAGGTTGTATTTACTACGCTTTATTACCGTTGCTAGGGCGTAGTTGCCGTTGCTAGGGCGTAGTTGCCGTTACTAGGGCGTAGTTGCTATTACCGGGGCGTAGTTGCCGTAGTTGCGAAAGCTTACCTATATAACGTTACGTAGGCGGCAACAATTAGGGCTTCGCGATATTCTTATACTTTCAACTTCTTCCTCTATACCTATACCGACAACAACTACTATACGCTGCGCCCCCGCCCCTTTCCCTTACAATAGTAAGAGAGAAGCGCGCCGCGCGCTAAATAGAAGATAGAACTAAAGACCGCGAGTTTGTTTTGCCTAAGCGTCTAACTAAAAAGCGTAAGACTAAAGAGGAGTACTCTACGAAGAATTCCGTACGAGACCGCAAGAGAAAGGACAAGATAGATAAGGATAAAAGAGCTAAGGATAAGAGAAGAAAGGCGCGGAATAAGGCATTCTATCGATAGCTAGCGCCTATAGAAAAAAGTAAAGGTTAGAATAAGAAGACAACCTAAGAGAAGGCTAAGAGGAGGAAAGAATTGCGGCTAGTTTTCGAGCGTAAAGTTCTAGTAGCGTAAGTCAATCTAGCTAGCGGCCGTAGCTAGTAGCTATAGCCGGCAGCCGTAGCCGGCAGCTATAGCCGGCATATTTTTCTTTAACACGTTAACTAATAGCATTTAGACCTATAGCCGCTACCTCTATCGATACGACCGATAGTAACGGAGATGTTTAGATAGCCGAGAATAATAATGCTAGAGTTTAGGATGCCGCGATAGAGCTTAATGCTACGAATAAAGGAACTAAAAAAAGCGAGGAGATACTATACGTCGATCTAGTAATAGGTATAGTCTTAGGGCCTAACGCTATAGACGATAAGCGCTAGGAGTAGATCGAGTATAGTTAAAGAAACGAGATACTAGTAAAGGGCTAAGGCATAAGTCCTATCAATCTAGAAAATTATAGTTAAAGCTACTACGAAAAGCTAGCAAGGATTGGAATCGAGACTAGTCGTCTTTATATCCTCGATATAGAGTAGAAGTTTCTTTATTAGTATTAGAGCGAAGCCTTTGCGTCTATAAAGGCAAAGTAGCTTGCGATTAATACGATCGGGGCTAGGTATCTAGGGACGGTAGAAGTGTTACTATAGGAGGAAGGGGTATAGGTAATTATTCTATGCTCGGTATATATAGCCGGCGTTCGTAGCCGGCAGATACTAACAGTTAAATAGAAAGCGTTTCTCGAAGGCAGAGTGCTACTACTATATAAAATCTTTACTAAGGTAGAGAGGGCTTGTATCCGGAATCTAAGCTGCTAGTAGGATAGGTTAGCGTTGGAATTCTCTGAATCTCTATATAAGCCTCCGAAGGATTACCTATTTCAGCGATACGGCTTTATCTCGACTACTCCGTAGGTACCCGAAGAAGCTCGAGCGCTCTTTAAGGTCTTTACTAAGAAGCGGAAGAAGTTCGAGGATTAGGATTAGTTAATAGAGCTATTAATTAGTCTTAGGTTTCGTAGTTAGACTCGGCCTAAGCATTTGCTTATCGAGTGTCTTATACCGAAAGAGGATAGATTGAGACTAAAAACGAGCTTAGATTCGTTAGGTATAGTAGCTCGGTTCCGTTAGTAGGAGAGAGCCGCCGTATAGAAGGCAAAATTCAGGTAGTTAGGGTAGCTAGGAAAGAAATTCTAGTAGTTAGGCTAGCTAGGGTAGCTAGGAAAAAAAATCTAGTAGTTAGGTAGCTAGGAAACAAAAAAAAAAGGTAGCTAGCTATTTACTGCCTAGCTATTCCTAACGATACGATGCTATAAAAGAAAGGGTGTTTCTCTATAGCTACTAGTACACATCTACTACTCCTAAGTCCTTACCTTACCGTACGAAACCTTAAAACATGCCGACCGATATTGTATATATACTAGGCGCTATACTAGGAAGGGTAATAACGAGACGATAGTCGAAATAGTCTAGTATACGAGCGAGATTGCGACAACGTCGAGAGGAGGTCGTATACTTACCTTCGAGCCTATCGAGTCCTAAACTACGATTAGGGCTAGATTCATCCTCTCCGAATCCTAGTAGTAGGAATTTATTATAGGGTACTACTACCTAGTCCTCACCTTTACGGAGTCTAAGTAGAAGGTTGTTCGGAGATATAAGAATATCGAGTATTAACCCGGAAATCTTCGAAAAGGCTAGCTAGGCGTATCTTTAGAAACCCGAGTATATAGAGTAGTTCAATTAATAGGTCTATAAGATATAGTTCCCTTTATACTTACGTTCGAAGGAGTATAAACTCCGGAAGTACTCGATGCGATAGGGGAGTAAGGAGCGAACGGACACATTCTAGAAGTTCTTTATAGAGGGAGCATTATACCGTTATACGACTTCTCGACTTAAAGGTTAACTAGTAATTGTCTATAACTTCTACGGTTCAATCTTAAAACACCCGAAACTAGGGGATAGAAACTCATCGCCTACGAACTATCTCTATTCTAAACGGTGTCGGGAATCTTAAGGAGAGAGGAGAGTTGATATAGATACAGCGTTCTAGAAAGAGGTATATCTTCTAAAATGCCGGCTATAGCTGCCGGCTATAGCTGCCGGCTATAGATTCCGGCTACCTAAATCAACCGTAGAGATCTAGCTAATTATTATAGGCTGCGCTTAAGGAAGCTCTAGGATTAAAGGCTACCGATTTCTCCCCCGAAGACTTTAAGTAACTAGCAAACGAAATGCTAGCTATAAACGGTCTTCCGGAAGACTTCTACGAAAGGGAGTCTATATAGAAGATATACCTATATCTTATAAACTACCCTCCCCTATTTCTCGGCGCGATAACCTAGCGTATTATATTCGAAAAGAACAAAGAGGCTACGTTAGACGATATTCGGGAGATCCTCCGTAATACTCGCCGAGTAGCTATTACTATCGATAGCTAGTTAAGCCGGACTATAAGAGCCTCCTTCCTCTCGATTATACTATACTTTATTAATTCGGATTAGAAACTCTAGGAACTTATAATCGGATTCCCTAAAATTCTAGGTTCCTATACTAGTAAGGATATAGCGAAGCTTGTCTATACGGCAATAGATAGGGTTAGCGTAACAACGAAACTAATCTCGATTACTACGGATAACGCTAGTAATAATCGAACATTATATAAGGCGTTATATATACAATTCACTCGTATATGTCTTTAAAATCACTAATTGTATCGATAGGGTCGAGTACGTAGAGGAGATTATAAGGTCTATAATCTAGCTTAATCTTCCGAATATTAAGCTCGCTACGATTCCGGATACGCACGATAATACGTACGATAATAACGATAAAGAGGAGCCTATTAATAGCCCTAGCCCTATTGAATCGGAGCCGACGTCGTTGCTAGTTATATCCCTATAGAAGTTTCCCTACCTCGCTTATATAGTTCAAATCGCGATCCGAGCCCTCTTTAAGACGCTTAAAATTGTACTATTAAACGATAACTAATAGAAGATCCTAGATAAGGATAAAGCAAAGTCGAAAGTCGAGAAACTTATTGCAGCAATAAGACGGGATAAGGTAGAGAGCCTCGCTCTCGTTTTGTATAAGGTATAACTTTTGTCCGTAGCCGGCACCTATAGCCGGCAACCTAGTATAGTTCTAACTCTTTTTCTCTAGCTTCGTCGTCTAGCAATATATACGAACTCGAGCTTATAGAGATATAACCGATTCGAGGCTATTTAAAAGAACCTAATCGAGCGCCCTAAAACCGATGCCTAGAATATCGCATAGAATAAGCGATAGCAAAAGCGGCCTCCTTAGCGCCTACTCCGTTTTACCTAAGACGTTAAGACCCGGTTCGATTCGACTTTCTATATAGTTACGAGGGGATATACTTTACGTACCGCTCTCGAGATCTATTAGAGTTCCGAGGGTATTAAGTAGCTCGGCCTTACCGCCGCCGAATAGCGCTAAGTAGAGTATCTCGTCGATATTAGTAAGCATTACGCGAAGGTTACTACTACGATTAGAAGAACCCGAGGACCGACGATCTACCTTATCTTTACGTACTACAACTAGCTCTTTAACGAGCTCGAGGAAACCGTAGCTAAGCTAGCTAAGAAGAGCGTTCCCTAGAAAGTAGCTATAACGAAAGCTATAGACACCTCCTATACTAAGTTGCATAAATATTACAGTGCTACCTTTAACTCGTTCGGGGATATCTATAGCGTTACGTACTTGCTTAACCTAGTAGAAAAGGATATATACTAGTAGAGGCCGGAATAGAAGGCGGACGAGGTATAGCCGAAGCATTACTAGACTATTCTAGAAAAGATGTTCTATAAGCGTCGGAAAGAAACTAGTCTAAATGCAGCTCCTATAAAGAAAAAGAAGGTTTAGAAGGCTCCGACATTATACCTGTTTCGTAGGTAGGAAGTAGAGGCAGAAGAGGAAGCAACTACTAAAGTGAATAAAGAAGAGTTCGATCTCTATCGGCGCGCGAGTAAGTACAAACCCGTAGGCTCGGAAAGAGGGCTAATAATCTCTAGATCTTACCGGTCTTCTAGACGAATTCGGAGACGATATTCTCGCTATATAGTAGCGGTTAGAGCCTAAGTTTCTAACGATAGCGTCGGTCGCTCGGGACGTCCTCGCTATCCCGAGCGTAGGTATAGGCTATAAGAGGTCTTTTAGTATCGCTCGTTACTAGGGCCGCTTTAATCGAATATACTCGCCTACTACCTTCGAATCTATTATAGTATTCCGATACTATCTCCTCTACTAGAATCGCTAAGGTAGGTTACTAAAGATTATACTAAAGGAGTTAATCGAGGAATTAGAAAACCTTAAGATCGAAGAAACCTAGGAGCGCGAAGAGAATACGAAATTTAGTCTAAGCGAAACCCTAATTAGCGATAACGAAGAGGAGGAGGGCGGAGGCAGAAGGCGATACCGGGTCGAGAAGCGGAAACGTATATAGGCTTAGAGTAGCTTTAAGGAGACGAAGCGTTTACGTACAAAGTAATATAGCCGGCGTATATAGCCGGTATATATCCGAAATGTGTTTCGAATTCCTAGGACCTAAATAGACTAGTTGCTATAGCAACCGACCCCGCTTACCTACGGACTATTTCTAATTCTCTATTCGCTCTTCCTCTCCTTCTTCCCTTTCCCTATATTCTTAAAGACAAATATGCCTTAAGGATTCGGCTCTTCGGGCCTTCCTAAGCCGGCTGCCTCCCCTTCCTTAAGCTACTATCCTTTATTCGAATCTGACGATAACCTAATAAGGCGGTTTAATAGAAGACTATTTGTTCTAGAAGGCAAGAAGCATTAATATCTCCTTACGATTATATACTTATTAATTTCTAGGTCCTACCGATATACCCTCGTCGCCTAAACGCGTAGATAAATATCTTTAGAGGCTAAAGGGTAAGGGTAAAGCAAGCTAAGTATAGGGAGACCGTAGCGAGAACGAGATATCGGAAGAGTAAGGCTCTCCGTAGTATATACGAAGGAAGGGGGTTCCTCGGAAAACAGTACCGAAAAACAAGAAGGCTATAGGTAGATAGGAGAAGGCTAAAAAGAGTAGGCGGACAAAGACTATCGCGAAGAAAAGTTATCTTTCTATTAAAAGAAAGGGAATAAGGCAGGACTCGACGATAAAGAAGCGGCGCTTCAAACTAGGTACTATTGCCCTTCGCTAGATCCGGCTTTTCTAAAACAAAAGAGGGACCGAGCTTTTAATCCCTAAGACTCCCTTTTAGCGACTCGTCCGAGAAATTATATTAGATTTTCGGTCTAGTATGCGATTTACGGCTAAGGCGATTAGTACTCTTTAGGAAGCTACGGAGGCATTTCTCGTAACCGAGCTTAAGCTTTCAAACCTCCTTACTATCTATACGAAGCGGGTTACTCTTCAAAATAAAGATATATAGCTTCTAGCTAAAATTCGGCGTCGGTTTACAGCGGATTAGTTAGAAATTGTATTTAGTCGTTAAATTAACCTAGGAGGAGGCCTATTTTCGCATCGTTTTGCCGGCTATAGGTGCCGGCTACATTTCTAATTTTATCTCCGCGCCGTCCCTAAATCTAAGGTACGAAGTAGAAACCTAGCGCTCTATATTTACCTAGCTATTATAGAGACGAGCTATATTCAGATTAGTTTCTTCGTATATCGCGACCTAGCAGGTAGTAAGCGAAAGGGCGATAGAACGTTTATAATACGTCTCTATTTAGACCTAAAATATAAAGGTCCTAAGGAGCCCTAGCATCCTAACTATAAGGAGATTCTTTAGTATTAGCACTTTGATCCTCTATACTACGAGGCAGATAGCAAGCCTACAAGAGAGAAACTTTAACGAGAAATTCTCTATAATACGTAGCGCTATTGCATAGCTATAGATACGTACTAAGTCCGGCAACTCGAAGAAGAATTAAGATAGCGTATTAGCGACCGAGGAGGAGATCGATAGTATACTAGTAGAGTCGAGGTCTTATAAGCGAAGCATAAGATAATATAGGCTCTTAGTCGTATAGAGTAACGTACTATATAAATAACTAGGCGTGCTACTCTTATTTACTTACGACCTATATCCTAGGATGCTCTTCTCGTACTTTTTATACTCTTTTCTAATACCTTACCTATAAGCGCTCCGCGACAACCGAGTAAATATAAGCTATCGGGTTTCCGCTCGGTACCTTAGCCTTCGAGATACGGCGGAGTTGATTCTCTATAATACGTAGCGCTATTGCATAGCTACAGATGCGTACTAAGTCCGGCAACTCGAAGAAGAATTGAGATAGCGTATTAGCGACCGAGGAGGAGATCGATAGTATACTAGTAGAGTCGAGGTCTTATAAGCGAAGTATAAGATAATATAGGCTCTTAGTCGTATAGAGTAACGTACTATATAAATAACTAGGCGTGCTACTCTTATTCACTTCCGACCTATATCCTAGGATACTCTTCTCGTACTTTTTATACTCTTTTCTAATACCTCACCTATAAGCGCTCCGCGATAACCGAGTGAATATAAGCTGTAGGGTTTCCGCTCGGTACCTTAGCCTCCGAGATAGGGCGGAGTTGAATTTAGAGCGATAGTCGGCACCCGTAGCCGGCATATAGAGACGGTAGTAGGCCTTTTTCTGCTAAATAACTAGCTTGTTTAGTATAGCCTACCTAATATTTCTTATATTTACTAGTAATAGGCCTAGGTTACTTATAAGATTACTATAGCTAGTAAAGGCATTACTAAAGAATATCTATACTATAGTAGGATACTATTATTACGCCGGCTATTTATTAAAAGGAGGCTTTCGCCTATTACTATACCGGCTACATATGCCGGCTATATTTCAAAGTCTGCCGTACCTACCTTTTTTAGCCGTGCCTGCCTTCTTTCCTTGCTCTAACGTTACTATAATATAGGCTTGCGCGAAGCTTACTCTGTTGCCTAGCGACACCGCGACACTACCTCTCTCGCTATATTCAACCTTCGCATCGATACCTATACCTCTACGCTCTATATCTACTACCTCCGTAACACCCTCGCTCCGCGCGCGCCTTCGTACACCTTCGTAACGTACTTTTTTCCTCAATTCGACGACTTTTATAATAGCGAATCTACTTAACTAAGTTACGACGCCTCGTAAGAAGGGACCTACTACTTCTACGGGTCGTAACAAGATCGGAAATAAAGGAACGAGTATAGTACATTAACGTAAGATAGCTGCTACTACTGCCGCTAGCTCCGGTGCTAGAAAGGGCGTCGCGAGCAAGGCTCCGCGTAAGACAACGGCGGGCAAGGCTCTACGCAAGACGATAACTAGCGCTTCTACTACTAGTAGTAATCGTGCGAAGCGTCGATAGCGCCTAGGAAGTAAGTCCTATTTATAGCCGGCAGCGTAGCCGGCATTCTTACTGTCTTTTTACTAATCCTTCTTTAGCCGTAGCCCTCCGTAAGATTCGGTAGTATTAGAAGAGTTCTAAGCTCCTAATCCGCAAAACTCCTTTCTAACGACTTATTCGCGAAATTGCCTAGGATTATAGAATAGACCTTCGCTTCTAAGCCTCCGCGATAGGCGCCCTTTAAGAGGCTATAGAAGCCTACCTAGTTCGTATCTTCGAATGTATGTTTCTCTTCTACCTCTTTTCGGACTATACTAATACTATTTTAGCGGTTAACCTTATAGCTATCTACGCGAAGCGTATAACGATTATAGACAAGGATTTCAAAGCACTCGATCAGATCCTAAAAGGCTAGAATGTCTATATTCGAGATAGTGCTAGATAGGATGGATATACTAGTAGGAAGGATATTCGTAGTGTCGTCTGCAAGCTTTTCTATATACGAAATGAGCCGCTGTTATACGGCGCTATATACCGCGCTCTAAATACTCTCTAAGCATATATACATAGTACAGTATGCTTTATTAGCCGTACGGAATAGAAGTCTCCCAAAATCCCGTTAGTACTTAGGAGTAAAAAGGCCGGCCACGCTACCGGCTACGCTACTAGCCACGCTACTAGGTTTTTTAAAGAACTAAAAGAAGATAGACATTCCGGTTGATTTGTATTAGTTTAGATTTTTATAAAAAGAAAACAGGGAAAAATAAGGAAGGTTGAAGAGCCTAATAGTTATAGTTATAGGCACTATCCCTGTTTTCTAGAGCATATTATATACCTGCCTTCGCAACTCTACCTAATACTCCCTCTAAATATCCTTATACTCTACCTACTAGAAATTCAACTAGGTACCTAGACCTATAGCTACCTCTATATCTTTTACTATCTTCTATAGGTTGAAGGCCTCTTCTATAGTAGCCTCTACCTCCTTATGCAATACGAAGTCACTACCTGCCCTACCCTTTATATCTCCTAAATAACTAAGAGTTCTAAGGAACGAACCAGTATTCGGCCTTAGTATAGCGAGTGACTAGTAGAACGTTCTACAGAGCTGCCTTATAGCTCTTTTATATACTATGCCGATACCGAGGGAGGAGCTATCCTAGTACTTGAGATTGTCGAATAGTTCGGTAGGAAAGTGTATAAACTTCTTAAGGAGGAGGACTTCTAGGGAAATCGATAAGTTCTACCTAGATCTAGATAAAGACATTCTGCTAAGCAGTTAGGGAATTGAACCGTAAACGAAAGGATGAAATTTATACCTAAGGAGTGCAGTTTCCGAACTAAACTATAATGCCTTATATATATATATATGCTTTTAATTGGTTAGTGCCCTTAGCTAATTGTCTATAGATTTGAGGTTATATAAGTACCTTTATACAACTACGTAGCCTAAGTAGGATTCGAAAATTCTATAAGTACTAAGGACTAAAAATGCCGGCTACGCTGCCGGCTACACTGCTGAGTCTTATAAAGGGCTTGCTTGAAGCTACGTATATATTCGTACACTTCTTAAAAACCGATAAATTATATAGTTCGAACTAGCTACTTATGTAGTTGCTTAGCAAACCAACCTAAACCAAACCAGAGTTTCGGCTTAGCAAACCAAACCAAACCAACCCGAACTACTACGGGGTCTAGAAAAGGAAGCGCGTTAAGTACTAGAGATACTAGCGGTAATACAACGTATTTAAAAGATACGAGAAATCTACGCTAAGATAGCTAAGAAGCTAACAAAGGCTTAAGAATACTAAAAGACCTACTATAATAAGCGTTATACGCTAATAACCTTTAAATAAAGCGATATAGTTATACTTAGTACGAAGAACCTCCGTATCCGCAAACACCTATTACCTAATAGCAAAACAAGGCCTAGACTCGTACTAATATACATTAGCCTATTCCGCATTCGAGAAGCTAAGGGCTCTTCCGTATAGGCTTATTAGTTGTAGCTTCCTCCTTATTATACTATCTATAATACCTTCTATATATTCCTCCTTAAACTATACTACTAGCGCGAAGGCGATAAAGCGCCTACCGAGTTAGAAGAAGTCTTAACTAACAGTAAGGAGCTATAGTCTATAGAACGTACCCTAAAGCACTAAGCTAGGCAAGGCAAGAAGGAGTACCTATTAAGGTAGTAAGGCTATTTACCTAAATAGGACTCGTAAGAAGCTAAAGGCTCCTTCGAAGATATAACTAAGTTAGTAGATAAGTATTAGACTAATATAGAGAACAAGAAGAAGGCTAAGAGCTTATAATGCCGCTAATATTACCGAAAGAGACCTAGGATTAATAGCACCCCCGGGGTGCTATTAGCTAACTAATTAGAGCCTAGCGTACTAGGACAATAAGACTATACTATAATAGCGAACGCGTACCGAGTATTAATAAGCGCGCTATAACGCGTTAACTAATCGGCTACTCCTTTAAGGAGTCTACCTCTTTACTAAACGTACCCTATAAGGCCCTTCTCGTAGTACTTAGGTCCCCCTCTTATTCCTTTATTCTATCGAGGCCTCGAGGCCTAGGCGACCGACAAGAACGGCGCGCGCGCGCAAATAATAATAATAATAATAATAATAATAGCGTCGCGCTACGAGCGAGCGATATATAAGAATTTAAGACGGTCGTATTAACAATGTTATTATTAGTTAAAGAAGGAAACTAGAGGCAAGGTGCAGTTAGCGCTAAGACGGCTAGCGCCGCTATTATTAACATTACTTACTATTATTACTATACCTATAGGGACAACCTTACCTATACTACGGGTCTAAGGCTAGAGCGTACTATACTAATTAAGTTAAAAGATTAGCTATATTAAAGGTTTAGTTGAAACTTTAAGACTAAGTTAAAACATTAAGAACCGCTTAAGGATTAAGCAATAGACTAACTAAGGGCAAAAATATAGAGCTAAGCTAGCTAGGGTCGATCTTACGGATAATAAGTTACTCCTCGATTTCTCCGATCCTTTAAGCGAGGCGAACCTTAACTACTATACTTATAATAGCCGTTACCTATAGAAACTAGACGAGCTGTGTTTTAGATAAGTAAAGGCTACTAAACCTAGCTAATTAGGGCTAGCGAAACTACGAATAGTAAATAGTCTTCGGAAATAATAGAAATAAGCCCTCGGAACGAACATTACTAAGTCTTATAGAGTAGACGCAAAGAACTCGGAAAATATTACTTAGAACGGAGGCATTGCTATAATATCTCGTACGCCTACCTATTATAGTAGGGAAGATACGCTCGTATTATAATTAGTTAATAGCCCTTATATCTTATAGCTATATATTACTTTATTATATATAACGATAGCGTAGTTAGAGTTAGATATTATATTAGAAGGTAAGGTTTAATATAGTTATATAATTAGGTAGTTAAGTATTTAATTTAGCGCGGACTAAGCAGCTTATTAGACCTGCTAAGTTAGTAGCGATAGAGGTTAAGGTTAGAATATAGACCGGCTACGAGGGCGCGGCCTATAGAAGGGGAGCGTATATTAGACCTTAAGAGGCTACGCGTAATTAGTATATAACTAGGCCGAGTAAAGCTAGGGTCTTAATGCCTTAGGTAGAGCTCGGCGCTTAGCGTTAGGCTAACTTGCCTTCCTTCCTCCCTCTCCTTCTAGCTCCTTATCGAATTCTACTTATACCTACTACTACCCTATCTACCTACTAATATACCCTTCTTATATATTCCAAGTATTGCTCTCCTTAGATTTGCCTTTGCGACGGGGCGTATTGTCTCTAGTATCTATCTTAGTATCGCTATATATATTATCCTAATTACTCGCGCGGCCGAAATCCTCGCTAGGAAGCTCTTATCGTAGTCTACTAGGTCCGGTATCGCGTATACAACTACGACTACGACTACTACTTCTACCTCTACCTCTACTACGACTACGACTACGACCGCTAGCCTACGACTATATCTATATTAGTAGAAGACTAGAAAGCATACTAGCGCCTTCTAGTATTTACTTACTATAATCTCCGGTACAGTATAGTCTAAAGAAGAACGCCCGAGGCCGATAGAAGTATAGTATATCGAAGAATCCCTTCGAGTATAAGAGAGCTAGTTGTCGAGTAATACGGCTAAGTCGCTATAAAAGGATATTTATATTACGAGTAATATTAAACTTCTATTAGTATATATCCGCGATGTCTAGTATATCTAGACCGATGCTAGCTGTAGTAGTTATTACTATATAGCGAATATTAGAGTCTAGCCTATAGTACTTATTATACCGATTGTCCTAGTCTAGCTTTAGTACCTTTGTAGTATAGAAGGAGATAGTACGGTAGATATTAATAATAGGACCTACGCCGTACTAATATCTCGTAGTATAGTCCGGATTGTCCTTAGTTTAATATAGTAACTAGCTATAGGCGATATCGACGAAGTTAGCGATATACTTATAGCCTTCGATAAATACTAAGGACTTACGTATATTCTATAGTATTGCTAATCCCTTCGT
Organism: Pseudocercospora fijiensis CIRAD86; assembly: GCF_000340215.1. Classification (NCBI taxonomy): domain Eukaryota; kingdom Fungi; phylum Ascomycota; class Dothideomycetes; order Mycosphaerellales; family Mycosphaerellaceae; genus Pseudocercospora; species Pseudocercospora fijiensis. The sequence continues at coordinate 600,826 of NW_006921544.1, forward strand.
AACCTCCTTCTTTTCTCTATTAGGAATTAGCGGATAGGATACGGCATTATCGATTACTATATATAGTATATCGTAGTTAGCTAGATACTCTCCCGAAATAAACCTAATAATATAGATAATTTCTAGGCGATCGATACTACTACGGATAATCTTAGTCTCGTACGGATAAAGTCCCTCTTTACGTATACTAGTATACTTTATCGTATACTTAGTATACTCTTTATCTATAGTATCCGAGGTTAATAGAGTACTAGTATCGATACGTAGGCGATCGCGCAATTACCCGACCTACGAGTATTTATCGCGGAAGCTAGAAGGCTTACCCTAGTTATAGATTAGATATATCTTATTAATAATAACTAGGCCGAACTTCTCTCGTATATGCCCGTCGTTTAGTAGCGAGAGGAACTGTAGTAATACTACCTAATCTAGGCTAAGTAGAAGATACTAGAGCTTGCTATTAAGGATATTCTTAAATATACCTAGGTCGATCTTCTTAGTTTTAGTAGAGATATATACTAAGTAGACTAGACTACTAGTATTACTAGCTATACGCTCGATTGCTACTACTTGTTTAGCGCCTAAGCGGTTTAATAGCACTACTTAGATAGTAATTATACTAGTTAGTATTATAAAGCCCTAGAATAATAGACTCTTTCCCCCGCCTATACGAGTAATAAATAGGACATTATTCTAGCTATAGATAAGTGCGTATATTACTATCTTCTACGCTAGTAGAGGAACTAATACTAACCTAGAATATATCGATAAGTCCTATAAGCTAGCCGCTATACTATAAAGTAATATCGGATTTAAGTTACCTTAGCGGCAAGGGCCTCTAGCGAAGTAGGTCGCCTATTTAGCTATATAACGTAATATCTTAGGGACTCCCGCGGAGGCCGTATATAGTAGAATAATATATTATACCTTAATATACGAACGACGGGACTATACTAAACGACGCGTACGCGTATACGAACGATAGCAAGTAAGATATATAGAGTCGTAGGATAGATCCGAGTAGTAGGAAGGAGCCGGAATCTAGGGAAAAGCTAAGAGAAACATATTTACTTAAGAGCGATAAAACGAGTTCGCGCTCGCGCGCCGTAGACGATAGCTAGGAAATAAGGTTACTATAAGATAACGGATAAGCGGGATATACGCGCCCGCGCTCGGCGCGTAAGAAAGCACCTAAAAATAGAGGTTTACTAAGAAGTAAGCAAGTAAGATATATATACCTACGCTTACGCGATAGATACGCTAGACGCCTATAAGGCGGAATACTTAGAAAGGCTCTCTCCCTCTAAGACTCCCTTCTTTCTTTTCTTCGTAGTTCGACTTATATAGATAGTAGCTAGATTAATTTAGTATTCCCTTTAGTTTAGTTTAAAGTTCCGTATATATTCTTACTACTTAGCCTCTAACCCTTATAAGTACTCTCGTAAATTTCCGGCCCTTCTAATACTTATTTAGTAACTTATCGTAGTAGAATTAGTAAAGGAAATAGTTAACCTTATACTCGCCGGCCTCTATCCCTTAGAAGGCTAGTTTTACTACTAGTTATTCCGTACCGCTATCGTTAGTTATAAAATACCTAATAACTTACGGTTTTAGTTAATTTCGATACTATTCTTTTATTAACTTAAAGCCCTCCGCTATTATTACAATATCTTCTCTTAGCGAATAAAAACAGGCGTAAACTCGGTATATATTTAAAGAATCTCGGACGATAATTAACAAGAGCTTCTACTTAAGAGAATTCGTATTATACGTAGAGTCGATAATTAAAACCTACCTAAACTAGTAGAGTAGGTCTAAACTAGATTCTTTAGTAAACACGACGATACGAGAAGGATTACCGTTAGTGGCTTTCTTGATATCGATATATTAGTAAGAATAATAGTCTATAAATATAGAAATTAGTATATTTGAAAATAAGGCATCGCGCTAAGAATTACTAAAGCCTAATTATAAGCCGTAAATTACGGAAATCGGAGGTACGCCGGGCTTTCCCGTACTTACTAATTTAGCTTAGTACCTACTAAGCTTAGAAAGATAACGTATAATTAGTAACGCTATCTACCGGATTAGGTAGGATATAGGGCTATACTATTAATTAAGTTTACTAAGTAACGTATTAGAGGTAGGCGCGTAGAACTTTAAGAAATTCGACTTACTTCGTTCTAACTAGTCTGTTACTTCTTCTTTCTATAAGCTCCTCCTTAAATCCTTACTATAATATCGTAGATTTAGATACGCTTTTAACTAACTACGCGCTACGTTATATATAGTCTAGATATTAAATTTAGTACGGCTAGTAGCTAGAAGGCGCTTATTGCCCCCTTCGATACTATCTCTAGTAATAAGTTATCGAACCGCTACCGTTACGTACCCTCGCTATACCTCCGCGCCTACTAATTTTAGAAGGAATATAGGTATCTTCCTTAGATCTATATTACTAAGCTTATAGTTATAAGGCTATAGATTAGTCTTATCTTAAAGTACCTTATACTAAAGAGGCTATACCTAGGATAGCCTACGCTTATAGTTCTTTACTATTTAAGCGCTAGGCGCGCCTTCCTTAACCGACTTATACTAAGCCTAGATATTTAGTACCGCTAGACACTTTAGCGGAGTAGTAACTTTACGCTTCTGCCTTATCTTAGGGTTATTACTCGTCCTATTTATTATAAGATTCTTCCGCCTTCTATAGCGATAGATAAACCTAAACTCGCGCCTTATCTTCTTCGGTATATATAGCCGGTAGGCGCTACTAACCTATAGGTTATTATTAAATAGCTAGTATATCGCTTTCTCGTCCGGAGTTATTATAAACTAATCTTCTAAATAGAATAGCCTCTCGCGCTATTACTTCAGGTCCGCCGGTAGCTTCAATACTATATACTTACTACTAAAGTAGTTGCTACACTACTTATATATAAGTTTCTTAAAGCTATTATTACTACGAGACGGCTTATCGTTACTATCGCTAGCGCTCTCGCTATCCTTATTAACCTTAACTTCTACCTCTTCTGCGACTACTTCTAGCTTACTAGGCGTATCCTTATCCCCTTCTAATCTATTTAGTCTATTAAATCTAGCATTATCTAGCGACTAATCGTTGTTAAATTGCTAGTTATATTTATTCTCTAGTAACTAAGTACTAATAAACGTCCTATCGACCGATATAGGTAGTATATTACTAGTAACCTCTGCCTATAGAGCGGCTATTTAGGCGGCGGTAAGGAGGGCCTCGGCGGCGTCTATTATCGCGATATAGAGGTCGAGAAAGAGTACGAATTTAGTAGGTTTTAAAGAGATATCGCGACGACTAAATCGGCTAAGCGGACGAGCGAGGTAGCGACGGCGAGGTAGCGATAGTAAGGTCTATAAGAGATAGAATCTATAATACCTACTAGCGGAATAATAATAGGTAAGTATATCTTATTAGGTATAGAAATTAGTAGGTAGCTATATACCTTAGCAATCCTATCTCTACCCGGTATAGCTTAGGTTCTGCCTTATTTTAAGGATAGCCGCTATCGGTTTTAGCTATAGCTTTCCGCTTATAGCTTTAGGTTCGCTCCGAGGTTTAAGGTCGAGCACTTGTCTCACGATCTAAACGCTAATACGCGTCTCTAGATATCCGAGATCCGAAGCTTTAGATCGCGAATATACGATCCTAACGCCTATACGTAACTCTAGACCTACGGTAGCGCTTCGAGATCCGAGGTAGAGCACTCTACAAGCCTATACTATACGCTAGAACTATAGTAGAATTCAATATACTAACAATATTATAATTAGTAGCTTACTAGATAACCTATGCGAGTAGTCTATAGGTTAAGATTACTAAATAACTATAGTATATATAGGCATTTAAGGTTACGTAATCAAGCGCTAACCTTAGCAGCTACTATGCGCTCGATATTCTCGCTATATAATCAAGTTTAAGATATTCTCGTTATCTTATAGAGCGACGAGAGTACTATACTATACCTATATCTAAAAAAACTACCGCTCCGCTAGTGCCTAACACTCTTCGATAGTCTATCTTTTATCTAAAGTACTATTAAAGGACGGAAACTAACACTACTACTACTACTTGTAGCAATAGTATAGGCTACCGAGGGTAATATAACCTATAGTAATATAGGCAGCTATGTTTAGTAAGATAGGATAACGAGACTATCGCTTAGGCTAACAACTAGAGCCCTATAATATAGGCATTGTAGAAGTGTAACATAAACAATGTGCTATACGAGGTTAATAATCTGTCTACTCTATAGAAGGAGGCCTCTTATATAGGCTTAAAACTAGCCTATAGGTATAGGGCCGGTTACTAGCCAATATCCCTCCCTTTCTTCGTATCTAACTAGATACGTTTTATAAGGCACGCTTAAAACAAACATATACGCATCCTTAGCGCTCTTAGCTAAGGCCGGTTTTAGAACTCCGTAATAACACCCCCGGGGTAGCATTTATCCTAGATACTATAATTATACAAAAACAACTTCCTAAGCAATACTATACAGACTTACTATTGCTTTAACGCGCCGTAATCCTTACTAGCAATAACCTTATCTACTAGTCGGCTTTCGAAATCTCCTCCGCATGCATTAAAGCTGTTAGTACCGAAGTACTATCCCTTATAGAGAGCTTAATTAACGAGGAGGTTAGTAGCCTTTTCCTTCGTAGCATTCTCCTAATCGTATAGATATTCCTTAAGTCCCTCGTTATTAAGCTAGAGGATCTATTCAACTTCGTTCTAAACAACGTAACTTAACTAAGGAATCCTACTAACTAGGGCGTCGGAGATATAGCCGAGACCTTCGACTAAGATAGCCGTAGGGAAAGCGAATAGTACGAAGGAGTTCGAGGCTAGGAGAGCGGTTAGATTACGGTGCGCTTTAGTAACCTAGGAGACTGTTAAGTTCTCGTAACCCTTAACCTTAGTGCTATTAATAACGCGAGAGTAGCCTAGGTTAATTAATATACGGTTGCTCTTAGTCTTCAGATTACTATATAGTAGGTATAGCATCTAAATAGAGACTTCGTACTCCTTTAGAGGGTTAAGGATCTACTCCGCTTTACGCCCCTCGCTATTAGGCTAACTATCGAATATATAGTCGAGGTCGTTGTCGGTAAGGTGCTTGTTAGTAAGCTTGCCGATCTTGCTTAGTAGGACTAGGCTACGAGCCTTAAGCTTCTTAACCTAGTTCGCAAAGACCTCGGGCTAGTATATGCCTTCGACAATAGTAGAGTAGCTAGTCTTATCCTTAGATATAAGGCAAACCTTAATGCGTAGGTAACTAGCACCCTCGCTAGCTGCGAGCTTAACTATATCTTATCCGAGACGAGTAGACTCCTTAGAAGGACAGTTTTCGTAAGTACCGCCAACCTTAAAGAACTTAGTAGGCTTAGGGACGGAGATAAGCTCGTATACGTAATTAGGTCGAAGGGCGATAGCTAAGAGCTATAGAGCAGGGTACTAGCGGACGATTTAGTTACTTATACTATAAGTTTAAAGGGTATTGCGTCCTTCTTGCTTAGACTTAGGCATATTACGTATATGCTAAAGGTATATCTTAAACTCTTCCTATATTAGGTCGATAAGGAAAGGAAGATATACTCTACGAGGCTCTTATAACTAACTAAAGACTTAAGGGAAGATAGCATTACTAGTCTAGCGAAAGCGGTCGAAGGAGGTGCCTTAGCTAAGGATGCCGGTAACGAACTTGCTCTAGCGATCCGTTAGCGTAAGGGCGCGAGTAATAGTACTAGTAGGGTTGAACGCGTAGAGTCCTAGAGATATCGGGGCGGCAATAGGGCGTCTAGGAAACTAGTTAGTATAGGCCTAGTTAGCCTTAAGGGCAGCGAAGGCATCTTAATTAGCGATATTACGTCTAATCTTTAATAGGCGGCTAATAAGGACACTCGTCTTAGCACTAGTATAGAGACTATACGCCTTAGCGGCCTTCTTAATATAGCTAGCATACATAGTAAACGGCTCTTCGCCTAGCTTACTAAGGTCGTCGTACTACTAATAGATAGATAGGGCGATAGATGCTTTGCCTATATCGGCCTTAGGAACTATATCGATCTCGGTAATAAGATATACGATAGAGTTACCCTTATAGGAACTATAGATGTTCTTAGTTAATAGCATCGGCGAGAGGCCTCTATACCTACGCTTACTAAAGGAACCTTCGGAGGAAATACTATCTTCTAGTAGCGCATCTAGCATATTAATATCCGAGTTACTATAGTTAGTACTAGAAGGTGTAGTAGACTTCTTAGCGGCCTTCTAGAATGCCTAGCGAGCCTATAACGCCTTCTAACGCGCTGCTTCTGCCTTAGCGCGCTTATCTTAAACTTTTTAGAGGACCTTACGGTTATAGGTCGAGCGGCGATCTTATACCTATATCTCTATAGCGAGCGCTAGACTAGTAGCTGTATCGGCTTCCGTCTTAAGGCGAAGGACCTTACGTTCGAGAACATCTACGATAGGAGCCTCTTAACCCTTAATAATAAAGCCTATACTATTAATGCGATAGCCCTTCTCTTTTAGTAGATCTTTAGTAGACTAGGCGTTAAGATCTACCTCGGCAATAGCGTCCTTATACCGCTTCTAGTAGGCTATCGTAAAGTCGTTAAGTGCGAAGGTTAAGTTAACTAATTGCTTGCCGTACTTCTTACTAGTAGTAGAGACTCGATAGATTATAGTGCGGGAAAGGTACTCTACTCCCTCGCGACGGACCGGATACTTATTAACGAACGACGCAACCTGCTTAGTACGCTCTTGTCTATCGTAGGCGAAGTTAATAAGGCTCTTTAGGAGACTACTCGGACCTCCCTACTACTCGAAGGCTTAATTAAGGTTCGTAAAGCGTATACGAATCGTAGTGCCCGCTATCTCGAGGCTATAGACGATAGGAAAGGCTTAATAAAGCTCTATATCCTAAAGAACGTCTCGCTTGAAGATACGCTTACTAATGTCCTAGCGCAAGTTATTTATACTATACGATACTAAGATAGTAGCCTTCTTAATGTTTTGGTCGATAACGCGTAGCAAGGTACGAGCGGTCTTAATCTTCTTTTAGGGGTCGTCGATAGCGGTAACGATCTAGAAACAGTGCTCGAGACTAGTTATAGCGACTAAGGCGCTATCGGAGGGGGCTTCGATCGGGACTAGTACGGCTAGGTTAAGGGCTAGTAGGTTGCTACTACTACTAGCGCCTAGCGGATTTAGGGCGCCGGAAGACATCTTAGTCGACCGGAGCGGAAAGGAGTTAGTAACGAGTTTGCAAAAACGTTCGTAGCTTGTTAATAATAATTAAAGGGTTTAGATAGAAGGAGGGGGAGGGGGTAGGCGGTAGTAAGTTAGTTAGTATTTAAGTAGAAGAAAGAGCTTAGAAAGCTCGCCTTAAATAGGGTACGAAGGTAGCGTAGTCTATATGTTCCGGTAAAGTAAACGGATAACGACTATATATAGACCCTAAAAAGTGAAGCTATATACGAGACTCCTTTATTAGTAGGGCGGCTAAAGTTTAACAATCGATCTAGCTAATTACTAGTAGCGACTACGCGCCTTTTGTTAACCTCTAGCTTTCGTAGATTCCCGCGCACTCGAAATGTAACTAGTTAGTTCGAGTACCTAGTAGTAATCTATAGTAGTAAGGCTAGCGGGACTAATAATACCCCCGGGGTAGTATTAGCTTTTCTCTAGAGATACTCGGCAACTAGGAGCAAATCGCCTAGGCCTAGCGTAGCTTGTATTAGCCTATAGCACTATCGTTATAGATGCAGTATTACCTTTTATAGTAGTAGGTATGTAAACGTAGCCCGTACGTTTTTCCTTTTTCTAGACACTAAGCTTAGCGGCCTAAGGTCCCTACTCTTAGAGGCTATAGGCCTAGGTTGCTACGTCTATCTAAGAGCTAGGAAGGGAGAGGGATCCTCTCTTTCTTAGTGTCCTACGTAGCTAATACTAATTAGGGCAGGAACAATCTTCTCTAGCGGAGTATCTTATTATCGTTGTTACCTAAGGGCGGTTGCTAGAGACTAGGAAACTAGAGGGAAGTAGTCCTAGAAGGGCGGGAGGTTAGGTTCGGCTAGCTTCCGAATGCTACCCCCGGGATATTATTCGGAAGTTATTCCTCGTATAGTTCTTTCTAAGGAAAAACAAAAAGAGTAAAGCTATAGCAATATCAATCGAAGGCAAAAGAGCAAAACAACCGATAAAGTAAAAGTAAAAGAGGGTAACAACCGAGAGCATTAATATTAGTAGGAATAGGTAGTAAGGACTAAAGCTATAGGGCAGGACTACATTGATAGCGCGGAGAATAGTTAATAGAGGCAAGGAAAGCAACGTAGTAGAGGTAGGAAAAGATATACGATTATTTAGTCTCGGGGTCGTCTAGCTATAATTCTAGGCGGTCTTTATTACTAGACTAGTTAGGTTCCTCGGAGTTAGAGTTAGATAGCTAGAAGTCTAGCTTACTATTAGAATCGGAATTAATATCGGAAACGCTCTATATATAGTTAATCCGTATATAACCCTCCCTTTGTTCTTAAGTTATTCCTAATAGCTTACTAAGACGAATCTAGGGATAGGCATAGTTCTTAGGTAGAACAGGATCTATAATAGCGGTAGGATCCTCCTCCCGATAGGCATCTAAGGACGGTAGAGGGTCTATAGAGGTACTAACTTCCTCCTCGGTCGGCGGAGGGCGGGCAGGTTCGCGTAACTTAACGATCTTCTTTAGATTAGCCCGAGGGTAAGTGTGCTTTAAGGTAGCACTATCTAGCTCCTAAAGAAGGTATACGGAACCCGAGTAAAGGACCTCCTTTACTCTATAAGGACCCTTCCACTTAAAGGCTAGCTTATAGGAGTAACTATACTCTAGTTCGGACCGGTATAGAAGGACTATATCGCTAACCTTTAGAGGTTCCTAATTAACAGCATTATAGTTATTAAAATACTGCTTAGCCTCTTCCCGAAGGCGACGTTGTCGAGCAAGACCCTCTTAAGAAGTCGTAGTTATATCCTTAAGAGCCTTAGCCCGTAGGGTAAGAAGATCTACCCTAGTACGAACAGACCCCTAATCGTAAACGCCGTACGTGCGATAGGACAATTTAATAGGAAGAACGGCGTCCCTCCTAATTATAAGTTCCGCTAGTATAAGTCTAGTCGTATCGACAATAGTAGTTCGGTCCGCCTAGAGAAGGGCTAGGACGCGGGTAGAAATAGGAACTAATCTGTCGCTACTATTAGTTATCTTAGATAGGGCATTAATTAACGAGCGATAGCCGCGCTTAATAATAGCATTCGACGAGGGATAGTATAGGGAGATGCGAACGTTCTTCGCCCCGTACGAAATAAGTAGCGCTTAAACCTCCTTAGCTATATTGTTCGTAGCGTTGTCTAAGATAACCTCGTAAGGTGTTCCCTAGCGGCAAAATAGATCCTTAAATAGGAAGGTAGCTATATTACGGGTATTGATAGCACCGCAACCCTTATAGAAATAATAGGCCTCCGGCTATCGAGAAAGACCCTCTCGAATAATATATAGGCTGTTATTGCGGCTAAGATAGACCCTATCGCTATACTACCGCTCCCTAACTAACTAGGTAGTAGGGATACGTAGCTCCCCTAGACGTCGGTAGCTGTTCCTAAAGTTGCACTTAGGATAGCTCTTATAGTAGCGGGAGACATTAGCCTATACGCCGTCCTACTAGTAGCGTCGACAAAGGATATCGAAGGTGCCCTCCGCCGCCTAGTAGCCGAGCTTATCGTAAACGGAACGAAGGATTTCTTATCGGGCTGCTAGATCGTTAATAATACGCTAGAGCGGTACATTAACTATAGCCTATCGCTAAAGGATACGATCCTTAATAAGGAACCTCCGAGAATAGCGAACGATACGACGGTATTAACTCTTTAATAGACTAGGAGCTCTCTTCGTATAAGTAAGGAAGTAGGCGATATTATAGGAGTCGTCGGAGTAGACCCTATTAAGGATATTATCCCTACCCGGTTCGCCCGCCTTAGTATCGTCCTAGTCCTCGCCGTTAGTAGCAGGGTCTTCGTTAGGCTAATTACTAGGTTAGTCGTCGGTAGTAGACCTAGTAATTACCGGTATAGCGTTAATATAGAAGGTAGTAAAGAAGGTGCGGTTAATAACCGCGTTAATATCCTCTTCTTCTATTATCTCGGCGATGTCCTCTTCTATAGTAGGCCTTCTAGAAAGGCTATCCGGTCTAGTATGCTTCTTGCTAGGAATATAGAAGACGTCGAAATTAAATAAATAGATCTAGGCAACCTACCGAGCTATCGTAGAGTTAGGTAGGTCGGAGGCTATATAGTTAAGTTAATAGACTAGCGTCTAAGCGTCGACTTCTAGGCGAAAGAATACTCTAAAGAGCTAAGGTCGGAACTTCTTAAGAGCCTTATAGATACTAAGGCACTCTCGCTTGCTAGTATCGTATCGGGCCTCGATTAGTTTCTATAGACCGGACTCGTACCGGATAGGGTAACGTAAGGAGGGCTCCTTACGATTATACTATATTAGTATCTCGCCGTAGCTTTCCCCGCTCGAGTCGATAGCAATAATTAGCAGACCTGTACCTTCCGAGTAATTAATAGAGGTAAGTGTAGGCGCGCTAACAAGTGCCTTAGTAACCGTATCCTTAGCCGCTTAGTAAACGGAGGTCTATTCAAACTCTGTATTCTTCTTAAGCAAGGCGTATAGAGGTTTATATACTAACGCAAAGTTTTCGACCTAGATATAGAAGTAGGAGACTACTCTAAGCTAGATCCGGACATCTTTCTAACAAGTAGGGTCCGGCTAGGACACAATCTTTAGAACCCGTATATTATTAGGATAGCGGCCGTTCTTATTAGTAACAAACCTAACAATGTTTATGCGCTTGTATAGGAGCTAAAGCTTTTCCCTATATACTATTAAGTTAGCCCGCTCTAAGTCGCAGAGGATACTATCGAGGTTCTAGATATGTTTAAGAAAGAACCTACGGATGCTAGGCTCTACTTCTTCGTTGTTATACCTAGTTTTAGGGCCTTTAATACTAGTATCGTCGAGGAAAGGCATCGTAGTATAAGAAATATATACCGCGAGGACTTGATTTATAATAAGCACGAACTAGGCTACTAAGTTAGTCGCCCCTTAGGGAAGGGTAGTTTGTCTATATAGTCTAAGAGGCGTTTCGAAACTAGTTAGGTCTCTGCTATCGGGATAGAGAGGTATCTAGTCGTAGCCCGAGAACATATTAACTAGTAAGGCTACTATATAATTAGTAAAGGCTTCCGAGAACCTATTAGTCTCTAGGGGAAGGTTAGTATCTCTAATCGTAACCGTATTAAACTTTTAGGTAGCGTTAATTAGCCGGTACTTCTTTAGTTCCCTAGGAGCTATCTTCTTCTAAACTAGGAAGTATAGATTGCGATACGAGGCATAGGAAGGCTCTAAGGTGCTAGCCTTTATACGCTGCCGTATTATGTCCTTAACTATACCTCTTAGGCTTAGGTTTAGCTTGAACCCTAGGTAAGCCTAGGGCTTATACTCGATCGTTCGGATCCTCTATAGAGGGGCAACCTCCGGGTTAATCCTACCTAGATACGTAAGTTATATACTAATACGGCTTCGCGGTTATATAGAAGCTCGTATAGCAAATCTAGTTCAAGATCCGAAAGCTCGATACTAGGTTTGATTTTCGCTAGTCTCTCCGGCGTTAGCCTTAAACCCCTAGGAATAGTAGAGAACTTTTTTGTAATATACCTCTAGTCGTACGGACTATCCCTAGGTATTAATATCGCTTCGCGGTTAAGGCACTTTTATCGCTAGTTAGGATTTCCGCTAGGATTGGACCTATTAGTTATATATACGCTGCCTTTTACGGGCTTGATCTTGTTAGCTACCCTCTTATATAGGGTATATATACTAACCGCTCGTAATACCCGAGCCCTCTCTCTTTAACGTTAGGCCCGGAGATTAGCGCAATAGAACAGCGCGTAAACTTTATTAGAAGTCTCCTTAAGTCGGTAGGTATATAGCTAGTAATCCTAATTTATAATTCCGGCGAAAACGTTAGATTCCTAATAACACCCCTAGGGTATTATTCGATCGGCGCTCTAATTAGTTAGTTCGGATTCGGGCTCGGGTAGATCCGCTTCCGGCGGCGATAATTGCGACAGCATTATTACCGAGATTCGTATACTAGGTTGTCGTTACCGTATTATTATACTCGCTATCGCTTCGAGTATTCGCCTCCTTAGTATAGAGCCTAGAAACTTGCCTTAACGTACGGAGCGGCGTACCTCTAGATATAACCTATTTAAGCTATACTAACTTATAGCGTAGATTGCCGGTCTTACAACCGCGCTATAGCGTTTCCCGAAGAGCGCTTAGAAGCAGTAAGGATATCCTCGTAGGACTTGTAGCTAGTGTTTCCGATATAACTAGTAAATACGACTCGGTTACCCTTCTAGTTAGCGATAGTTCCTTCCTAGGAGCTATCGTCGCAGTTGCGCTAGATATCCCGGGTTATACGAGACTATAGACGACCTAGAATAATTGGCGTGTTCGGGTTAGCGGTAATCTAGAAGGTAAAGGAAAAGTATATGCCGAAAGCGTCTACTATAATATTATAGCAGGCACCTACTAGCGCAACCTCCCTATTTACTCCCTATATGCTAAGGGAAATATCTCTATTTATTAGTAGTCGGAGCTATTTAGCCTAGCGCTTACTTATAATAAGTAACTCTAAACTATTATTAAGCATTGCTAGCAACTGCTAACTATAGCTTCCGATAGTAACTTAAATATAGATAGCGGGAACGACGGCGAAGGAACGGGTAACTACGGAAAGGTCTATATTATTAGGGATAGAGTAAAGCTCCTTAGGTCGAGGAGGTCCTACTCGACCGATTTATTAGCTAGTAAATCGGATAGCCTTAATAGAAACTAAAACCGAAGCAGGGTCGGCATTATTACTATCCCCTCGGCCTATCTCCTTAATCCCCTCTTCGTTAGCATTATCGATAGTCTCCTAGCTCTCGTAGGTTACTAATTCGCCTTCTATAGACTCCTAGGCCCCTAAAAATTTAGGAAGGAACTATAGGGAAGAGACGTCGATATAGTCCTCTCGCCCTTGTTTACGTCGGAGGGCTGCAAGGTCTTTTATAAAGGCAGCATCGTTAGGAATCCGGCTCTAGAATAGGTTAGTAGGCAAACCGTATACTAGAAGCTCTCCTATAGATACGTTAGATTTGAGGTCTAGGAACTATAAAGCCTAGAAGAGAGCATTTGCCTTTATGTCGTAAGAGTTAGTAGGCCCGGCACTATACTTCTTTATATACCTATTAAAGCGAAAGCTCTTTAGATCGGCTGACTTTCGTTTATAGGCCGGCGGGTTAGCTAGGCCTAGGGTACTACTAAGGTCGGTAGTATTATTCTCTATATCGATATCTAGAGTCTCTAGGACCTCCGGAGTAGCTATACTAGCTCGGGTTGCACGGTCTTTAGCTGTCTAGAGTGTCTTAGTCTTAGCGACTAATTCTCGCTATTTCTTAGCCTTGTTAGCTGCCTGCTTCTTAAGTATCCTAGTAGGGGCTACCGTACTAGGGCGGGTAGGGTTCTACGGGCTCTTACCCTTGCCCTAGGACTAGGTTTAGAACGACTAAGTTTAGGACCTTATAGCAGCGTAGACATCTATACTATTCTTAGTAATCGCGTAAACATTAGTAACTGCGTCCGGGTCCTAAGACACAAAGTTAACTTTAACGGGATTAGTAGTACCGTTACTACTCCGCTCCTTAACCTGTTTTGCCCTAACCTTCTAAGTTTCTCGTTTAGCAATAGCGGCGAGGGTACTATTCCTAGTATCCTTAAACTCGATCTTGCTACTATACTTCTTCTCTAGAAGACTCCTAAGTTAAAGTAGCTTCGGGGCTCTACGATCCTACTCGAAGTCAATCTTGTCGCCGGTATCGGTATAGTAGAACCGACTATTTACTTATATAACGAGCTTCCTCTTAAGAAGCTCTTTCTAGATAGGGCAGTCTAATTAAATATGTTTGAAACCGCCGTATATCTAGCACTTGCTATCTAAGTAAGAATAGATCTTCCGTATAGTATAGACGTTAACTAAAGGGGCCTTAGGGTAGTTAGGATCGGAGACCTAGTAGACTAGTAGTATATCCTTTAGTATACTAGTATTAATAACCTCCCTAACTCGCTATAGTGCTTTCGCATTGAGGTTAAGCTAGGCTAGGGATTTAGCCAAGTCCGCAACGTCCTAAGAGTACTTAGTAATAGTAGGAGTTACGGTCTTAGGACCGCTCTACGACTTAGGAAGGAACTTAGGTCCTTTGCTTCCCGAGGCGTCGCTCTTTACCTAAGCTAAGTCATTCCGGTCCTCGCCGTAAATGAACTTCTTCGTATCGGCGGAGCTATTAATATCGTCCTTAATAGCCTCTAGGACCTCTTTGTACTTCCTAAAGGTCTTAGGATTAGCTTCGCTAAGCTTGTAGCGATAGAAGATACGCTTAGCCGTAGACTACGGCAACCCTTTAAGGAGTAGCCTCGTTCTTTAAGAGTTCTCGAGGTCCTACTAGTTAATGCCGTCCGCTAACTTAACAAACTCGCGGATATACTCCTTTAGGTCGTTATCTTCGGTACGCCTCTCTATATAGAGGTTCTTAAGCTACGTACGACTACCTTTAATACGACGGCTATCACGATCCCGATACTCCCTTATAAAGGCCTACTTAAAGACCTCCTAGTCGGTATTAGACTTATCGTCCTTTTCTAGGTAGCTAACTAGGGTTCTAAGGGTTCGGTAAAGCTTAGTAATAGTAGTCCTCGTAAGGGACCGGACCTTGTACTAGTCCGACTCCTCTTCGAGTCCGTACTTAGTTAAGTTGTCCTTAAAGCGTTCTACGTACGCCGTAGCGTTCTACCCTTCGAACAAAGGGTTCCTACTGCTTCCCGGCTCTAGCGGGCGACGCCTATTCTAACGGAGAAGGTTAGTTTGCCTTTAAATTATCTTTATAACGACATTGTAGAGAGCCTCGGGCATAGAAGGCTCGATAGCCCCTAGGTCGATAGCGCTTATAACAACTAGTCGTCGCCTAATTTCTTCGTTAATAGGGTCCGGTAGGTTATTAGATTCCGAAGATTCCGCTAATTCGTAATACTCGCTTTCGCTAGAGCTTATTCGATTGTTATAAAGTAGTTAAAATAAAATACTATAGGAAAGTGTTTTTAGTATATGTTATAGGTTTGGCTTGTTTCGATGTTGCTATACGAGAAAATAGTGTCCTAGGCTGTTTTCTTCTAATATTACCCCTAGGGTAGTATTAGAATTTAGCCTCCTAGGGGCCGCCTAGACACCCCTAGGAGCTTTAATTTAGTAAATTTAGACAAAAGCCTCTCGGAGGAAGGAACTGCAATCTCTATTTATACCTAGATCCTAGAAACTAGCCGCTTTACTAACTATCGTTATCTCCTTTAGCTAGGCGGGGGGCGGGGACCTTCTTTTTCTAGTAGAAGGCTAAGCACTATCCGAACGAGGCAGCGAATCCCGAAACAATCTACCCGGTTAATAGGGGAACTGTCTAGGCATCCGACCTGTAATCTAGAAATTGCTATCGTATAGATAGTCTTAGCAAACTAAGTAAGGCCGATAGGTAATTAATCTATCTCCTCCTTAGGCGGGCGGTAGCTTATCTCGAGCAAGCAGTACTAAATAGGTCTTCGACCCGGAGCCGAGTCCTTAGAAGCTAGCTATAGTTATAGACTAGGCCCTAAGCTGTAACAGTCCTAAGGGTTTGCAGCTTTTCGGGGTTAAAGCGATGCCCTCGTTAAGAGGTTTCTCTGCTTGTCGTAACGGCCCCTTAAGATACTTCGGTATCGTCCGTATCGTAGGCTCTTATCGTACCCTCGCTTCGGTTATAGCTATTCGTGCCTAGAGACTACCTTTAACATACCCGAACCTGTTAGATATAAAGAGATAGCCCTACCTTCGGCTCTAATAAAGGACGGAAACTAACACTACTACTACTACTTATAGCAATAGTATAGGCTACCGAGGGTAATATAACCTATAGCAATATAGGCAGCTATGTTTAGTAAGATAGGATAACGAGACTGTCGCTTAGGCTAATAACTAGAGCCCTGCAATATAGGCATTATAGAAGTGTAATATAAATAATGTACTATACGAGGTTAATGATCTGTCTACTCTATAGAAGGAGGCCTCTTATATAGGCTCAAAACTAGCCTATAGGTGTAGGGCCGGTTACTAGCCAATACTATATATCGTTATATATATATTTAGTCGTAGATTCCGTTATATCTTCGGCCGTAGACCTCTTATTAAGCTACGAGGATATATACTACGAATATATTAGTATTATATCGTACGTAGTTATATCAGTTTTAAGCTTAAGAAGGCGCGTACTACTAAACCTAAATATATATCTAGTCCTTAACTATACTAAGTTAAGAGAACTAAGATTATCTTAACTTAGTATATCTAATTAAAATGAAATAGAAACAGATTAGAAACAAACTAGAAACAAGCTAAAAAGGAACTATAACTATAGGTAAAATACCTAGCTAAATTAGGCAGCTAGGAGAAAAGGCTTAGTAGTTAATCTAGTATATATAAGCAAGTATAGCTAGCTATAAAATAAAAGGACAAGCCCTAGTAGTAGAGATCTTCTATCTAGGAGCACTACCTCGTTCTAATACTAATATAGTAGAATTAGCTTTTAAATCCGCTCCGAACTAGTACTAAGTTAAGTCTAGGGGCTACTCCGTTAAATGTCTTTATTATAATAATACTTTATAAATACTCCCGCTTATTTGATTACTATTACCCTTTCTAAATACTTACTTATACTAAACTATAGCCTAGAACTTTAAATTAGGACACTAATATAAGTAGATACGAGTACCTAGTTCGATCTAGCAACCCTGTTCTTAATGCGCTAAGGCCTATTCCCTATGTTACTATATATCCTAAGCTTCCTAATATAACTAGGATAATAACCCGGATCTATATCTCTAAACCTAACTCTAGGTTTAATATACTAGGTAATAGTAGATACTAAAGATTAAGAAAAGGATTAACGTATTATTATAAACCTACCTAGATATATTAGAAGAAGACAGTACTAAGGGCCGTATCTCTAGACTTTTAAAGATAGCTATTACGTTAACCTTACTTACTAGATAACTATACGTTTTCTAGAGGCAATATTAGGTTGCCTATAGGTCTATCCCTTACTACTAGAGGCGTAGTATCTTTTATTATATATTAGAAGGACTAACAACCTAATATATCGATATAGATTAGGACGCGAAGTAGATACGAAAGTCTAATAGTACAAGGTAGCAAACCTCTACTTAAAGATTCTTCTATATCTTGCAAGCTTTAGTAGTTATACTTAGTCTAAAGCCTAGTATTGCTTGTTTTAATATAGGAGCGCTTATAGGCCTTAAAGGTAATAATCGGCATAAGCTTAACTAACGGGGAGTCCTTATTAAGGACTCGGAAAAGTCTTAAAAATATTTTAGAAGATAAGCTATCTAAACTAATAAAGTTTAGCCTAGAAATAAGGACATACTAAACGCTCTAAACGACTCTACTACTAAACTAGAGA
Source organism: Pseudocercospora fijiensis CIRAD86 (assembly GCF_000340215.1). Taxonomy (NCBI): domain Eukaryota; kingdom Fungi; phylum Ascomycota; class Dothideomycetes; order Mycosphaerellales; family Mycosphaerellaceae; genus Pseudocercospora; species Pseudocercospora fijiensis. The sequence goes on from NW_006921544.1 coordinate 618,515, forward strand.
AGCATCTTACTAGTAGCTAAGCTCTTAATGCCTTACCCTAGAGTAATTCTAATAGGAATAATTCTAATAGGAATAATTCCAATAGGAATAATTCTAATAGGAATAATTCTAATAGGAATAATTCTAATAGGAATAATTCTAATAGGAATGATTCTAATAGGAATAATTCTAATAGGAATAATTCTAATAGGAATAATTCTAATAGGAATAATTGTAATAGGAATAATTGTAATAGGAATAATTGTAATAGGAATAATTTTAATAAAAGGACGATAAGAAGAAGAAGAACCTTAGTTAATATAAGTGCTTTAAGTATAAACAAAAGGGGCATTTTAAGAGGGACTATATAATATAGGTTAGGTATATAGGTAGATAGTATAGTTAAAAGCGTATAGTATTCGATAAGGTTTATAAAGGAGGGAGACGAAGGTTGGAAAGTTAGGCTAACGCTAAGCGCTAAGCCCTACCTAAAGTACTAAGACCCTAGCTTTACCTAGGCGGCTATATGCCTTTTATATACCATCCAGTATAGGATACCCTTCTAAAGGCTACGTCCTTATAGCTATCCTTATTATCCCCTCGCTAAGTTAGTAATCTAATAAGACGCGCTTCTTACGCGCTAAATCGAACGCTTAACTAGCCAATTACGTTACTATTAGTCTTAATATTAGACCTTACTTTAATGTCTATTATATAACAACTACTCTTCTAACTAGGCTATTACTACTAACCTAGTAGTAGGGATATATTAACGCTATTATAAAATAGTAGCCCTAACTAATAACGACGCGCGCACCTAGCTATAACTAGGTATAGGGAGTTATAGCAATCCCTCTACGCTTAGTTATTAGTCTTTCGAGGACTTATCCTATTCCCCTAGTAAGAAGAACTATTCCTATTATATACGGCCTACTTTAGCTTACCCTAGTTAGCTTAGGGCGTAGCCGTAGGTATAGGCACTCGGGCCTCGACTCTTTTCCGAGGTTACTAGGCCTAATAATCTAGTAGACGCGACCGCCTTAAGGCCCTAATTAGGCAGCTACTAATTGCTGCTCAAATTAGTATAGCTAATTTTCTATATTAGCGCCTTCGTAGCGTATAAGGTCGAAATCTAGTAGCTATATTTACTTAGTCGATTTATAACGTATTTTTAAGGACTATAAGCTCGAGGTCTATACTATATCTATAAGAGCGATTCCGGATACTACCCGTCTATAGTTCTACTTTAGTAAGCCTTATTTATATTTTTAGTCTCTAGTTAATACTATATATATTAGCTATATAGTTTTACTAGTAATATCTATATATAGTAGATAGGGTAGAAAAAGAATATAGTAGCGGCGTACCTTAGCGGAATGCTAGTAGGATACGCGAGGCGCGTAAGATTAGTACCGGTAAGAGTCGCTAGTAGTAAGGTCTTAGCGATAGTAGTAATACTAGGTAATAGCAATAGTTAGTAGTTAGCGTCTTAGCGCTAACCCTACGTCTTCCGATTTCTAGGCTTTATCCTTTTTATCGCGCTTATAAGGCAACTATAATTACCTATCGCTCTTTTCGTATTTCTAGTATTATTATTACTATAATAACCAATCGCCTACGCTCTACTAGCGCCGACTTTATCCTTATCGAGTAAGGCGCTTTAAGAATAAGAGATAGATATAGAAAGTAAATATAAGAGTAGTTATAGGGTAGCTATTATAGGCAGTATAGTCTCGGCCTCTATATTCGCGTTATTTGCTATTAGGTAATAATAGAAGTAGTACAATAGGCTATTAGTAGCGGATAGCTAATACTATCCCTAGGTTATTTTTAATCCTACGTAGCGATACCTTAGCCTTTATCCTATTGTTCTTAGTAGCCCTATATTATTATAGCAACTTAGTTGTTGTCTTAAAGGATTCTTTAGCCTCCTACTAGTTCTACTTAGGGGTATAGCCTTACTAGCGTAGTAGGTACTCCTTCTTACTATTCCTTATCCGATCTTTTAGTATACGTTCTACCTACTATAGCTCTTTACTATTAGCTAGTATATCTTTATACTCGCTAGGTGCTTCTCCAGTACCCTCGCGGTAGTAATATAGCCTAAGGAGGGAGATATAGAAGGTATTATAGATAGTATAATACAGTTAAGGCTAACACTAATAGGCTTAGCTATTACCTTTCGGTTCTCGGATACGGAAAGGGCTAATAAACCGTAGTACTACTTTAGGGCGCATTTTACTACTAGGGGAAGAGTATTTACGGATATAGAGGTTCTTAGTATTTAGTATAGCTATATCGCCTTTACTAAAGCTTATTAGCGTATAATACTTACTATAATAGGTCTTTTAATAGACCTATACTTTCTTTAACTTATTAGTTATCTTAGTATAAATTTCTCGTATCTTCTCTATACGTTCTCTAGCCGCTAGTGTTTCTAAATAACCGGCTTCCCTTCCTTAACGCTCGGCCTCGAGCGGCTATTATAGTATAGCCGGATTATAG